>NC_069382.1:104298472-104616285 GCF_027475565.1 Acinonyx jubatus
ATCTCTTCTGAAATTGTTTCTGATAAGGAACATGTTGTCATTCTTATCTTTGTTCCTCTGTGCACTGTCTTTTCTTTCTATTTTTAATATTTTCTGTTTATCACCTTTTTTGAGCTACTTAAATTATGATATTGTAAAGTGTCTTGGTATAATTTTCCTCACCTGTATATTACTTGAACATCTTGGATCTATGAGCTTATACTTTTTGACACATTTTTAAAATACTCCACCATTATTTCTTTAAATATCTACTTTTGTATTTTTTGAAGAATACAGTTACATACATGCACATTAGAGTATTGCAGTTTACCCATAGCCCACTCACATGATATTTATTATTATATTTTTTTCTTTCTGTGATTTGTGTTGGATAGTTTATATTGATTTGTCTTCATGGTCACTGCAATTTATTTGTCATTTATCCCAACCAGCACATTTTACATCTCACATATTGTAGGTTTCATCTTGACAAGTTTGATACTGGTCTCTTACATATCTTGCATATTTCTACCTACTTTTTTTGAGCATATACTATAGAATCATAATTACATTTGAGATTCTTGTATGTTAATTCTAGCGTGTGTATCAGTCCTGGGTTTGTTTACATTGGTTGCTTTTTATTGCTTTTCCTTTTTACTATAGGCTTATTTTCCAGCCTCTGCTGCCTGCTAATCTTTGACTGGATTCCAGACATCACAAATTTTGCCTCATTTGGTACCAAACGTTGTCTGGCATGCAGTTATATTACCTGGAAATAATCTGATACTTTTGGTCTTGCTTTTAATACATATGAGTTAGGACCAATATGGTTAAAGATTTGTGATCCTATGTGCAGATGATTGTTACATTTGTTTGTTTGTTTGTTTTACTAAGATTGGTATAATGGGAGAGTATGGGTATGTGAATGCACACTTATTTTATAACATACTCTAGGAAGTTATTCTAGCTTTTATTTCCCCCATGTAATCTTTCCATTTGATTCATTAACCTCCCTGAATTAACTTATTTGAAAAGAACCATGTGGAATTCTGAACTGGTGACATGAAAAGATCTGCGTTCTCATTCACCAGCAAAACAACAATTGGTGAAAATTATAAACAACATCAAAAACTACAAAAAACATTTAAAGTCCCTGGAAATTCTCCTTAGAGCATATAGGAAATAAAGACACATTTGCTCAGGGAAATAGACTAAATTCTGGAATGAACAGCAAGAGTCTGTGGTGCTTCAGTCCGTGCTTACTCCCTGAGCCCTCAGCACAGTGTGAAAGAAGCTCTACTCTTCTCAGGACTAAACAGGAAAATGCTGTTCCCATGTCCCAGCTCTCAGTCAAGGGTGATGCTATATTCCTCTTCCAGAGGGAAAGTCCAGCAGAATTTCTCATGTTCCCCACCCCCCCCCCCATTCCAGTTCTGTGGTACAGAGGTTAAATTCCAGATGAGTGCTACGAAGGAAGAGCTCCCTTCCTCCACTCAGGCCCATTCACCACGTGAAGACCTACCTCTGGCATGGCAGGCTAAGAATACTGAAGTCCTGACTGCTCTGGCTGCAGTGTGCTTTCAGAGCAGAAGTTCTATGCTAAGAGGGTTGAGCTAAGAAGACCAGAGCCAGCTGCCCCCACTCAGCTTGCTATTTATAAAGCAGGGATTCTACTTTAAGAAATGTAGGCTACAGTCCCCAACCCCAGCTCAAGAGGGGTAGCTAAGATATTTTGCCAAGGGAGGATGCACGTCATAAGAATGAAGGGCTTTGTGCTCTCCTCACAGTAACTGACTATGAAACAGAAGCTGAGGAGGTTCCAGTCTGATGGTACTCTCAAAACTAATAGAGATTTTGGTGGCAAACATTTAAGAGGCTGGTAGGTCCATAAGAGCAGCAAACTAAATTATAGGCTCACTAGTGTATCAGAGTGAACAGGAAAATGTACAATTAAAAAGAACCTTCCTGGTGTCAAAACATACATCAAAGACTAGCTTCATAAATTATCTCTGAAAAGAAGCCTAAATTTAATTGAATCATTCCATGAAGGAATTTATGCCCCAGGACATTGTCCCACATAAAGCAAGAAGCCACATGTGGTAAAGTGTAACAGCTGGGTGTAACCAACCCAGGCTGAAAGTTTAACAGAAATATTAGGGGGAGAGCCCAAACAGAACCACTGTCATCTCAAGGTGACTTGTGTGCAAACCTTGTCCGCCCCCTCTGAAGAATGACATCATAGGCTTCACACTGTGTGGAAAATATACTTAAAAAATAGTCGAACTAAGTCACTACACAAATGGGCAAACAACCCAGAATAATCCCCCAAGTGGTTGACAGTATCCAGAGTTGCTGAAATGTATTGATTCAGATTTCCAATGTTAAGCAAAATGTTATTAGACATTCAAAGAAAGAGGAAAGTGTGACAGAAAAAAAAAGGCAGATGACAGAAACTGCTTATAAGAGGGCCCAAAGGTCAGACTTATTAGACAAAGTCTTTAAAGGAGCCATTATAAATATATTACGTGGTTAAAGAAAAGTATGCTATAAAAAGTAAAGGAAGGGGGCGCCTGGGTAGCTCAGTCGGTTGAGTGTCCGACTTTGGCTCAGGTCATGATCTCGCGGTCCGTGAGTTCGAGCCCTGCATTGGGCTCTGTGCTGACAGCTCAGAGCCTGGGACCTGTTTCAGATTCTGTGTCCCCCTCTCTCTCTCACCCTCCCCTGTTCATGCTTTGTCTCTCTCTTTCTCAAAAATAAATAAAACGTTAAAAAAATAAAAAAATAAAATAAAAAGTAAAGGAAGGTACAATGATGATGTCTCATCAACTAGAGAATATCAATAAGGAGGTACAAATTCTATAAAAAAGCCAACTGAAAAATCAGTAGTTGGAATGTAAAATAACTGAAATGAAAAGGTCACTAGAGGTACTCTACTGTAGATTTAAATTGGCAGAAGAAATAGTGAACTTGAAGATAAGGCAAAACAGTTTATGCAGTCAGAATAGAGTGGGGGGTGGTAGGGAATGTAAAGAAAAATAGATAAAACCTTGGAGAAGTGTGGGACAACAATATATGTTTCAACATACACCTGATACTACCCTGAGAGGAGAAAGGAAAAGAAAAAAAAATATATATATCTTTTAATAATTAATGGCTGAAAACTTCACCCATCGGATGAAAAAGATGAGCTGCACATCAAGAACTTCAATAAATTCCAGGTAGGAGAAACACCAAGAGATCTGCACCTGGACACATCATAGTAAAAATGTTGAAAGAGAAATATAAAGGGAAGATTTTTGAATGCAGCAAGGCACACCAATTATGTATGAGAAAACCCCAATAATATTTCTGGCAGACTTCTCATCAGAAACAATGAAGACCAGAAAATAAGGAGTTACATATTCAAAGTGCTGAAAGAAATCTTATCTACGACAGAGAAAGAATAACATTTTATCTTTTTGGTTATTAACACAAAAATGTTAGCTTAGAATTCAAAGGCATATGAAAGTTTCAGTGTTTGCAGAAAAGTATTTTCTATATTTTAGCTTCCCTTTAATTAGCATGGAAACCATATTGCCATCTAAAGTATAAAGGTAAATAAATGGCTTGATTAATAAAACATGGTCTGTGCACACATTTAATTGGTAATGCCTAAGCTTATGGGGGAGTAAAGAGGTTTGTAAGGAGACATAATGTGGTTGTGAGAAAAGACATCACAGACAGTTTCTTGACAGAAAGACTTAAGATTTAATCACGCAAAGCTGCTTTTGCAGCCACTGCCAAAGCATGTTAGCTGCACCGTCAGGGAGCGGGATGCCTGTCAAGTCTGCAGAAAAGCAAAGGGAATCGCTGCCATCGCGCTGCCTACGGACAACGGATGATCCTCGTCCGCCATTTATTTTACTTCTGCACATTCTGATCTCGTGTTGTGGTATCTATAGAACATACTGAGCCTGTACATCACTACAAAAGGACTTTTAGTGGGAAAAGAATGCTGCTAAGTTAGGAAAACAGAAAATGCTTATTCAGAGTTGATAAGCTATTAGAATATTGCTGCTGATATTCATAAAGCAGATATCAATTTTGATCATAATATCAAAAGGTGTTAAACTTTAAAGGAACATAAAGAAAATATTTTGATTTGAAAATGGGTAGCTGGTAAAAAAGGTTTCCATAGTCTATATCCAATCCTACCTAGTTTCCTAGCTTCTAATTATTTATCATCATGGTTATTCAATAATTATTTAATTTATTTATTAACTTAATCTATGAGCGATTGTGTGTTCTAATGCCTATCCATGCTGCAAAAACGCAATGCTAGAGACAGAATTGATAAACTATGAGGACAAAAGAGGGAGATTTTTCTCAATATTGGAGAAAATGGCTTAAGATTTGCTAAGGGATTCATCTTGGTACCTACAGGAGTGGAACTATGTAAAGTTTTGGGTATTAGAGTAATTGCTATAGTTATCTATTATCCATTATTAATTTATAAACTAGTAATTATAACAATAGTTATTTAATATTAGCAGTTACAATGCGTTCATTACAATAGACAATTGATACACTATTTCATTTAATTCTCATAGTGATCGTAAGAAGTAGATATCACTATTCCATTTTTTATGTTAAGGAACTCTGACTCAGAGGAAAATAACTTACTCAGCATCACATAGCTAGTAAGTGACTGAGCCAGTATTTATACACATATCTCTCCATTCTTTAAGTTTATGATTTTTTCTTTATACATCTCACATTTTTCTAGCCTTTTGGCAGAAACCATCTCTTTGACTGCTCTCTTTCCACTTTCCCACCATGTTTTAGAAAAAAAAATGAGTAAGTTCATGATATCCATACAATAAATACATTAGGGCTTAATTCATTGCTTTAGGTCTCTGAAGTGGGTTGATTGGGGACAAAACATTGAAGATCTGTTTCATTAATGAATAAAGCACTATAAGGTCATTCTTATAGTTTACTTAGCATCCCAGAGTATAGAAATACTGCTGGCTGACTTTCTGTGGTAAGTACTGAACCTGAGCAGTAGTATTAAACCTCCTACTTGTGGTTTTTTGTTTTTGTTTTTGTTTTTGGAGTTGGAGTTGGAGTTGGAGTTGGAGTTGAGGAAGATGCTTTTGGATTCCTAGACAATAGCTCCCAAGGATCTAGGGGTTGCCAGATCATCTTTGAGACAACTCTGACTGGTTCCACTAGGAATAACTTGCTTTGTAAATAGTGATTGCCAGGGGATTTCCACCAAACAAAGTCAGACCTGGAGTCAGCTCCAGCCTGGGGCATCCATGACCTCTTGAAGGCAGTCAATTGTCACAGATTATTTACAAAAATGAGTCTGCTAGGACTCTCTCTTTATTGCATTTTTTAAGTCATTTCCTCCTTCTTACTAACTTATTTGTCTTGTGTATTTCATTGTTCTTTCTCTTCTTCCTTCTGTTGGTATCCTTAAGTCCTTCATTCTCTTTCCCATTCAACATTATCTAGAAATAAAGTAGAGAATGATCAGGAAAAGAGGAACTTACCATGAAATTCATTATGAGGTGAAAATTTTAAAATATTAATCTCTCTGATTTGACCAGGAAAAATAAAGAGAGAAAAAAACATAATATATGATGTAAAATATTAATGTTTTAAACTTTCAGTTAAGGTTGAATCATTATATTGATTGATAATTCTGTTCAAGGAAACCACAGATCAAAATCAAATAGGATCTCTGCTTAAATATTTACCTTAAGTGCAAATGAGTGTTTGATAACACAGTGGCTTATCACTGAAATAATTGCCAGCAGGGAGAAAAAAATAAATCACTGTATTACTGACCCCCATAGACCAGAATCAAATTTATTCTATTTCTCTAATTTATCAAAAGTCTACCACAAACATTTTTTACTACCCATTGTTTCAGTGACCTCTATATATCCAATCATTTTGCAGTCTCTGCAATTTGATAACTAGCAAGTAAACCAGTTCTTAGCTGAAAAAAAAAAATGGTCACTTAAGATATTTTAAAATATTAAGATGTATTTTAAGATATTAAGATATTTTAGGTGAATCCATTCAAATACTCATTTTGGAAATATGTTACAACATCCAGTGTTAAAAATTACTGGATTTTGGCAAAAAATATGTATTTGATTCAGTGGTGTTTCTAGTGTTTTTGTTTTGTTTTGCTTTGTTTTGTTTCTTTTGTTTTGTTTTTGCCTGGAGAATTTGGATTTGGTTCCAGGCGCCAGTCCTTATGACCTATATGATTCAGGCCATATCTCTTAACTTCTCTGAGCCCCAGTAACTTCATCTGTAAAATGTAGAAAGCAACCATTAATGAAAACACTAATTACTGTTTAAATGAGATACTTGACTATGCAGGGCTTGCACAAAGTATGTGTTTCACACATATTGATCTTCTTGCTGCTTTCAATCAACATCATCCCCGCAATAATTAATTACACAATACAGTATACAAGCACAATAATTTTTACAAACTCTTTATTAAAATATTTGTGTAAAAATCGAAAAATATTATCATGTAACAGAAGCATACAGGCATATATTTCTTATTTCACATATATGAAATCTAAAAATTATCTAATGTGAACTAGTGAGGGAAATTTCATAGTACTATTATGTTAAACCTTACTTGAGGGGCACCTGAGTAGCTCAGTAGGTTGAGCATCCACCTCCGGCTCAGGTCACAATCTCACAGTTTGTGAGTTCGAGCCCCACATCAGGCTCTGTGCTGACAACTCAGAGCCTGGAGCCTGCTTCAGGTTCTGTGTCTCCCTCTCTCTATGCTCTTCCTCTGTCATGCTCTGTCTCTCCTTCAAAAATAAGTAAACATTAAAAAATTAAAAAAAAAAACTTACTTGAATAATTACATACACACACACACACACACACACACTCACTCACACAAGATACCAATTTACCTAGCAGAAGACACAAAAAGCTAAAGAAGAATATAAGACCATAAGTGTGGTAGCAGAATAGTAGCTCCCAAATTATATACATACTAATTCCTAGAACCTGAGAATACGTTTCCATATATGGCAAAAGGACTTTCACATTTGGTTAAATCAAGGACCTTGAGATGGAGAGATTATCCTTCAGTATATGGGTGGGACCAGTCTAATCACATGAGGAGTCCTTTTTAAATTGTAATATCATTTGGGACAAATTTTACCTTCCAGGTAGTATAAATAATATTATTTTACAATTTACAATTTGGATAGATGTCCCTGCTTTGGGGGAGCTGTACAATACATTGAACATCTTATTCACTAATTCTGCAAGTAAAAATTTAAAAAGTACTTCATAATGAGTGACAGAGACAGTCAAACATGATGGGTCAGGGATAACACTTTTCATTCTTTCTTCAGAGGATCCAAGGACTTAGTGTTTGGGGTGAGTGCCACGTGGTCATTGCAAATACAGTTGATGCTGGAGGATTCAAAATGCTTGAAATACACTGTTTAGTGCTTAAACACTCCCTCCTATGAGGAAGAAAATGTCTTTTTTATGCAAGGATTCCTTAAGGAATTATATCTCTAGTGAGGAGAAAAGGAGCTAGAAGGAATAAAAACAATAGCCAGACCTGGGATTTAATAAAGCACTGTCTTTTATTAAGAAGGAAAAGAAGTATGGGGCTTCTGGGTGGCTCAGTCAGTTAAGTATCCAACTGGGTTTCAGCTCAGGTCATGATCTCATGATTCCCAAGTCATGATCTCATGGTTCCTGAGTCTAAGCCCTGACTAGGGCCCTGTGATGACAGCACAGAGCCTACTTGGGATTCTCTCTTTCCTTTCCTTTTCTCTCTCTCTCTCTCTCTCTCTCTCTGTCTCTCAAAATAAATAAACTTTAAAATAAAAAGAAGTAAAGAAGGTAAAGAAATGCTGAAATGTATAGTTGACTATTTGTTAACCTTAACTTAGAAGTTACATGCACTGAGGTAATTTGTAGAGAGACTTTTCTGTGAGGATGGTCTTTCTTACTACGTTTCTCAAGCAGTAGATTCCAGATGGTTTTTTGTGCACTTAAAAAATAAGAACCCTGGCAGTTATATGCGAGCACCTTATTCTCACATGGCCTCCCAGGTTTCATTTGATGGATTTTCTTCATCCAAAGAGTCTTTTCATGGGACATTGACACTGAGCATTCAAGGTGTAACTAAGTAAAATGAAAAAGATGCCCAAGAAAGTAAGAAGAGAGATGGAAACCTACATTGGGGAATGTTTATGAACAGCCATGTTTACTTTTTATATTTTTTTATGATACATAATATCATCAATCTTTTATGCTTCACAAAAGTCTTACCAATCTTATACTCTTCAATTTTCAGTGATTTCCAGTGATAAAGTATATAGTATGCATAAAGATAATTTTATTATGTGTGTCCTAAATATCAATTAACTTCATCTTTCACCTCATGCATCTCGTCTTAAATGCTGAAGAAATTTAAAGTCATCTGTAGTTTACTAACAATTCTCTTATCATTTGCATGTACTGTTGCCTCTGCCTAGGAATTCCCCTTCTCCTCACTATCTGGAAATCATTTAATCTTCCTTTATAACAGGTTTCACTTCCTGTGGGAGATCCTCCCTGGCTACTCTAAGCTGAATAAAGCTTCCATTTCTCTATATGACTTTTTAACTCTGTAAATACAGTCCTTAAACTTTTTGCAATATTGTATCATATTATGGTTGTCAATATGCTTGTTGGCTTCCTACTAAAAACCACTGTAGGTATAAATACTATAACTTTTTGTGGTACTTATTAAATGCTTGTTGCTAGAAGCCAAGTAAATATATAATTGAAGAATGAATGAAAAAAAGTGTTTACTAATGGTAGGGGGGGAGATAAGTAGTAAGTCTTGACCAAACTAAAAGTCAAAGCAGAATCATTGATTTTTAGTCAGAATTAGATAATAGTAAACTCATTGTCCTTAGGATTCAGGCTATGGAGGCAGATAGGAATCACTAATAATAACAGAAATAACTTGCTCATGTCCCCAGTTATCTGGGGAAATTCTCCAGTTTTTTCATGGTATCATGTATTTCTCAGTAATTCCTAGGGATGGCCCACATGAGCTCTCAAAACTTATTTAAGCCATAATACCCTGAAATGTCTGCCGACCTTCCTGTCTTGCCCCAGCTTCCTCTTGGCAATATGTCCTGCTCATCAGTATGCAAGACAATGCCTCACTGCCACCATTCCTGATGGCACCTACCATGTGAAGTCACCAGAGATGCTGGCTCCAAAGGTGCACAATCCTCAAAGTTCAAAAATGCAGTAGTAAAAATGAGAATGAACTCAGTTTCAATTTGTATGCATTTTTCAGTTTAAGCATCCTGGACAGTACTATTGTTCATATCCCTCCACGTACCTCAAAGAGTTCTCCAGGAAACAGTGCTTTTGGGCTCTGCTCTTCTCCACATGGGCTCACAGAATCAGAAAAAAAGTAGTTCAGAAAGATGAAGGAAGTTCAGACTCCATTGGTCTCTTTTCTTGCTCCATAAAGACCTTGTGTACTGTATTAGTTTCCTAGGACTACTGTAATAAAGTGTCACGGAGTGGGTGACTTAAAGCAGCAGCTTTTATTGTCTCATGTCTCCACCCAGAGGCCAGAAGTCCAAAATCAAGATGACAGCAGGAACTTGCTCCCTCTGAAGACACTAAAGAAAGAGGTATTCCAGGCCTCTTTCTAACTTCTGATAGCCTCACACATTCCTTGATTTGTAGATGCTTCATTCCAATTCTCCTTCACAAAGTATTCTTTATGTGTGTTTTCACAATATGCTCCCTCTGTGTTTGTGCACCGAATTCCCTTTTATTAAGGACACTAGTCATAGTGGATTAAGGCCCACTCTAATGACCTCATCTTAACCCACTTAAATCTGTGGAAACCCTGTTTTCAAAAAGGTCACATTCTAAGGTGTTGGGGGTTAGATCTTCAACATACTTTTCTTGGGGGACTCAGTTTGACTCATAATGTTTTCCAAACATTCTCACCTTCCCCTGAAATCACAAAGACCTTCTCAACTGTAGATCACAGAGGGCCTACAACCAGAGTCCCCAGATAGATATAAAGGAATCTGAATCTTCCTTGGCCTCAGCCAAGTATTAGGTTGTTGGAAAATTTTGGAAATATTAAAGAGAAAAAAAGTAATCTCACTCTTTCAAACATTCTATGTGTGAGGGAAAATTAACTACTGTTATATATCACCAATATCTACATTTTGTATGCACTGGAAAATCTACATAACATGGGAAAGCAGAAATCACTTAGAATGAGAATGTGAGCAGCAGGGGCCATTCAAAATGGGGGAATACTTATCAAAGACTAAAGTTTACCATGTGTAATGAAATGCTTAGGATTCCCCCAGAGATATGTAAAAGGTATTTCACATTATTTTATTTCTTGAAGAATATTTTTATTTTTCTCAACATTTTACCATATCTAAAAACTTTGCATTAATTTTCCATTGGAAATTATACCATTTTACACTCCTTGCTTTATTCTAATAATTTTATGGTTAAATATCATCAATTTAATACCTTATTCATCCAGAATTGATTTGGTAGGATTTTCGCATGGTATAGCTACTCAATTTCCTGACAAAAAAATATCAAGTAACTCACATTTTGCCACTCATTTAAAATGCCATCCAGAAGTAGAATGAATTCTTATATATCTGGGTATCTATTTCTGAATGCTATTATATCCCTTTAACCTGTATGCCGAGTTGCTCCACAACACTCGCCCTTTTCTTATCACCCAGGATCTTCGTGCACATTTTTCTATGTACATTTTTGAATCATTTAGAGCACACACACACTTGTGTGCAATTCTAATGATATTTTTAATGAGACCTCATTAAATGTATGGGATAAAATAAATGGGATTGGCAAGTTTATAATTTCATATACTCCAAAACAGGTTTCCCCCCCCTGCTTCATAGTAACAATAATCTTTATATATATATATATATATATATATATATATATATATATATATAATTTATATATTTTTCTAACTATTTTAACTCTTTTGTTTCCTATGTAGGTAGATCATTCATTTCAATTTCCTCACTGGTTGTTTATATGCTTTCCTTGTTTTGTGCTCCTTTTTTCACCCTATAATTCACTCCTAAAGTAAACACAAGGAAGGCATCCATGAGAAGAGGATCCAGGACCCATGCAGGACCAGACACGGGATCATACCCGGGGCTGGCCTAACATGCGAAGTTGGAACCAAAGCAGGGCGAGTGTTCTTTGGGGCTGGGTGTAGAGAGGACTTGAAAAGGCAACAATCCAAGTACAAGCTGCCTCTGGAATACATGATGATCCTGAAAGCCAGGAGGTGCTCAAAGCATGAGGAGCACTTATCAGTCAGCTTCAGCCAACTTGAATGGGTTCTGTGGGCAAACTGGGGCTTATCTGAGTCTGTTTGGAAATACCATGTATTTAATAACATGGTTTAATCTTAAATGAAGAGAACTCGACCTACACGGAAACTGGAGACAGCACTTGTCATGTGAGGGTATTTATTTTGGCAAAAATTCTTTAAATTGGTTAACATAAACTTTTATTTTGGGTGATTTCTCTAGGTATGGAAATTATTTTATTGTATTGATAACCAGAAATCTTTCATAAAGATGTATCAAATGTTTGTGAAGAAAGCACAAAGGCAGAAAAAATGTGCATTCTGCAAGACACAGTGGCATCAATGGCAGCTCCAGTTACTGTCAGAGTTGGCCGCCTGAGCGGGGAGCATAGAGGACATGTCTTAAAATCTCTTTGTACCTGGGGGCGCCTGGTGTCTCAGTCAGTTAAGTGTCTGGCTTCGGCTCAGGTCATGATCTCATGGTCCGTGAGTTTGAGCCCTGCGTTGGGCTCGATACTCACAGCTTGGAGCCTGGAGCCTGGAGCCTGCTTCAGATTCTGTGTCTCCTTCTCTCTCTGCCCCTCCCCTGCTCACTCTCTGTCTTCTCAAAAATAAATAAATATTTAAAAAATATCTCTTTGCACCTCAAACACCCTCATGTAGAGTGAATGTTTATTTATTTTTGAGAGAGAGAAAGTGACAGAGTGTGAGCAGGGGAGGGGCAGAGAGAGACGGAGATACATAATTGGAAGCAGGCTCCAGGCTCTGAGTTGTCAGCACAGAGCCCGATGAAGGGCTCGAACTCACAAGCAGATCATGACCTGAGCCAAAGTCAGATGCTTAACCGACTGAGCCACCCAGGGGCCCTGACCCAAAAATTTTAACAGTACACAAAATACATTTCTTGTAGTTGAAGAACAGAATAAAGAAAGGAGAAACTCTCAGGGCATAGTCAGGCAAAATATTTTTACCAGCAAATGGTTCGGGGAATCATAAAGTAAATGAAGGGACTTAGCTAATAAGATCAGTGGCTACAAGAAAACTAGAATCCCAATATCACCATTGCTAAAGCAACATGAAACATTTTGCTCTTTAAAAAAGTTAGTATCAAGTACATTTTAAGAAAAACAATCCCATATTTATTTTTATCTAATCTAATAGCCCTGAACTAACCTTATATGCAAAGATTATGTTTTATCACCATCTTTGTGTTGCATGCATCAACACACCAATATACCCTATTCTTCCTATATCAAGGTTTCCACCATTTGCAAAACTGGATTAGTAGCTTTTTTTTTTTGTAACAATGGTATGTACTTCATGCTATTTTTATACTGATTGTCTGAAGTCAATTATGAAGCAGGCAAAACAGTATAAATTTGCAAGTGGAGGTTGGGAGCAGTATAATATATACTAGGACTGTTTAGATTATTTTAGAGTAAGCAAATATTCGAATGGGACTTCTAAGTGCAATGAGAGAACATCACTTAGACCTCTGTCTTTCCTTTCCTTTTCATAACCATAGGAAAAAGGTCAGCATCTAGTCTTATATTTCATAATTTTTGCAGCCCTGGAAAAGCTCACTGTTTCTGTTCAAACACAGGCCAAAGGGTGGGTAGATGTGATGCTTGTGCAAACATTCTGTAACTTTCACAAAACAGTGCAAGAACAATAGTAATTTGATATGAAAACTTGTGCTCAAACTTAACTGATTTAGTAAATTTTACATGGCCCTGAGTTCAAAGAAAATAGAACAAGAAAAAAGGAATACACTATAGATTTTAATTGTTTCTCTGTCAACCACACCATACAAAAGAACTATAAAAGTTTATTACCTGTTAAGTTTTTCCCTTTCATTGTAGTGTATAACCCAGCTCTATATGACATCATGTTCCAAGTCATTGGCTCCAAAGTGTTTGAAGTTGAAGGAAGTGTAGCGAGGGGCACAACATTTTGCATATGGCACAACCTGTGTGTTTCAACAGCTTTGACTTTGCCAAGAGCCATCCTCAAGTGGCTGGCAATGCTTAAATGCACACAGACTGAGAACATCTGTAACTTCCATCCTAACACTTCCTATGATAGAATCAAACAAAGTTGTATCTGTAAAAACAGAATCTAAAAAAAAGAAAGCTGGCATTTAAAAATCGGGACATGGGTAAATCCGAAGTTTAATTAAAATATCACTCACTAGGATAAGCTGTTCTGTTTTCTTTTTCCATGGTGATGACAGATACACATGGATTCCTGGATGCATGGAATACATATTTGAGAACAATTTTGTTAAACTTAAGGACTCATCCAGCCATTGACAAAAATTAAAACAGTGTATTATGGAATAAAGCATAATGTTATGTATTGTAGGCTGTCTGCTGGCGCAGTGCTCCGTGGAATGGAAGAAAAATGCCCTAGGTGGCTCAAAGGTTAAACATTGAAACAAAATACAATCAGAGCCTGGCTGAGGTAAAACTGCGGTCATAATGGTAGTAATAGTCATAATAATAATAACTATGTTTACAACCATTCAGTAACTATCATAAGCCAAATATCATAATGTGTCATTTAATTTATCTCATTTAATTATTAAATGAATATATATGTCCACCTTCCTCAGCTTGGGGTATATATAATCAATGTCATTCCAAAGTGGTACCCCGGATGGTCGGTGTGCCCAGATAAGCATCAAGAAGAATTTCTCATGGCTCAGTCCTCCAGTATGGCACAGACAATATCCTCATATTTAAGCAGGCATGCAGGTAGGTCCTCTTTATTCTCCTACCTTCCAGGGATGGAGGAAGTTGCAAAATGCCTGAGGATTTCTCAACCAGGCTCTGGAAAACACAGAAAGGGGTTGCAACACCATCACCTCCCCTAAAGAAGGAAATTATCAGGCTTATGAATATTGTGACAGGAACTTGAACTGCCCCAAAGAGGCAGTCATGTCAAGTCAAGGTCAGACTCCAAATTCGCGCTGTGTTTCAAGGATGGAGCCCTAGGTCTGGCCAAGAGCTATATGCCCTGCTACATGCCATGACAGTCCCTCAGAGATGGGTTCCATTGGGATCCCTCTTTCCTCTACTGATCCTGAAGTCTTATTGACACAAAGGGCCAAGGTTCAAGGTCACCCCTATTTTCTCCACTTCTTGTTTTCTCCAACTCTTACAGCTGCCATCCTTGAAACCCGGGCACGAACTGCAGCTGTGAGGGCACAGGGTGGATATAGAAGGATTAGTTAAGTGAAGTGTCCTCTATATTCTGGAAAAACACAAAAATGATCTTCAGACCTAGTTACTGCTTTCTAGCATAAACATTTGCTTCTCAGGTTAATACTGATGTCTAACACACTACAATATTGTTTTCATTTTTAGAAACTAAAACTTAATGGTGTTTTCCCCAATTTTATTCACTTTAAAATAATTCATATAATAATAAAAATACAATACCTGAGCAATAGCACTACCATGTTTTGCATGCTAGTAAAGAAAAAACTAATGAAATATATCCTAATTCTTTATCAGAGTCATAAATTATTAATTCAATGTTTTTTAGATGCCCTTGAGGCTGCATAGCATATGACTTTCTTTTTCTTTTTAGACAGATATCTTTCAAATAATTTTCAGAGTTTCTCATTTTGATCTCAGTCAGGGACAGACTTATAGCAAGGTAGAGTTGATCACCTGGTTCTTGCAGTTTAAAAAGTGTCACAAACAGCACACTAATAATACTGGCTCCATCCAAAAATGTCTTGCCTATTAAGTAAAACTCTTTTGTTTTCAGGATCAGAAATCCAACTCAAACTAGCATGCAAAAGGGAAGGCAATTTATTGTATCATTAACTGGAAAGTTCAGGGATGCATCAGGCACAACATCCAGATTCACGAACACGCCATCGATCCTTCTATCTCCCTGGCACACATGAACAGCACACAGATACATAAGGCACAGATAGAAACACACAGACAGACATATATAGCTTAATCCTAGCAATGTTTTGGTGTGCTTTTCTTATTCAATTCTGCAGACGGGCTTACTTACCATAGCCAGGCAAGGTAAGACAGCTTGAGAAATCAGCTCCTTCCAAGGTTATAAATCTCTCTGGGGAAAAATAATCTCTTTAATGCCCATTTATGTTTCTTACAAGATACTGAATGTAAACAGGCTTCCTTCTACATGATGTACAATTTGAGAAACTGTAGAGAACAAATGAGAGAAAGCTGTGAGACAACCCTTTGGGGGCAAAAGGTTGTTTGAACTGTTGTGTGTTGGGCTGTGGGTAGATGCAGCCTGAGGCAAGGGTGCATTTAAAACACAGTAAGGAAGGGGCACCTGGCTGGCTTAGTGGGCTAAGCATCTGACTTTTGATTTCAGCTCAGGGCATGATGTCACTGCTCCTGCACTTGAGATCGAGCCCCACGATGGGCTCTGTGCTGGCAGCATGGAACCTGCTTGGGATTCTCTGTCTCCCTCACTATCTGCCCCTCCTCTTCTCATGTTCCCTCTCAAAATAAATTTAAAAAAATAGAAAGTCAGTTGGAGAGTTGCTTTTAGTTCTCCCGGTAGTTGCCTTTTGATATGCAATGCCTGACTCTTCTGGTGGGGTTTGGTGCCAGCACTCAAACTGGTAGGACATCTAGTAGAGTTGATCAGGGAAGCAGAGAAACCTTGGTTGCCAGAGGTTTGAGGTAAACCTTTTCCAGAGAGATCCACTCCAACCCCTACTCCCCATACCCCCACCTCAGAAAGAAAGAAAAAGGTGGAGGATTTTAGTAAAGGGAGGACTTCCTTCTAGTATTATTTTTCCAGGGCTATTCTACACACATGGAATTATATTTTGAAATTTTAAATAAAAGCTTCTTAATTTCTACAAAACTCTACTGGGGCTTTGAATGGTATTGCATCGACTCTATAAATTCATTGGGAAGAATAGAGCTCTGTCCTTGCCTGAGATCAAAATGAGAAACTTTGAAAATTATTTGAAAGATAAATGAAAAAAGAAAGAAAGAAAGAAAGAAAGAAAGAAAGAAACCTCAAGGGCATCTGCAAATGTTGAATTAATTTAATAATAGTGGGTCCTTGATCCCATGAACAAGGTAAATTTAGGTGTTTTTTGATTTTTATCTGTAATATTTTGTATCTTTTAGTGTACAATTCTTAGACAACTTTTGCCATATTTACTATTTCAAATTGTAATGTTATACTACATGGTACTGTTTTTAAATCTCAAGTTTCTAATTATCTATAGTTACTATATATAAAGGCAACAAAATTTTGTACGTTGGTCTTCTCTCCTGAAAATTTAAAACTCATTTGTTAATTCAGGTAGCTTTTTTGTAGGTTCCATCAAGTTTTCTAGATAAAAAAAAACTATATTGTCTGTAAATAAAAGCATATGTAATTTTATTCCATCATCTCTAAAATTATAACTTATCCCTAGGTTAAACAAACAAACGATTAAAAAAAAAAAAAAAACTTTTTTTTTTTTTTTTTTCTGATTGGTCTCTGAACACCAGACCTCTGAGTTTCATCCTTCTTTGGAACTTCCTAGTGTCTTTTTTTTTTTTTTTGTAATGTTTATTTACTTTTGAGAGAGAGAGTGTGTGAGCATGGGAGGGCCAGAGACAGTGGGGGCAGAGGATCTGAAATGGGCTTTGTGCTGATAGCAGTGAGCCCGACGATGGGCATGAGCCATGAGATCATGACCTGAGCTGAAATGGGATGCTCAATTGACTGAGCCACCCAGGTGCCCCAGAACTTCCTAGTGTCTTTGGCCTGAAAGGGATACTAACTCCTTTGTTACATAGGGTGCCTCACCCAGGCCAGGGATCCCTTCACTAGCCTATCCTGGCACTGGTGTTCTCTTCTTTCCCCACTTTTATAAAGAATCTCTAGGATCATATCAAATATTCCTCAGATTTATTCCAATAGGCTTTGGGAGCACACAGGAAATATCCTGAGAAAATCCAGGTGTAAATGCCAGAAATGCCACTTTCATTTCAAATAGTTGTGATACCTGTCCTCACAAATATAGCTCTCACTACTTGTAGTTATGAGTCATTTGGGAATAATTTGCTCCTTAGGGGCTTGAGTTGTCAGTAACAAAGTGGTATTGTTTGACTCAGATTTCACTGAGGCAAGCAATAAATTTAAAATAAGCTATTCCACCCCATTACCTGTGAATAGCTCACAATCACATGTTAGAGTCTTGAAAAATGATATCCCTCTTTCAGTTATTTCAGTTTTTCTATAAATAAATAGTATCCAGTTGGTAAAATTAAAAAAAAAGTTTAATTTAAATTTCATTCTACAAGATCAACTTCTATGGATATACACATTAAAAAAGAAAAAAGTCTCTTTAAAAATTGAAAGTGACATGGAGTACCTGGGTGGCTCAGTCGGTTGGGTATCTGACTTTGACTCAGGTCATGATCTCGCAGTCCGTGGGTTCAAGCCCCACATCAGGCTCTGTGCTGATGGCTCAGAGACCAGAGCCTGCTTCAGATTCTGTCTCCCTCTCTCTATCCCTCTCCTGCTCATGCTCTGTCTCTGTCTCAAAAATAAATAAGCATTAAATTATTTTTAATTGAAAGTGACAAAGTTACTTAAACACTAAAGGGAATTTACTGGTGTACATAACTGAAAGCCCAGAAATGGCTAATTTCAAACAAAGCTTGATACCATAACATATAATGTCATGAGAGTCCTATTTTCTTTCTTTCTTTCTTTCTTTCTTTCTTTCTTTCTTTCTTTCTTTCTGCCTTCCTTTTACCTTCCTTCCTTCCTTCTCTCTTTTGTGTCAGGAATAAAATTTAGCGATTCATCACTTGCATATAACCCCCAGTGCTCATCACAAGTGCCCTCCTTAATACCTATCACCCATTTAGCCCATCCCCTCCACCCAACACCCCTCCAGCAAACCCTCAGCTTCTCTATCATTAAGAATCTCTCTCATGGTTTGCTTCTCTCTCTCTCTCTCTCTCTCTCTCTCTCTCTCTCTCTCCTTCCCCTATATTCATCTACTTTGTTTCCTAAATTCCACATATGAGTGAAAGAGTCATATTTTTTTTGCCAGGTCTCCATGCTGTCTTCTGTAGTGTAAGCGTGAACCATAATTTTCACACAGATAAAGTCTCCAGTTTGTATGATCATATACCAATAAAAATTTCCTTTTATCTCCTGAGATGTGGCTGGGTTATATGTTCATCCCGGAATTCATCACTACTGCCAGTATGATGGGTCATCCCTGCAGTCAGATCCTACTTATGTGAAGAACATTTTTCAGACTGCAGATGATGTCTTAATAGTGGGTCAAAATCAATACATCAATTTCTACATCATTTTTAAAAATAAAATACTAGAATAGAATTCAAGGATAATTATCACAATGCATCATGGTTAATAGCAGTAATTGATATTTTCTGAACTTTTTTGTTTTGTGTGTATGTGGGAGTGTTTGCATGACAGTTTATTGTTCTTCCATAAGGATATGACACAGAAAGTTTGAACATTTTGGACTGAGAAAGGATGGAATCAGAGAACTGTCTGAAAGGTAAAATGGATATTATGTGAAACAATCAGATATCCAATCCACAATATATTTATTTATCACCTATTGCATTTATAATATTTACTAAAAACAGTAGTGACAGCTCAACAAATATTTACTCTTTTGAAGCTAATAATTTTACTGTTATTTCTGAAACCAATATTCTGAAAACAGTTTAATGCTTTTCTCTGTATTAAATAAAATACTATGCATAAAACATCCAGTGTAATGTTTGGGTAAGCAAGGAGACTAAAAGACCAAACAGAAACTACCAGTGTCCTTAAGGGAATGGCTGTTTTTACCAACAAGACAAAAATCTAATTACCTGCCTTGGGCTAGAGTGAGACTGACATAAAGGAGGTCTGCGACCTGAACGGAGGGCATGATTTATCTCAGAACCGCAGGCACTGCTCAGCCTAGATGTAGAGGTTTAAAGGGCCCAGCTATATAGATTGGACATCCAAAAGCAGGGATTAAGGGAGACTGTTATATCACAGAAATCAATAGGGAATGAGGAACTCGACTTGTATTTACAATATATGAGTGAAATGGAGTTTTGCATTTTAGAAATGACTATGAACATTAATGGGATTTATTTTTTCCGTTTTGAATTATTTTCAGTTCCAATATGATCTAAAATGTATTCACCAGGGAAACAACCAAGTAGAGCAGAACATTCCCATTAGAATATTGACGGACTTCCAGAGCATTTGTTTGTTTATCAGATTGTATTGAATGCATTTCATACTTAAGCAGAAATTGTCATAAATATATATATAAATATATAAAATATATATATATAGTATGTATATGTATATATGTATATACGTATATATTTTTATTTATTTTTATGCGTATAATTTATTGTCAAATTGGCTCATGTACAACACCCAGGGCTCATCTCAACAAGGCCCTCCTCAGTGCCCATCACCCATTTCCCTCTCCCCCACCCCCCACCAAAGCTCAGTTCATTCTCTGTATTTAAGAGTCTCTTGTGGTTTGCCTCCCTCCCTCTCTCTTTGTAACTATCTTTCCCCTTCCCTTCCCCCCATGATCTTCTGTTCAGTTTTTCAATATCCACATATAAGTGAAAACATATATCTGTTCTTCTCTGACTGAATTATTTCACTCAGAATAATACCCTCCAGTTCCATCCACATTGCTGCAAATGGCAGGATTTCATTCTTTCTCATTGCCAAGTTGTATTCCGTTGAATATATAAACCACATCTTCTTTATCCATTCATCAGTTGATGGACCTATTTTTAATAAAATAAAATAAATTACCAATTCAAAAACTCACTAATATCGGTTATCAACATTGCTCAGGAAACAATCCTGGTTCTCATGAGATGCCAAGAAATGTTGAAAATCAGCAATGGGTTGGTTGAGACATTAAACATTATTTTCAGGCTCAACATTCTGTTATAAAATATTTTCTTATAAGAAATTATTTTAAAATATCTTAAATATCAATAAGTGAGGAGAATGATAATCTTCAAGCTAAATCAATATACAGAAAAAGAATGAATTAAGCTAGGAATATTTCAGAAAAAAAATGGAGCAAAGGCAGAGTTTTAATTCAGCCTTGGAGAATGAATGGGATCTGTGAATGAGGATATAATATCTTATTCTCCATACTTGGATGTGAAAAAGATGTAAAGTTATTATATTCAGATTAAATGTAGTTCAGTGCATTCAAGACTGCAGTCCCTTGAATGCAGCTGACTACTACTCTCATGCCACATTGAACACAATAATCTTTGCTTGTCTGGGAAACATGGCACCATGTCTCTCCTTCCCAGATGTAGCTGGAATCAAGTCATTGTCATCTGAGATTTTTGTACCTGCCCTAAGACTGTATCCAGGAGTGTGCTAGCTAACTGCCAGTCTTTCCCCTCCAACTCATGAGCTTCCCCTCTCTTTTACTCTTTTTCTTCCATCCCAGGATAGTATTTTCCCTTCTCTCCCCTTAGCCAAATCACAAAACCCACCAGGACATTTGCCTTCTTGAAAAACAAAAACAAAAACAAAAACAAAAACAAAAACAAACAAAAGAAAACAAAAACAAAAAACACAGCCAGGAAAATAAGAAGTCTATGAACAACTTCCTACTTTCTCTCTGGGAAAAACACATTTCCTTGTGTTAAGGAAAAATAAAGGCCTTTTGCTTACAATAATGAGGGGGGAAATACCCACATTTAAAAAGAAAAATTAATATTTGCCAATATGACCTTGTTTAATATGAAAAAGTATTTGTCAAGAACTCTAGGAAGTGAAACAGGTATCTAAAAGATTGGACAAATAAGGTTAAGATACAATTAATAAATAGTTTCTATTTATAGTTTCTATATTCTATAGTTTCTATATTCTAAATATAGTTTCTATAATTTTCATTTTAATAGAGAACGCATAGAGAATATTCTGAATTAAAATTAAGGTTGAGACAATTTTAAGAAAAGTTTGTAGATAGAATTCTAGGTAATGAGGAGCGTCTTGGGTTTTAAGCAGAGGAATGACCTAATCAAAGCAGTGTTTGGGGAAGAATCATTCCACATAGAATGTGGAATAGACTGGAGAAGAGAAAATGCAAAAATAGGACAACTCAGTGGACAGTCAAGAGGACCCATAGTCAAGGGGTTTATTTTTCTGAGTCTTTCCTTATGATAATGTTTTAGCATATGTGGAAATTTATCATAAATAAATATGCCATTGAGTTACCTGGCATGCCTAGAAGTGTTAAGATAGCAAAGGAAAGGAGATAATAGAAAGAAAGATGACATTGAGAAGGCATTCAGAATGCAAGCAAAATCTCAGAGCTAGGCTGGAGGATACGATCAATTATACATAAAGAATTTGAAAGTATAAATGATATTGTACATCATTTATTATTTTGACAACTGCAGCAAAACACGGATGTCAACATTCTGAAATCCACTGCTTAGAATACACATTTGATAAATAAGCTATGCAGCACACAAATCTCCATGTAAATAATTGTCCTCAAATGCCAACACCATTTGGGATGTAGAAAGGTGGATACATTTCCACTTCTTTCTGATTTCGGCTTTTGAGAGAATAATCTGTTGTAAGACAAATGGAATTCTCCATACTCAGAAGTATTTTGTCCTTTTTTAGCAAAGTGGAGGTTTAGGAGATTCCATTAAAAATGAGCTTTAGAATTTTCAGATATTCTAGAATTACTAAATACCCAGAGAATAAAATATTTTCTGTTTGGCAGACCCAAATGCCCAGAAATATTTATAGGCTATTATATTATACTCAGGTAATAATTAAAATATATTTTTTTAAAAAAATAGGCATTAAAGAATGTTTTCATTAGTATTAATGGGTGTGTATGTGTGCTTACGTGTGTGTGTGTGTTTGTGTGTGTTTGCGTGTGTGTGTTTAAGGAATGATGGATGAACCCTCTGCTATTGCCAGCTTTGTGACAAATTAGCTGTGATTCATTTTACAAGAATTGTATCTTTTCTGAGGCGCCTGGGGGGCTGAGTTGGTTAAGTGTCTGCCTTCAGCTCAGGTCATGATCTCTCAGTCTGTGAGTTTGAGCCCTGCATCAGGCTCTGTGCTGACAGCTCAGAGCCTGAAGCCGGCTTTGGCTTCTGTGTCTCCCTTTCTCTCTGCCCCTCCATTCCGCCCCCCCCCTTTCAAAAAATAAACATTTAAAAATTAAAAAAAAACAAAAAACCCTTCTTATTAAAAAAACGAATTGTATCTTTTGTAAAATAATATAACTACATCCAGAAGTCAGCAGAGGCTGACATCAGATATGATCTGCAAATTTGTTTTTCTTGGGTCATATTGTTATTTGTTTTATAATAATTTCCAACATTAAAAAATTAAGAGACTTCACATAACCATGTTGATGTCTGGTCTCTTGAACCTTCTCTTGAAAATCGTAGTTATGCATGAGTTATTTTGTGTGTGCTCCATTTGTATCATATATGCTTGGATATAAGTAGCTTGAGCAGCATTTATATCAAACATAGGAAATATTATAGCAGTTAGACAAAGAAAAGTAAGTAACTTTTGTCAAAGGATTATACTTCACTTCTACTAATTTATTATTCAGAACAAGATTCAAATGGCTATCTGAGTTACAAAAATGGAAAAATAATATAACAAGAAAATTTGTGTTAAAAACATTCCTAATATTAGCATACTATATGCCTGGCTAACATAACGAAACAAAATTGTTTCAATCTTTTAGTGTCTAAATTTACCACCAGTAATATTTTTATCAGGCAGTGTAACAGAACTGACACATTAAATCACTCATTTTCAGTGGCATAAAAGTTTCAATTCCTTTTCTGCATATCTTACACTATCAACAGATTGTACATTGATTGCTTCTTGTCACTAATAATCTATTTTAGGAATGGTTTCAGTGTCTCTCATTGATCTCACTTTTATTTTCTATTACTATACTTCTCTCGATGGGTCAGGATACTCCTTGAAGATCTGTTTTCAAAGCTATTTTGACAAAATGTAGAAGAAAATTCACTGGTGAAATAACATGTAATACAGTAGTGTGTGTCTAATAAAGAAGTCACATAGATTGGCACTTAAAAAAAAGACATTCATGGCTGCATGAAGTGATACTGGACAATGTTAAGGGAATAGAAATGCAGAGTACTAGAAAAGTTTAGGAGAAACACAAAAACGAGCACACAAAGACAAACATTTCCCCTTTCAGCCTTTGCATGTTACTGCGAGAAGACATGAGGCTAAGTGCTGCCATGCCACGATTTTGTTACCACTCTAAGAAGAAACCAGAAAGAAAAACTCGGGGGTCAGTGGAACTGAACACAGTGCAAACTTAGTTACATTTGCATTGGCAAATAAAATAACTTGACAGTTTTACTAACTGGACAGGAGAATCTAAGAGTCATTTTATATAATTTGATAAATATAAATATTTATTTACATCTATATCCTTGGTACCACACCAAAGTCGGAAAATAGGACTAAAACGGGCAGATCAAAGTGAGAATCTACCCTTTACCAATCTAGTTCATCCTAAAATTTCACTGTAAGTGATTCACTTCCTTAAAAAAAAAAAAACAACTTTTTTTAGAAATTTAGAAATATTTCCACAATGCTATTGTTTTTGTTTTTTGTTTTTTGTTTTTGTTTTTGTTTTCAGTCTTCCTGGGTTCTGAAAAATCTTGGGCATTTTTGTATACACAATTCAGGCAGTGTTTCCTCTAAAAAAGCATCCTCCCATCATGTCTTTTCTTTTATTACCGGGACATTAGAAATTCTTTTTCTATTTGAAATATTTACTTCATACACTAATATTTCAGCACTGGGATGCCAAAATGTTCTCATGTGTGTGCTATATTTGAGTTAAAAGTCATCATTGTAATAAGCATTTAGGAGACACATGAGATGATTTTTCCCAGAGATGGAAATTATGAACTACAGCCAAGATCTTCTATCTAAACTAAAATCATTTTTGTAACTCAGACCAGTGGAAGAGTATCATTATAGTGATAAATAAAATGTTGAACTGAACCCAATGCTTTTTAAGATGTGATCTCTCCATATAAATGACATTACTCCCAAGGCAAAAGTGAATAAAGTGTTTCTTCTCATTTCTGATCAAAAATTCCTCTCCCATATGTCCCTGTTTTATTCCTTTTCTTTAATCATATATTTATAGAATCTTAAAGCTGATTATTTCACCTCTATAAAAATTTGGGCAGGATGTAAGGGGAGGATTATCCATAGTATCCTCAGATGTCCCAGATCTCAAACACCATCTCACATTGTCTTACCCAGAATTCTTGATTTCTACTCTACATAAAACTTTCTTCCTTTGAATTAAAAAAAAATTGAGGTGCCTGGGTGGCTCAGTCAGTTCAGCTTCTGACTCTTGATCTTGGCTCAGGTCATGATCTCACAGTTTGTGGGCTCGAGCCCCACATTGGGGTCTGTGCTGACAGTGTGGAGCCTGCTTGGGATTCTCTCTCTCCCTCTTTCTCTGCCCCTCTTCTCTCTCTTTCCACTCTCTGCCTCTTTCTTCTTTCCTTCTCTCTTGCAAAATAAATAAACATTAAAAAATTTTAAATATAGATAGATAAGTTTTCAACTGTATTTTCTTCATGTATGCAAAGAAATTAGGCATGCTTACTCTGCTGTTGAGAGTAAGCACAATGTGTTGTTATGAAGTGATACATTTAAAACTCAAGCTAAATTCATACTCAGGGGAATTTTGTAAGAATCTGCTGTTTTGATGAAGGATCTGGAGAATCTTCATCTCCAAATGTCTCTTTATCCAGGAAAGTCATTTGAGAAACAGGGACTTCAACAGAAGGAGACCCATCATTCCAAGCTTCAGGCTTTTTCCACTTTACCACAAAGTTCCTACAGTATAATGGGTATATGATAAATGAATTATAGATTAGTTCAGAGTTCATAGTAATTCTTGATCATAGATTATTAACATCGTTAGCTAGAAATGTCACTCTTCATCCTTGGGAGTACTTGGCTTTACCTACCAAGCTACACAGCAGTCATTTTGGCTATTTTCATATTATCGTGGTTGTGGCTACAGAGAAGGATAATTAAGATCTGATATGTGGTTACCTTAAACCACATATCAGATCTTAATTAAGGTATAGCTGGGAATAAAAAATAAGACCTTTGGGTCATGAATTTACAGAGAGTTTTCAAGGAACATTCCTTGCAAGACATATTTGGCAGAAATTTGCCATTAATAAATGAACATTAGTATGGAAAAAAAATCACTACTCTTTAATTCTGAGATGTAAATTATTCACAAAATGACAAATTATTGAAATATTTGATTTTATATAAAAACTCAGAGTATACAATACATCAAAATGGATTCTAGAGTTTCTATACCAAAAATATTAAGTGAGTTGCCAATGAAAGGAAGAACAATAATAGAAATTTCCCTTTTCATCTGCTTTGTACTTCACCATGTGTAGGCAGATTTGTCAACTGATTAGCTCTTGCTTAAGCATGAAAGAAATTGTATCTAAAAATGTATCAATTACAAACAACATTCTACTTATTTATACTTTTTTTCTTTCAGAGAAAGAAAAAAATGAGATATTGTAAAAGCTTTGTTGGACTGTTTGAAAACAATAATCTGCTTTCAGAAATTTATGTGAGAAAAAATTATTCTTTTTATCACTTTTGTTTTTCTACTTCCTCCCAGTTCAGTTTTGGAAAACTATATTTCTAGGAATTTATCCATTTGGTGACATATAACTTTTTATAGTATTCTTTTATAATCTTTTTTATCAGAAGTTTTTATTCCTTAAATATCTGGGATGGTTATTATAACACCTTACCACCACTATAGAAGTGTCCTTCCCCCGCTTCCGATTTGTGGGTTTATTTTTAGTCAGAAGAGAAATTTTGATTCAAAAGAATAGACTTGGGGCTTCTCTCTGTAACTGACTTACAGGTTGAACAAGTTAATATATTCACTTCTAAGATTTATAATAATGCAGCAATCTCAGTGTCTAATGAGATGAAAATCATTAAATATTTAAAAAGTATGATGTCACCTCATTGATATTAGTTGTTCTTTGGTTTTCCCAGTAGAAAATCAAATCAGTTACAAACAAAATTTTATTAGGTAGAAGTTATCAAATACAAATATTTTGCAGCTATGTCTTTATGTACCCTAAATATGCACATCTCGATCCTTGTTCCTACAGGCTTGTAGTATCAAAAAGTTGGTATAAACTTGATAAAAATTTCCAGAAAGGGAGCAGTTCAGTTTATCTTTTATTTGTTTTTATTTTAACTTTGTGAAATGCCTCTTAAATGTAACAACTTTTGAGTACAAATAATTATTTTCACCTTGAATTGGAGAGCGATACTTTATAACAATGCACCCTCCATAAAATACTATCTTTTCTTCCTCTTTGCATGTAATGCATGCATATTTCATTCATTTTTTGTTTATTGAGGATACAGTACAATTAAATGTACAAGATTTCTTCAATTCAGAACAATGTATACTGAAGACAATGATAATCAGCCAACCTGTTTAGTGCAAAAGGTATTTCTATTAAGAATTTTTTAAGTCTATATATTTATTTTGAGAGAGACAGAGACAGCATGAGGAGGAGAGGGACACAGAGAGAGGGACAGAGAGAGAATCCCAAGCAGACTCCACGCTGCCAGGGCAGAGCCCAACGCAGGGTTCAAACTCATGAAGCCACAAGATCACGGCTTGAGCTGAAACCAAGAGTCAGACACTTAACTGAGCCACCCAGACAGCCTCTGTTAAGAAGTTTTTATGTGTTAAAAGGCTGTGTTTGTCGACCAACTGTCTAGCAAATCACATAATAAATATCTATCATGCAGATCAGTAAATGAATAATAGGATGGAAAAGTTCACTCAGGGAGATTCTGTTAGGGAGTCAGGGATGTAAGGAAGTAGCAAATGTGTAATGCCCTCTAAAATGTATATACCAGTAGTTCTTTAACCTGGTTTCTAATTGGAATCACTAGGAAAGTTAAAAAAAATAATAAAAAAAAAAAAAGAAAGAAAAAATGATGTCTAAGTCCCTTCTGAGAAATTCTGATTGAACTGCATGGCCTCAGCAGCAGGCTGTTTAGTCTCCTCAGGTGATTCTAAAGTGCCAAACAGAGCATCACTAGCATAGACAGAATATGCTATGACATGAGAGGAGAATGGTGATCTTATTAATCCAGAAGACAATCCCTGGAGAAGTTGAGAGTTAAATAAACTGTGCAGAAAGGATAGCATTTGGATTTTATTAGCATTTTAATAAAATATCTCCCAAAGAATGACTTAGCAAATTTTCAACCTTTTAAAAGCTTATGCTAAGGAAGTGGTAAATTTGTGCTGTCATAACTTTTTTTTTTTTTTTTTTGAGACAGAGAGCATGTGCACGCAAGCAAGCACAGTGGGAGGGGCAGAGGGAGAGAGAGAATCTTAAGCAGGATCCATGGTCAGTGTGGAACTTGACATGGGGCTCGATCCCACAACCATGATATCATGATCTGAGCTGAAATCAAAAGTCGGACCTTTGACTGACTGAGCCACCCAGGTGCCCCAGGGATGTCATAACTTTTATTAGCACTTTACAATATTAATGAAAATGACAGTTTGTATTTATTTATGTGAAATTTAAGACTTGAATGATTATCTGAGATCCCTATGAGGAAAAAAGCTCTGAATAATTTTTGGTGTTAAAAACGATGAACATAAAGGAAGGGAAACAAAAATAATATAAAAACAGGGAGAGGAACAAAACAGAAGAGACTCATAAATATGGAGAACAAACTGAGGGTTACTGGAGGGGTTGTAGGAGGGGGGATGGGCTAAATGGGTAAGGGGCACTAAGGAATCTACTCCTGAAATCATTGTTGCACTATATGCTAACAAATTTGGATGTACATTTTAAAAAAGAAAAAAAAATAAGAAAAAAAAAAAACCTTTGGTATCAGTATCAGCAGCTTGGGTTTGAATAACTCTAAATGGCATCTTTTCCCACTTAAACCTCTAGTTCCACAGGATTTACTAGGATTAAACACTTCACTGCAGCCCAAACTTACTACAGTATTTTCCTGCTCTTGTCCCCACACAGCTGGTGACATTTATGGCTACCTGATGTATTGGTCAAAGCAGTATTCCCAAACATGGAATATGTGGCTTCCAGAAGTCAAAAAGGCATACCAGGCATTCAGCTTCCTTTTTAGCAGTGAAAGGTACAAGATGTAGTAGTTCTTCCTTTACTTTGAAAGGATATCTTAACATGTCCCAGACCTTAGGACTTCTAAAAGTTTTTTTGATATGTATCTTTGTAGGATTTATGTACCACCTTCTAGAGTCCATGTGTTTTACCAAGGCTGCCAAAATACTAGTCACTTCTTGTCCATCCAGTTTGCTTAGCAAAGGATTATTATGTGGACCACTGTTACATTCTGTCGGATGTCCAGCTGGTTTGGATTTTTTCAGATTCCATTACAACGGGTGGCTGGAGAGTTAAAAGAGGCTGGAGAATTAACATAGATGTGGAGTGTGAATGTATACTCTTGTCCAATCCAAGTGAATGCAAAAATTCCGATAGGGATAGCTATCTTTTTTGTCTCTGGGGAGCTTGATTTCTACCCCAATCATCTCTGAAACAGTATCTATATTGTGGGGCGGGGGATGGGGGTACAATGACATCAGTGCAAGTCTGTATCATATCACCCGAGGTCAGGTCAGGAATTTGTATAGGGTGATGGAAATGGAGAAACGGCTCCTCTTTGTTTTCGGTTACCAGAAGCAAAAGGGCTGGTGGAGGTGGGGGTGTCTCAGCCCCCTAATCAAATGCTGATTCTGGAAAACAAAACAACAAAAATAGTATTAAATTGGCGGTCTTGTATTTGCCTGCTAAAGCCTGGGCAAAATGGTCATTTAGAAAGGGAAATACCCGCTTTCCTCTCTGCATCAGTTCATTCTGTACATGCAACAAAACCATCTGTTACCATGTGCCTACTATGTTCAGGGAATTTGTGCTGGATGCTGAGGACAGAGAAGCAACATCTCAGCCTTTTCCTTGGGGCTCTCTGTCATTTTTAGCGTCAGGAACATACAATCCTAAAGACACTTGCTGAGGGTCCGACGAAACCCAACGGAGACATGTGATCTGGACTCATTCACTGTCAGGCCAAAATGACAGTCACCTGTTTTGATAATAAGTTTATATTATGAGGCGAATAATGGGCCTCTTCCCACCCACTGTTTTAGGATTGGGGAGTAAACCATCCTCTGTGCCTGCGTCCTACTTTGGGCTCTCTGAGCAATTCACTCCTTGGCACAGCCCAGGGAGGGGCCTCCAGTCGGGGTGTCCCGCCGGGTTCCTCTCCTCCTCTCCGGGCGGGGGCGCTCTCGGGCCGGGAGCCGGGACGCGGCGGCGCGGCCGGGCTGTTCCCGGGACGCGGTGCGCGTCGGGGCGAGCGCGCGAGTCCCCGGCGCGCCGGCCACGCTCGCCCGGCAGCCGCTTCCTTCCCCGCGCCGCCTGCGCCCGGGACCAGCCCGAGTCACCCCCCGCGCCGAGCTCCCGCCACCGCGTCGCCTCCGGACGCCGCCCGGTCCGCGGGGCCACCCCGGGAAGGAGGATCCCGCGGACGGCTGCAGCCCGAGGTAATGGCCAGATGACGGACGGGGCCGGTCCTCGCGCAGACACCCGACCCGGGCGACTTGCGATGCGGACTCCGGAGGTGGCACCGTCGGTCCGAACAAGTTTCTCGCGGTTTGAAGGGGTCCTGAACTGTCACTCGTTTTATTTAACCAGTTTTTCTTTTCCTGTTAGCAAGTTTATTTAGGTAACAACAAGGTAGTGTCTTGGTGACGGTCGAGTTCCAAACCTAACCCTGGAAGTTTTGCTTGCTGTGGTAATTTACATGTGCAGACTTACCTACTTGTTATTTTCCTAGTCGGAAAATTGGCATTTTTTTGAAGACACATCTTAACTTGACATTGTGTTTGCAAGAGCTGTTATTTTCCACTACTATTAGCGTCCCTTTTACTACAGTAGTGCCAAAACTAGTCTTTCAGGAAAGGTTTAGCATGAAACATCTCCCCTTCACTGACCTTCCCCAGTTTGACAAACTTCTGATGGCTAATATTAATAAGGTGTCAGATAACAAGAAGGTGACAGGCTAGGGCTGTTCCTTCTGCCCCTTGTGAATTCTTTGTCCCAAGGTGGTCGGATACTGCAGTGCTTGGTTGGTTGGCATATCTTGTTTGTTAAAACTTTCTCAATCTCTTTTGTCTTTAATCCAGGTAAGTGTTTCTGTCTCAGTCATAAATGTGGGAACTTTTAAAGGAGAAAGATCAACTCTGTTTTCTCTTAGTCAACTCAAATTCCAGGTTGAGAGAGTGTTGAAATCTGTTCTATTAGGTACAAGAAAGGCTTTTACTTAAATTGTATTAAAAAAAAAAAGAAAAGACAACTTCTTTTTACTCTGATGCACTTTTAAACATTCTCTTTTGAAGAAGAGGACACTCCCCTTAAAATTGTTCAAGATTGCCATCAATTGGTAATTGTTAATTTTCTCTTGACTGGTGCGTAGAATAACATCAAAAGTTTCCATTCCTTTCTAGTGGTTAAGTACAAATCAATACAAGTAAATATAAATATAAATATAAATATAAATGTAAATATAAATACAAAGTAGATTAGTGCCCTGAAATAGAAACTCCTGTTCCATTTAATGTATCAAGCCTAGACAATGTCTCAGAGTACATTTCTCCTGCCCTCTGTCTTGAAAGGTTCTAGAGGTAGTTTTCTTGATTGTACTCCATGCAACATTCATTTAATTAGCGTGTTACAATTTCACACATTTTTCCCTCTGAGAAAAACATGTTTTATACTGTATTCTAATATTACTGAATTACTTTTAGCAATTTTATATAATATAGTTTAAGGCCTCTAAATATGTATTTTTAAATCTGTATAGTTAATTTTTGAAAGATATTGTCAAGAACTAATTAATATATTTTAATTATTGGAAAGAACCTGATGTTCCTTATTTACTAATAAGTATATTCCAGGTAACATTCGTTTTTTCCCCTCCTTTCTCATTGTTTGTGTCACTAATTTCAGGATGACTTTCTTTGACTTATGAAATTTTTTACATCCAGGCATAATTTCAGGTTTTGGAGGAACCAAAATACGTAGGTTGAAACTCTTTGCTGATTTTACAAAATCTTGTAATCAATACTTTGCAAAACTTTGCAGAATGTACTTTTGCAGGAATTTGGTTGTATCATTGTGTAGACGATATGGCTTGTACTTCCAAAAAGTAATTGGTAACTCTAGTTGTTTTTTTTTTAAATGGTGGCAGATGTTTTCTTTTTTTTTTTAAACATTATTATTTTTTTAAACATTATTTTTTTATTTATTTTTGAGACAGGGAGAGACAGAGCATGAACAGGGGAGGGTCAGAGAGAGGGAGACACAGAACCTGAAACAGGCTCCAGGCTCTGAGCTGTCAGCACAGAGCCCGATGCGGGGCTCGAACTCACGGACCGCGAGATCATGACCTGAGCCAAGTCGGCTGCTTAACCGATTGAGCCACCCAGGCGCCCCGGCAGATATTTTCTTTAGCAAGTTTTGAGGGTAGTGCGCATGCGCGCGCGCGCGCGCGCGCGCGCGCGCGCGCGCGCACACACACACACACACACACAATAATAATAATATATTGTGGGAAAAATACAAATACATCATGATATTATATACATATATGTGTATGTGTGTGTGTGTGTGTGTGTATACCCACACACGCACAAACACACACACACACATATAATTCCCACTACATTCTAGAAATCCTAAAATAGAAAAATGAGATCCTCAAGTTGGATTCAGTGAAAGGTACACTCTACATCTGAATATGCCAGATTCATGATGGTTCAGTTACTACCATTCAGTGTTGATATTATCACCATCATAGTTTGAATATGATTTATGGAAGTGTCCATTGACTGAAAATGGCTTGACTTCAAGACTATGCTAGGGGCTGAACTCCTATTTGTGAATTTTAGTGGTGGCTCATATTTACTTAACAAGGTAAATAAACAGCCCATGACATGGGCTGCTGTCATGTCAAGCTCTGTTATGTCATGCCCTGTCATACTGTTATGCTATTTACTATTTAAGAGCATGGAGAGGTGAACAAACCTTCCTGTAGAAACTTTCCACAGTACATGGGTAATCACACAGCTTCTTAATTAAATAGAACTGAAATACATGCTATGGATGGAAAGTAATGATTGAGGTGTCTAGCAGAGAGAACTGACTGATCTGGGAAACCGGCGATTTTCTGAGGCAGGAACATTTAAATGTAGAGCCAAAGGATTGAGAAGATGAAGCCAAACAAAGTATAGGAGAAAGGGTGTAGACAAAGGAAGTGGCTGTCAGAATGCAGAGTCAGAAAAGAGTGGCTCATTTGGAGGATTAATTGAGAAAGTACCCCCTTGCCTAGAACTTAAACTTAGTAGAGGGCGCATCACATATTCGGGCGGAGGCACAATGCCCTGGGACTTATGGGACGTGTTAAAGAATTCAGTTAGCAAGTACAGTAAGACCATTATGAGAAAAAACACAAAGGAACTAGGAAATGACTGCTGGGTCTTAACCAAATTTGGAAAGCTAGAGAAGGCTTCATAGAGGAACTGTGTGGAGGAACATAACTTTCCACATGCACCTGCTCTCCTAGAGATGTCCCACGAGTAAGAGGGGTCATGAGGAGGTGAGACCTTTGCCTCTGCCTGCTGCTGCAGTGCCATGACCTGCAGGAGTGACTACAGCATATCAGTCTCTTCTACAGTTTTCAGAGCTAATAAAGAGCAGAGATGAGTAGGAGCTATTGCAGGACCAGGTCTCAGCGGAGACAGTATTTTCTGAGAGTCATATCAAAGATTAAATTGGACCACGGAAAAGTGCAGGTGAATAAAACAATTGTAGAAAGTCTTGATTTGGGGTGAATTTTTTTTTAATTTTTTTTAACGTTTATTTATTTTTGAGACAGAGAGAGACAGAGCATGAACGGGGGAGGGTCAGAGAGAGGGAGACACAGAATCTGAAACAGGCTCCAGGCTCTGAGCTGTCAGCACAGAGCCCGATGCGGGGCTCGAACTCACGGACCGCGAGATCATGACCTGAGCTGCCCCTTAACCTACTGAGCCACCCAGGCGCCCCTATTTGGGGTGAATCTTAATGTATCGTTGTATACATTGGGGCAAACTGTATACTTTGTATACATTTATACATGTATACATTGGACCAAATCTCACCCTCAGTATACTAATGAATGTTTAACCACCTGCTTTCCAGAAAACAAACAAAATTACCTCATTTAACGTATGTGCTCATTTAATTTAAATACTCCCACCTTGGTATTCCAAGCTATCAGTGTAGAGTCACTGAATGTAGATTTGGGAAGCTGTGGGACATTCATTTTTCTTGAGCTTCAGTACCCTACTGCACTACCTTTGGCTTCAGAAGGGAACATGGAGCATTTAATTAAAAAGAATAGGGGCACCTGGGTGGCTCAGTCGGTTAAGCATCAGACTTCGGCTCAGGTCATGATCTCACAGTTCATGGGTTCGAGCCCCGCGTTGGGCTCTGTGCTGACAGCTCAGAGCCTGGAACCTGCTTCAGATTCTGTGTCTCCCTCTCTCTCTGCTCCTCCCCCACTCGGGTTCTGTTTCTCTCTGTCTCTCAAAACTAAATAAACATTAAAAAAATAAAAATAAAAAAGAATATGTGACTCAGTATTTTAACATCTTCCAAAATGAAAAAAAATTGTCCTTGATGATTTTCTAATATCATCCATAAAAGTTGAGAGCAAATGGTTTTCTGCATAATCACAGATAATAATTGTAAAAGTGGCGTGCCTTTCACTTCTGACATTAAGAAATGCTGGCATCTGAGATGTAAAATGTTGAAATATATTTCATATCCAGTCCAAAACACTTGACAAAGACATTAAAAAATGAAAATTGTAATACAGTCATAGAAAGATGTAAGATATTTTACCCTGCAGTTATAACCCATGATATAATATAATAAGGTATGTAATATTAAAAGTGCAATAAAGTTAACTATCATTCATAGGAAGAAACTTCAGTTTCAATTAGATCTTTCATTTGGCTATTTATATTTAATCACACATAGGTAAATACAGAGCTATGACATAGAATATGTCCCTCGCATACATCGCTTCCCCTCACTGTTTCTTTCCTTATCTAAATCCTACATCACACATAGGTAAATCACACATAGGTAAATACAGAGCTATGACATAGAATATGTCCCTCGCATACATCGCTTCCCCTCACTGTTTCTTTCCTTATCTAAATCCTACTCCCCTTTTATGGCTCTACCAGCTGGAACATCACACTAATTACCCTGGTTGCCCTGGTCTTTTCTTTAACCCCATGACAGTTATTTATCTCTACCAATCCTAATCACTATCTTTGCTTTGTAGCTGAAAACTCTCTATAGAATTTATATGGACACACACACACATCCATACACATACACCTATACATACATTTTGTATATACAAACACACATATATACACATAAGTGTGTCTGTATATATCCATGGAAATGTTCATGTATTAAATATATTTTATATATACACATTATTTATTCAATAAGTGAATTTAAACATGTATTTCATAAGATTAATAAGATAATTCATTGTTATAGACATGATATTGTTTCAGTTATCTCTTGCTGTGTAACAAACTATTCTGAAACTTAGTGGTTGGGACAGTACCATTTTAATAACTCTCGTGGTTCTGTTGATTATCTGGGATCAACTGGGCAGTTCTCTTTCTGGTCTCACTTGGGTCTCATGTAGTTGCAGTCAGATGGCATCTGGAGCTGGGTCAATGGCACTGCTGGACTGCTTTCCCTCCCCATGTAATCTTCAGAGCCTCATCTCCCCACCTGAGATCTCTGTGTGTTCTCTCTAGCTAACAACTGAACTGCTGATATGGAACATAGAAGCTGCCCATAGTTCTTAAGGTTTAGTCTGAAAGTGGCCATGTTGCTTTCTCCACCTCCTGTGGTTTAAGCAGTTACAGGGACAGCTCTGATTCCAGGAGAGGGGAAATAAATACTACATCTTGACTGGGGAAATGACAAAACATTTGTGGCGGTATTTAATTCACCACAGTATTCTTACTAATAATCTTGTAAGTAAAGATCACAGAATTTTAGAGCCATAAGTTTCCTAGCAATAATTTAATCAAATGCCATGCATTTACAAGAGTAGGCACAGAAGATATAAAGATAAGGGAGAAATTTGGGTCAATGACCCTGACTTAAAATTTTTATATTTCATAGCACTTACCAAACTGCCTAGCATTTAGGAGTACGTTAATCTGGGTTTTTAACCCATATAGCATAGATAAGCAGAAATCAATGTGGGATTAAATTATTCAGATTTATCAGGGGGAACACTAGTGAGAGAAAATTGGGGAAGGGGAGGTGAGATTGGCTGAGAGAGCCATCTGACCCACCATGTAGGTCTTATCCTGAGTGAAGGAGAGAGAGAAAGAAGGAAAGGTGGTTTGTGGAAGCACGTATGGTGCAGTACTAAGGAAAGGTCAGTGAAGATTGGAAGAATTCTTGGGGAGGCCTTAAATTAAAATCGTCATCAGCAGACTTCTGCGTCTCCCAGGAATGCTCTGCCACATTTGGTCATTGGCTGGGAGCAGCCTGTGGGAAGTGTGGCCTCCGTACAAACATGGTGATGAGTTACAGAGCTCAGCAGCTGGAGCTGTCAGGCAGTTATGCTTCAAGCATTTGGAGACTGGAGAACTGTATTCTCATGGCCAACACATACAGCAAGAAATACTTGATAACAGGGATTTGTTAACATGAAGAATGCAACATTCTAAGGTCTTTTCCTTTAAGAAATACCAAATTTCGTGTTAGAAGCTTAGGGTTTAAAAGTCACCAAAATTTAAAGGAGATCTTAAAGTATAGTATACAACAGACATTTCATGAAATATTAACTCTTTCTGGCTAATAAAATTTAAGTACTTTTTTATACAATATTGTGCTTTCCTCGGGAAAACAGAAATAGAGTATTACAGAGAATGATTGTACCAGTAAATATTTTCTTTGACATACATGCCAGCCTCGTGGTCTGTAATCAGAGTTCATTTTGTCTTAAGAAGTATTTCATTTTTTACAGCCACAAGATATCTTGGTGTAAGATAAATACACCTGTATAAATACACATTTCTAAAACAATAAATTAGATTCTGGAACCACATTTGCATTGCAAAATTTGCAAACCACAAATTTGTTGTGCTACTGAATTAAAATGCAAATGTACTGACAAAAGACATTGTACATAAAACTTTGCAGAAAAATATCTATTGCATTAAATGAGGTACTTAGTTAAATATTTCAAAACTTTCCAGACTGTTCAGTATGTGTAATCAAATATCAATAGCTAAGATGTACATGCTGCCTACCTCCATGAAAAAAAATGGTAGTATACTGTGCAGGTGTTATCCTTGGGGTCTTAAATCTGTATTAGGTACAGGATTTCATGCTCAGTGCAGTGAGATGAAGAAAATTCCTTACAGGTCAGTCCCAAGTATTATCTATAGTTTTTTAATGTTTGTTTTTGAGAGACAGACTGCATGCGGGGGAGGAACAGAGAGAGAGAGGGAGACACAGAATCCAAAGCAGGCTCCAGGCTCCAGGCTCTGAGCTGTCAGCACATAGCCCAACGCGGAGTTTGAACCCACAAACCATGAGATCAGGACATGTGAAGTCAGACGCTTAACCAACTGAGCTACCCCGGTGCCCCAATCCCAAGGGTTTTCTATATAAGGAACTGAGACCCCAAAAAGGGGTCAATCTCTACAGTATTCATTGGAGCTATGAGTGTTCTCATCCAACTTTCCCACCAGAAACTTTTTTTCTTCTGCCCCTTCTAAGTACACATCCAGATCTGGGAGAAGAAGAGTTTCCTACTTACCATAAGTAATTCATTTTTCGAATAGTCTTCCATTTCTGCAAGCTAACAGGATTAGTATTTCAGACTGAATTTTGTATAATATAGTCTACAGAATGTATTTTACTTGAGGTATACCACTTTGGGTATACTGAACATTATTATATTATTTATTATTTTGGTCTTCCACTTGTACTGTCTAGTGTAGGAAAATTAACTGTCTGATAATGGATTCACAGGTATACTGTGGTGATTTCTGACACTTGATAGGGGCTAGTGACAATAACACCTTTTGGTTCCTGGAGAACAAACCCCATTGTTTGGGTGTTTTGGGACAGGCAGAAGTCATCCGTTTTTCAAGTCAAAATTTTGGTTTTGAAATTCCAGCATCAATTAAAATTGCTCTTGGAAAGGAGGATCTCCCAGCAATTAAAGGCATATTACATAAACACATACTCAGTATTTATGCGATTATCTTAATATGTGTAAATTTGGATCCTTGAGATCAAGACTTTTAAAATAATCATATTTAGAACACATTATAGATGTCATTGGATTCCACAAAAGCAATGGAAAATCTATAATCTTTCAACTGAAATCTTTCCCTTTTTCCATTTATGTGCACCTTGCTATAACTAAAGATTGTATTCATTCTCATTTTCTGTTGCTCCTAGTGACCAAATCTTCTGTGTTTGATGACAGTGCTTTACTTAAAACTGACTGGAAAGTTTTTATCAGATGAATCATTAACCAATCATCAGCTAATCAATAAACAATATTTCCCAGAGTAAAGACCCCAGAAGTCCCTCATCTCCCATCTCTAAAGACATTTTGTCTGCAGGGTGCCTAGGTGGCTCAGTTGGTCAAGCCTCTGACTTTGCCTTAGCTCATGATCTGATGGTTCATGGGTTCGAGCCCCATGTTGGGCTCTGTGTTGACAACTTAGAGCCTGGAGCCTGCTTCGGATTCTGTGTCTCTCTCTCTGCCCCTCTCCTGCTCACGCTCTCGCTCTCTGTCTCCCCAAAAATAAACGTTAAAAAAATCAAAAATAAAAACATTTTGTTTGCTACCATCACACACGTGGGTTTTATGTTGAAATTGAATTTTTTTTTTCATCAACTTGAAATGTACTGGAAAAGAACTTCTTCCTAGATGTCATTGCCTCCTTCTCAGAGAAGTGGCTGGCACTGTCTTTGTATTCGCCATTGTTGTGAATATTGATGATCATTGAAAGGAAGGAGGAGGAGGGGAAGGAAAAAAAAAAGAAGAAAGGAAGGAGGAATGTTATAAAACATTCTATGCGTATACATAGACCACTGTGTTGTGTTTAAATTACATTACATTTCTCATTGTGGAAAACTGACATGCTAATAAATAATTATTTGAAGATGTTTAATATTTTGAATGCATTTTTTGCATAATGGTCCATGGTTTATTAATAAGGTATAAATAAAAGCTACCTTCAATCACTTTAGTTTTCAATCACATAATTGGATTATCTTTTCTGTTTTACATTAAATACTGATTACTCACAAATAAAAGCAGAAATATTTGATTCCTAATCTTTTTTCTGTACAGGTGTGTCAATTTTAGAGCCTAGGCTCCATGTAAAGGCAAAATTATAGTGCTAGGTATGAAATACATCCCAAATATTAGTGGTGTTAATTACCCTTGTGAAATAAGCAAATAATACACTAAATGTTACCAGGTGAGTGTTTGAAGACTAAAAAAAAAAAACACTCTATATATTATGGCAATATTTTAGTCTTTCTTCTTTAACATAATAGAAAATAATCAATAATGAAGTAAAATTGAGTTTTTATGCATCTTTTTGAAATTCTGCATTGTATGAGCAGCCAAAATAAAGGTTCAAATGCATTCTATGCTTTAAAAACATATATTCATAATTTTTGTCCAGTATATTTCAGTTCTAAGATATAATGTTGAATGTTTTCAAATTTTTAGTCATAGGCTAATATTTACTGCAGTTTTAGCATTGGCAGTTTTGCCATTAATACCTTTTTTTGAAAACACAGTTGTATTCAAAGCAGACAATGCCTTTGTGCTCCCTAGATAAAGCCATTTCCTAATAGTATGCAGTGTAAGAAGCCCATCAAACACATTCTGGAGGCATTGAACAAATGTAAAATATTTTATCACCTGCTCATAATTATCACCTGCTCATCAAAATTATACAGCAATGGAAAATACATATTTTGGTTATTTAATCTTCAGTATAATTCTTAATTCTGTTACTTGAAATAATTTTAATTATTTATTCTAATTCCAAATCACACATTTGATTCTATCTTTAAAACAAAAATCCATAAATAGGGAACCTCCAGTAACATTTGAGAATTTCATGATCCTGAGCTCAATGTTCAAATTTTTAGCAACTGTTGTTGTCAATTTATGGGCCAAGAACAGGTAATTAACATGATACAATAATTAGTAGGGTTGGCTTTCACTTAAAGTGCCTAATGGGGGAGATGTATTGATGGGTAGGTGAAAATAGATAAATTGAGTGATTGATTTGTATAGTAATAAAGATGTTCTTCAGTTTTAAGCATAGAAGGTTTTTGGAGGAGGCTACAGAAAAAAGTGTGCCTTTTGCTATGTTCTGGAAACTATATATGTGAAGGATAGAATGTGAATACAAGACTACAGTAATATGTTGAGTGAGAAATCTATCATGGATTCAGACAAAATGGTCACTGCTTAAAATTAAAAGGGGGGGCATATGAATAGAAAGGAAAGAAATGAAAAAAAATGGGTGGTAACATTGGAAAAATGGTTGGTGATTGTGTAGATGGTGTTTGTAATAAAGAATTGAACTCTCTTTTATTTTTATTATTACTTTTAAATGCTTAATTTGTTTTTGAGAGAGAGAGAGAGACAGAGGATCTGAAGCGGGCTCTGTGCTGACAGCAGCGAGCCCAATGTGGGACTCAAACTTGCAAACTGCGAGATCATGACCTGAGCTGAAGTCGGATGCTCAACTGACTGAGCCGCCCAGGTGCTCCTAAACTCTCTTTTTGAAAAAAATAAAATGTGTATTTATTTTTGAGAGAGAGAGCACGAGTGGGGGAGGTGCAGCTAGAGAGCGGGGGACAGAGGATCTGAAGTGGGCCCATGCTGACAGCAGAAAGCCTGATGAGATTGAACTCCTGAACTATGAGATCAGTTCTAACAACTTTTTGGTGGTTTTTCAGGTTTTCTACATACAGTATCACATTGTCTGCAAATAGGGAAAGTTTGACTTCTTCCTTGCCAATTTGGATGCCTTTTATTTCTTTTTGTTGTCTGAATGCTGAGGCTAGGACTTCCAGTACTATGTTAAATAACAATGGTGAGAGTGGACATCCTGTCTTGTTCTTGACCATAGAGGAAAAGCTCTCAGTTTTTCCCCGCTGAGGATGATATTAGACTGGGTTTTTAGGCTGACATATATGACCTTTATGATGGTGAAGTATGTTCCCTCTATCTCTACTTTGTTGAGGTTTTTATCAAGAATCAATGCTATATTTTGTCAGACACTTTTTCTGCATTTGAGAGGATAATGTAACATTGGAAGAACGTTATCCTTTCAGGATATTAATGTGGTGCATTTCCTTTATTAATGTGGTGTATCATGTTGATTGGTTTGTGAATATTGAACCACCCTTGGAACCCAGGAATAAATCCCACTTGATCGTGGTGAACAATTCTTTTAATGTACTTTTGGATTCAAGTGACTAGTATCTTGTTGTATCCATGTTCATCAGAGATATTGGCCTACAATTCTCCTATATACTTACTTACTTATATTTATTTCTGAGAGAGAGAGACAAAGTACAAGTAGGGGAGGGGCAGAAAGAGAGAGGGAGATACAGAAACAGGATCCAGGCTCTGACCTGTCAGCACAGCTCAGGGCTTGAACTCAGGAACCATGAAATCATGACCTGAGCCAAAGTCAGACACTTAACTGACTGAGCCACCCAGGTGCCCCTATAATTCTCCTTTTTAGTGTGTACTTTATCTTTGGAGTAAAGGTAATGCTGGCCTCATAGAATGAATTTGGAAGTTTTCCTTTCATTTCTAGTTTTTGGAACAGTTTAAGAAGAATAGTTAGAAGAATAGTTAGTAACACTTCTTTAAATGTCTGATAGACATTTGTTGTTGTTGGTCATAGACTTTTGTTTGTTCAGAGATTTTTGATTACTCATTCAATTTGTTTGCTGGGTATGGATGTGTTTAAATTTTCTGTTTCTTTCAGTTTAGTTTTGGTAGTTTATATATTTCTAGGAATTTATCCATTGCTTCCATATTGCCCAGTTTTTTATCATATGTTTTTCATAATGTTCTTTTCTAATTGTATTTCTATGGTTTTGGTTCTGATCTCTTTTTATTCATAATTTTATTTATTTGGGTCTTTTCTCCTTTCTTTTTGAATGACTAACTATTGGGTTATTTATTTTATTAATTCTTTTAAAGAACCAGCTCTTGGAGCACTTGGGTGGGCTCAGTCAGTTAAACGTCTGACCTCAGCTCAGGTTATGATCTTGCGATTCATGAGTTTGAGCCCCACATCAGGCTCTGTGCTGACAGCCTAGAGCCTGGAGCTGCCTTTGGATTCTGTGTCTGTCTCTCCCTGTCCCTTCCCTGCTCATGCTGGCTCTCTCTTTCTCTTTCAAAAAGAAATAAACATAGAAAGAAAGAAAGAAAGAAAGGAAGGAAGGAAGGAAGGAAGGAAGAAAGGAAGAAAGGAAGAAAGAAAAAAGAAAGAGAGAGAGAGAAAGAAAAGAAAGAAAGAAAGAAAGAAAGAAAGAAAGAAAGAAAGAAAGAACGAACCACCTCTTAGTTTTGTTGATCTGTTTTTGTTTGTTTCTATATCTTTTATTCCTGCTCTAATCTTTATTATTTCCCTTATTCTGCTGTCTTTAGGCCTTATTTGCTATTCCCTTTCTAGCTACTTTAGATGTAAAGTTGGGTTGTGTATTTGGGATTTTCCTTGCTTCTTGATGTAGACCTGTATTGCTATACACTTGCCTCTTATGACCACCTTTGCTGCATTGTGAAGGTTCTGGACTTTGTGCTTTCATTTTCATTTGCTCCCATGTATTTTTTTTTTTAACTCTGTCAACCCATTCATTCTTTAGTAGGATGTTCTTTAACTTCCACGTATTTGTGGTCTGTCCAATTTTTTTCTTGTGGTTGGCTCCAAGTTTCATAGTGTTGTGGTCTGAAAATATGCATGATATGATCTCGGTGGTTTTGTACTTGTGGTATGGAAACAGGCTGGAATGCTGGCAGAAAAACCAAGCGGCACTCAGAGATCTTGGCGGATCAGAGATTTATTTAACACCAGCTGGTTCAGAGGAGACCATTTCTCCAAAGATCTGAGCACCGAATGCAAGCGGGAAGGGTAATTTATAGTTGTCAGCTTCCATATCTGTGGCAGGTTTTCGCGCGTGCGACAAGCAGGGCAAGAAGAACCTGGAAGAGGGGTCTCTAAGCTAGAGAAGAGAGCTTGTTTTAGTCCTGTCGGCCATCTTTGGCTCAATACTTTCTTCATTTCTCCAACATTCCCCACTTTGATGCCTTTTAAAAAAAAAAACTTTTAGTACCCATCACCTTTCAGTTTTACAGGGTGGTACTCGCAGAAGGCTAAGATACGTGCTGTAGTTTAGCAAGCAACAGTGTTTTCAATAAAAGGTACCTCGGCATTCAGTATACAGGAGTTGATGGATACAAGTAAAATTATGGAGAGGAGGGGCAGGAAGCCAGAATGCCCAGTCCGTGAGATCCCATCCTTTCCATTGATTGATACTTTCCTGTTGTCTACATTGAATTCTTTCCATAAGTTCCTTAACCTTAGTTGTAAGTATTCCTGACTGGTTTACAAAAGAGCAACATTTCTCCCCCAGAAAGATGCAAGTCCCTCCTTTTTCTGAAGTGAGGAGGTCAAGGGCTCGCCTATTTTGGAGGGTCACTGCCACCAGAGAGTTTATTTGGCTTTGTAAGGTTACCAGAGAATCTGCCACCCATTCCATGTCTTCATTTAGCTCTTGAAATAGACTATGGTATAGTCCTATGGATGAACCTATGCTGCCTATTCCAGTTCTTATTCCTGTCACAATTCCTGCTCCTATCAGAACGGGTAGCAGGATTGCCAGTTTAGCCCTGGACTTGGGGCTAAAGGCTGTTAGGAACTGGTCTTCAGTGTATACGGATATCTCTGGGGTTAGGAAGATGGATAACATATCTGAGTCCAGTTGGCTTCTAAGTATCACTGGTAGGCCAAATTAGAACACAGGTAGAACACCCCAGGGATTGAATGTAGGGTTGTATTCCTTTTTAAAGTTATATTTCTTCTACATAGAGAGGTACTGTTCATACCTTCAGGGACTGTACAGATTAGATTGTCGGCATTTGTGAGACAGATCCCAGTGGCCAGGGTCACTTAAGACAGAGGTGTTGGTTTCGAGATTTTCAGGAGCCTCCTAGGTCAAAGAGATGGGAGTGGCTAAGTAAGCCCTCTGGCTGAAGGGCAAACACATCCAGCAGGTTTGGGTGTGATTATCTATTTTATGGAGGACTTGTAGAGTAGTGTTGGCCCAACGCTGGAGTGGGGAATCGGTAAGCATATGATTGAGGGCTGAAAGGTTCAAACCTTGGTAGGCTGCCAGGGGAGTGGTTGTCTTAACGGCTTGTATTCCTATGCTGGGTATCCTTTATAGCTTTTTGAAGGGACCTGTCTTGCACCCCTCCCCGGTCTGAGATCCCTCATTGAAGAAGGTAAGTGTAGCAAGCTCACTTCCCTTTCTGGAGGCCCTTGTTGTAACATGGGTTCCCGATGTTTTTGGTTATCTCTATGGCCCAATACTTAGTCCTTGGGGCACTGGGTGACTGACAGAGAGTGGGTGTTTTTTCCTTGTAGCAATCTTTGCAGAGTGAGGTGAAGGGGCTGAATGCCCTTGACCCCCTTATTGTCATATAACAATCCTGGGGCAAAATGGCTAAGTGGCAGTTGTGAGGGTGAGAGAGGTTATCATAATATACAGGCAATACTTAATAATCCTCCCATCCAGAGGAGGTATCTGAGACCCAGCATGCATCTTTTGTCCCATGTCCAGCTTGTTGGTGCAATCTTTATCAGCCCAACAGAAAGAAGTAAGATCAGGGCTGTGACACCAGTTAAGGGGCAAGGGCTGGCAGAGTTGCATCCAACCCCCTGGGCTCGGTTCACATGTTGATTCCTCAAGCTTCTGCCATGCGGAGACCAGCCAGCTTCCAGGGTGTGGCTGGAGGAGGGCTGGAGGTCTCAGGGGCCAGTGTCTTTTTGAGGGTCAGTTTAAGCGGGTTGACTGGATCTGGATCACTTCACCAGGTTGAGGGTTCCTCTGAGTTGGCCTTCTTAGCTCTGGAGTGAGGGACCCATGGGTTGATACCTGAAACTGAATCCTCTATTTGGTTGTATATCTGTAAAGTCCACCTCCAAGTTTTCAAAAGGGGCGGGTTTCTGGTAACTGTCAGATCAGGTTTAGGCAAGATATGGTTTGCATATTTAGAGATCCATCCTGTTTTCCAGTTGTTTAAATAATCATATGCCCATGAGGTCTTATTATTATCCCCATAGTATAACAAGCACAGAAGATTGCCTATATATGAAATACTGTGATAATTTTCTGAAGTTTATCTCAAGTTGTCCAGTTTAGGCAAACAACAAACATTTAAAGGCAATCATAACTAGAATTTAACATCTATAATGGTGCATTATTGAAACATAATTGTTCTCTCTAAAATCCCCCCTTTCCAGAGATAGCCAAATTGAGACCAATGCATTTGTAGAAAAAGTCCAGTCTTAACAAACCTGGCCCAATTATTTACATAAGCTCAACAAGAATAGTGATTGATCATGAGGATCTTTTAAAGTTTGCTTTGCTGGAACCTTTTATAAGGAATCTGTGGGTTGAACTTTTAGTAGCCTCTCCAGGCCAGAAGCCAAGCCAAATACTTTCCATCAGACAGGCCTGCAATACCTGTAGAACTGGGCGAATTCCTCTTCATGAGGTCATATCCTGAGGTTCCTGCACCTGCCAGGAAGTGACCTTCTTTACTCACTTGGTGAGGCTGCTGGGAACTCTGTAAGCAAGGTATCAGGCCAACATTTCTAAGGGACTTTATGGCTCCATGTTTCATAAAGCCAACCTTAGTTCCTTAAAGCTGTCTGGTCATATCTGAGTCTATGAATGTCACTCTCAAATATGACATTCCAGTCAAAACCTTGGTAAAATAACCAGTATTTCCAATGGTGACCTGTTACAAGATGAACAGATTCTTATTGAACTTATGCAAACAGTTGTAGTTGCCATTAAAGAAAGAATACTCACTGAGAGTTTTTGAATTTCAGGGGAGTTATGTAGAGAGAAAAGGTAAATGCTTTAGTTTGCAAATGAATACTTTATGCCATTTCTGTATATGATAGGTATCTTAAGAGAAAGTGTCCTTAATCTAGAAGAGCAAACATTAGAGAACCAGCAATATTTTCAATAAGAATCACAAAACTATAATATTCCTCAGTTCATTTAATCCCATGTTCCTAATTCTTGTTCAATTTGAATAAAGCAGAATTGAATTCTTGTTCAATTTAGTTCTGGAAATTCTTACCCATTTTAGTATTAATCTTAAAGATGTTGAATACCTGTATTTGTCCCCAAAGTCCTCTTTATAAATTTCCTTGAAGAAAAAACACATTTTGTGAGAGAATAAGAACAATTATAAATGACAAAATCTCAGAAATAGACATTGTTAAAGATCTGATGAGAGTTCATTATGATGCAGTTGACAAAGAAATTCGGTTATTTCTGCAACACATAACACTTCGAGTAATTAGAATATTAAGTGATGACCTTATACCAAAACATCCAAACTTTAGGAATTACATATATATTTGGGCAGTTACAGCATTTACTTATGCAGTACAACCTAAGGTTTACCGTTGTACAACAGTGGTTTTCCAAGTAACTTAGCATCCCAAATAAAAGGGCCTAATTGGTCAAAAAGACTTCATTTACCATCTAAATCCTGGGAAGTTTGTTAAAACCTTAGGAAGTTATAAGTGCATCCTAAATAGGATTACAGATTACTACAAATATTAAAACTTTATTTATTCAACCAAGGTGGCAATAAAAGATCCTAAAGGTGAATGTATAGCATTATATAGTTGTTACCAAAACCTAGCTCCTTTAACATTGAGAAGTTTAAAAAAAATTTTTTTTAAATGTTTATTTATTTTTTGAGAGAGAGAGACAGAGTATGAGCAGGGGAGGGGCAGAGAGAGAGAGGGAGACACAGAATCCGAAGCAGGCTCCAGGCTCCGAGCTGTCAGCACAGAGCCCAACGCAGGGCTTGAACTCACCAACCGTGAGATCATGACCTGAGCCGAAGTCAGACAATTAACTGACTGAGCCACCCAGGGGCCCCTAACATTGGGAAGTTTCAACTAAGTAATCAAAGACCTGATAAAGATGAAACCTAAAACTTTGGTATTCCTGGAAGACAAACCTTTGTTTGCATTGTCTTGTCAAGAGCAGATCAGTAGTCCAAGAAAACTTTGTCATTTGAGCAGAGAGAAAAGCAGAATTTCAACTTTATACCAGTGTACTTTTAAAATTCTATTCATCTCAACCTTAGTCCATCCTGAACACACATAATATCCCTTTTCAGAGATTTCCTTTCATGAACCTTTTACAACGTTCCTTTGCCTTCAAACTTTGTCCCAAAGCCATTTCTCTCCAAATAACCAGTCTCATTTAGGACAAAATTACCTTCTTCTACCCTCAACAAAAATGTATTTCCATTTCTTATATCTTTTTTACATACCTTCTACTTTCCTACCTACAGGGTTGCTTTCCTTATTTACATCTGTTTTAAGTACACTTAGCAGAATTTTAAATCTTAGGAACCTTAGTCTCCAATTGAGGACTTAGTAACCAACTGAGAGGTGTTTACACCAGAATTTTTTAGATGGTAAATTCATGAACCAATTAAGTACAAAGCATGTTTTCCAATGGATCCAAATAGCCTTAATTTCTCTGCAATAAGAAGTTAAAAACACAAACCTATGTTCAGTAATCAAAGCTTTAGCAATTCATTCTATTTGGAAAAGACCTAGATGTCCAGGGGGGTGCATTTTACTCCTTGACCTTGAGGATTGGAGGAGGAGCCAATGGTGCCTGAGGCACTGAGGAGGGTATAGGAACCAATTATGTAGACCACACCCAAGTTGGTGCAGAAAGAGCAGGGGGAGGGGAAGACAGAAGAGGCAAGGTGCCAGTAGAAGGCAGAGAAGGACAACCTAATTCAAAACCTTAACTCAGACAGAGGAGCAGACGCCATGTTTTTTTCCACCAAAGTGGAAATATGGAGTCCACATCAGGCCAGAGAAGACCCGGGTATTTCCCCAAAACAAGTGGAGTTCAAAAATAGCACATATTTACAGAGGGAAAACAACTGCCTAAAATAACTTGTCTAGATCACTCAAACTTACAACTATACTGTGACCTTCCACTCTGAAACATTAAAGACTGAAAGTGGAGGCCGATAGTTCTTTTACATTTAGGTTTGCCTAATCAATGTAGTATTCCTGTGCTGATTTTGTGGAAATAGGAGTCACCAAACCTGGAGGGCCCTGTAAGATCCGGTCATGACCAGAGGGGTCCCCACTCTGACTCAAGACCCTTTCCTTGGAACCAGACAGTTTAATCCATCAATGGAGACTGAGGTTCTCTCCATGTTTTGGCTTTTGTAAATAATGCTGCTATGAATGTGTGGGTGCAAAAAAATATTTTCAAGTTAGTGTTTTCCCTTTCTTTGGATATATTCCCAGAGGAGGAATTGTTGGATAATATGGTAATTCTTTGAAGTTTTTGAGGATCCTCCATGTTTTTTTTCCATGGTGCCTGGTGCCATCAACAGTGCCAAAAGGTTCACATTTCTCCATATATACACTAGCATTTGTTATCTTTTGTCTTCCAGATCATGGCTCTTCTAACAGGTGTGAAGTGATATCTCTTTGCAGATTTAATTTGAATTTCCCTGATGACTAGTGATGTTGAGCATCTTTTCAAGGTACATATTATCCTTTAATGTCTAATCTGGCCCTTTGCCTATTTTTTAGTTAGGTTATTTATCTTTTGGCAATTGAATTGTTTGAGTTCTTTATATATTTTGGAAATGAACCTTGATCAGATAAATTTTTGCAAATATCTTTTTTCCCATTTCACTGATTACTTTTTCAGTGTGTTGATGCTTTACTTTACTGTGCAGATAGTTTTTAGTTTGATATAGTTCCAATTACTTACTTTTTTTTTGTTGCCTGTGGTTTAGATGTCCTATCAAAAAAATTATTACTAAGACCCATGGCAAAGACTTTCTATTCCTTTATTTTTTTTCCAGGAGTTTCATGGTTTCAGGTCTTAACATTTAAGTATTTAATTTCAGCTAATTATTGTTAGTGGTGTAAGAAATGGGTCTAGTTTCATTCTTTTACAAGTGAGAATCTAATTCTGTGGCACTATTTATTGAAAGCACCTTTTTTTCCATTGAGTAGTGTTGGCTCCCTTGTCAAATATTAGTTGACTGTATGTTTGGGTTACTTTCTGAGTTCTCAATTCTGTTCTGTTGCTCTTTTGTCAGATTTTATGCAGTGTCATATTGTTTTGATGACTAAAACTTTATAATATATCTGAATCAGGCAGATCTGCACCAAACACATTCCATGGCCAGAGTGTTCCTCTGACTGTGTAGATGAACAGAACTGCTGGTTGGGATTACTACTTTGAGCACTGTAGGTATGAACTGGATCTTCTAAGATATGTGTGCTGGTTGTTGCAAGCCCCTCCCCTCTTCTCCATCACAGTCACATTCCTAGTGGTTGGGTTCTTCAAATTCCCCTGTAATTCTCATAGTATAAGATCAGAGTAAGGACTTCAGCAAAGCAACTCCCAATGCTGGGTGAGGGCTTGTTGTTCCTGTGGGCTCTGTTTTCCCACTGGAGAAATGGAAGACTCAGGGGAGACTTTTTAGTGTGGTGCTGCTCTGGCCAGTGGGAGGGATGAGGTAGTTAATGAGTAGCCACTGCTTTTATTCTTCTAATGCAGTTGGCCTTGTCCTTGTCTCTGTGGTGCAGGGAGGTGCTTCAGCCTCACCTCCATGTTCTAGAATTCTCTCAATGATGTCTTTGTTTTTTTTTTTTTTTTTAATTAGTTTCTCTTGTGAGGGAGGGTAAACTTAGGAACAATCTGTGTCAATCTGTGTTACCATCTTGGTGATGTTAACAGACTAATGACTTTTATTCTATGATTCCTCTACCCTGTGCTCCTCCACTACCTGCTTCCCTCTCTTTCTGACCAGCCTTATTTCCCTCCTTGTCAGGCAGAAAGCCCAAAGTTCAATTGCTTATTTATATTAAACCTTTTCAGAAAAGGAAACATTTTTAGAGTTAATTTTAAATTGTGATCATATGAGTTAAAAGTCATTGTTTTAGACTTTCCTAAACCTAGGCAAATAGACAAACATATTCAGAGGAACTTGGAATAATTTTATAAGAAAAGACAACCTCTAGCTCTGCATCAATTATTTCCTATGTTAGTAGAAAATTCAGATACTAATTAGGGAAGGTAAAAACAATGCAGGAAGATCCCCAGAGGTGGCTTAAGAAAGACAAAATTTCACAGAAAACCAGAGAGAATTAGAAAAACTATAGATGTGGGGGTGCCTGGGTGGCTCAGTCGGTTAAGTGTCCGACTTTGGCTCAGGTCATGATCTCGTGGTCCAGTCTGTGGGTTCGAGCCTTATGTCAGTCTCTGTGCTGACAGCTCAGAGCCTGGAGCCTGATTCGGATTTTGTGTCTCTCTCCGTCTCTCCCCTACCCTGCTCATGCTCTGTCTCTCTCTGTCTCTCAAAAATGGATAAACGTTAAAAATTTTTTTAAAAAAGAAATAGACACTTAAATATAGAGAACAACCTGGTGGTTGGTTGACCGGAGGTAGGTGGGGGGGGATGGGTTAAATGGGTGATGGGGATTAAGGAAAGCATATGTGATGAGCCCTGAGTATTGCATGGAAGTGATGAATTGGCTAAATTCTACTACTGAAACTAATATTACACTATATGTGAGTTAACTGAATTTAAATAAAAACTTGAAAGAAAAAAAAAAAACTATAGATGGGTGACAAGATCTTTTAGAGACTATTTCCAAAGCCTTATCTTTTTATTATTATTTTTTAATGTGTATTTATTGTTGAGAAAGAGAGGGAGACAGAGCATGAGTGGGGGAGGGGTAGAGAGAAGGAGACACAGAATCTGAAGCAGGCTACAGGCTCTGAGTTGTCAGCCCAGAGCCTGGCACGGGGCTTGAACTCATGAACTATAAGATCATGACCTGAGATGAAGTCAGAGGCTTAACTGACTGAGCCACCCAGGTGCCCAAAAGCCTTTTCTTCAAAAACAGATTTTCCCAGTCCAGAAAGGGCAGGAATGGTGGGAATGAATCCTTTGACATTATCAGGAATAGGTTCTTAATGCTTGATATAGTACACAGCTATAGATCCTAATGAAAGTGTGAGTTCAGTGCTCTCCTCACTTGTATACATGACCTTATCCACAAATGAGAACTTCAAAAATAAGAAATAAAGTGGAAAGGAGCTCCATTGTAAGCTCACCAACTCACTGGTATGCATATGCAAAATGTCTTGGAACAAAATACGACCTATAATAAACTGATGATCTCACAGTTTAAGACCTTAGTCTGGATGGGACGTCTGGGTGGCTCAGTCGTTTAAGTGTCCGACTTTGGCTCAGGTCATGATCTCACAGTTTGTGAGTTTGAACCCCATGTCGGGCTCTGTGCCGACAGCTCAGAGCCTGGAGCTTGCTTCGGATTCTGGGTTTCCCTCTCTCTCTACACCTCCCCTGGCTCACAGTCTGTCTCTCTCTCTCTCTCATTCAAAAAATAAACATTAGGGGCGCCTGGGTGGCTCAGTCGGTTGAGCGTCCGACTTCGGCTCAGGTCACGATCTCGCGGTCCGTGAGTTCGAGCCCCGCGTAGGGCTCTGGGCTGATGGCTCAGAGCCTGGAGCCCACTTCCGATTCTGTGTCTCCCTCTCTGTCTGCCCCTCCCCCGTTCATGCTCTGTCTTTCTCTGTCTCAAAAATAAACATAAACATTAAAAAAATTTTTTAAAAATAAATAAAATAAACATTAAGAACAACAAAAAAAAAAGACTTTAGTCTGGAGATACCTAACAAGGATTCTTATAGATAATTTAAGCAGAACAAATACTAGGGAAATAATTGAGGTATGCTAGCTAAGAAACTGAAGAAAAACTAAAAAAGATATTCAAAGAAAATGCTCTAAGAAATTACCCAATTTTTGATTTTATATTTATATTCACAAGGAAAACGTAAATAGCAAACATATTTTTCTAACACAAATCCTACAACCTTTCACTTTTATCATGCTATATAGATAGGGAATTTTTGACAATTATGGAAATAGCCAGTATCTCTTAGTCAATAAACTTTATCTTGGGATCTAAACAAACAACAAGAAATATTCTTTTCTCCTTCACTAACTTTTCTACTAGTTGAAGGGCTAGTAGAGAAAGAACTCATTATAGTGTTAGCAGTTCTTAAAATTCTCGTATGCTCTCAGTCAAAAAACCCAGTGAAAAATATAGAGACATGTTCAGAAGCTCAGAGGCATGATGTGGGAGATTTCTGAGATTGCTCTTATTGTCAAACTACTATAAGCTCTTCCTACCAATAAAGATTTCAAGGAAAACAAAGTATTAATTAAGTTATAACTCTGGTTAATTTCAAAATCAGCCTTTCCCCACTGATTTTTTATGTCAACATAAAGCTGTTATGAATTTGCAGTGCAAGACCAGTTTAAACAAACAAAAATACTATGAACTTATGTAATAGATGTTTTCCAACTTCTTGTTTGGATGAGTTCTTTCTGAACTATCGTGAGTCAACATCTCAAATTTAAAAATTTTAGGGGCGCCTGGGTGGCGCAGTCGGTTAAGCGTCCGACTTCAGCCAGGTCACGATCTCGCGGTCCGTGAGTTCGAGCCCCGCGTCAGGCTCTGGGCTGATGGCTCAGAGCCTGGAGCCTGTTTCCGATTCTGTGTCTCCCTCTCTCTCTGCCCCTCCCCCGTTCATGCTCTGTCTCTCTCTGTCCCAAAAATAAACGTTGAAAAAAAAATTTAAAAATTTTAAATTTTATTAAATTTACTTTAAAAAATTAATATGAGGGGCGCCTGGGTGGCTGAGTCGGTTAAGGATCTGACTTCAGCTCAGGCCATGATCTCGCGTTTCGTGGGTTTGAGTCCCACATCAGGCTTTGTGCTGACAGCTCAGAGCCTGGAGCCTGCTTCAGATTCTGTGTCTCCCTCTCTCTCTACCCCTACCCCACTCGTGCTCTGTGTGTCTCTCTCTGTCTCTCAAAAATGAATAAACATTTAAAAAATATTTAAAAATGTTTATATGATTTGACTGACCCAATTAGTTTCAACCTTCTTATAGCTTAATTGTGCATTTTTTTGGTGTGTAATTTAATGGTTCCTGAAAAACCATACTTGGATTTCTCACAAATGTCATATTGTCATAAATATTTTTGAAAGAGAGCTGAAATTCACAAGTCATAATCATATAAGCAGTGAAGTAATAAAAAAAATGTTGACATAGCTTCTGCATTTGTCAATAAGGATATAACAGTGCTCAAACCTCGATCTTAGTGGACATCACTGGTAGAAAACCTAAACAACAGCCTTAATGTTCTATTCTCAGGTAAAAGAAAGCCCTGAAATAGCATTGCAAAAGCATTGTCGCCAACAGTAACAAAGGCAGAAGGCAGATTTAAAAAAATTTTTTTAAGTTTCTTTGTTTTTGAAAGAAAGAGAGCGAGCGAGAGCAAGAGCACAAGTGGGGGAGGGGCAGAGAGAGAGGGAGACAGAGAATCTTAAGCAGACTCTGCCTTGTCAGCATGGAGACCGATGTAGGCTTGAACTTACAAAACCAGTGAGATCATGACCTGAGCCAAAACCAAGAGTCAGACGCTTAAATGACTGAGCCACTCAGGTGCCCCACAAAAGGAAGATCTTTAAAATCCTGAATGCTTAGCCAGTCTCCAAAAATAGAGTAGATTTGGAGCATAATAGCATTGAGTTATTAACTCGCCATTATCATTATCGCCATCATCCTCATCATCTTATCTGGATTCAGATTTGAGTCAGATCCAGGTTTGATTCATGGCCATTCCAGCTATCACTTTTGTAACCTTGAGGTGAGGTACAAACTTTACTCCATGCCAAATTCTGTGCTAAGCTCTCAACCTACGTCCTTTCATTTGGTCAACTCACAACTTCCACTTTACAGATGGAAAAACAGAGGCACAAAAGTGAATATGATTTTCATGTTCTAAATAACTGAATTTTCAATTTAAAAATAAAGGGGAAATTCAGGGTATTGTGTGTACCTATAAATATGTTAACAGTTCTTTAAGGCTGTATATTAAACAATATTCACCTGTTAGATATTCCTTAGAAAACAAGCTTTGGTAACATAAAGGAAACTGCAAATAGCCATAAATACCAAAAGACACGCTTTGGGATACTATCTAAAGCAATGATATAAGGACATAATGATATAGGCAATTGGTAATTATCATAATTGGCACTTATTGATGTACCATGTTGATTTTGTGATAGCAAGTATGTGTGTGTGTGTGTGTATGTGTGTGTGTGTGTGTGTGTGTGTGTGAAGAGAGGGATATACAAAGAGGTGAAAGAGAAGTAAACATATTGCTTTAAACCATGGAAAACTAATAAATAAACATAACTGTAAACAGCATTCTGAAGACAGGTGCTGAACATGATTTAGTTATTTTGCTCCTGGCTTGAAAATGAACCTCAGCATTGGATGCACAGAAGCTGTTGGATTCTCTTGGGGTTTAGCACTGCAGGAAAATGCTTTACAACTTAATTGCATGCTCAGAAAGCCAATTGGCTGGTTTGCAAATTTATGCAACATTTATGCCTGGTGAGTTGGGTAAGTGCAGGTATGGAAGGGAGGAAAGAAAGTTTCATTTACTCAGATACAACTCATGGTTAATAAATTGTAACAAGCATTTGTAAAGGAAACAGAGGCTGAACAAGGCCAGAGGCAAAGTGGCATTATGTTTTTGCATTTTAAATGTACATAATTAGCACAGTCCATCCTCCTGGGACAGAAAACCATGAGATCATGTCAGCCTTTGCCTGAATGCCAATATAAGCAACAAATTAATACAAGTGTAAGATATCCATTCTTTACATGTCAAAAATCAAGTGATGATATAAAGGCATTCTCAGAGAAAAGACAAAATAAAAGTGTATTTTTAAGGCTTTATTTTTTGAAAGAAGTTTTAGGTTCACAACAGACTTGAGAGGAAGGTACACAGACCGGCCATACAAACCCTTCCCCAATAAATGCACAGCCTCCCCCATTAATGACATACCCTACCACATTTGATACATCTGTTAGAACTGATGAACCTATATTGACACGTCATAATCATCCAATGTCTATAGCTTACTATAGGTCTCTCTTGGTGTTGCACATTCTATGCATTTGGACACATGTATAATGTAACTTATGTCCACCACTATCATATTGTACAGAGTAGTTTTACTACCCTAAAAATACTCTATGTATCACCTACTCAACGTCCTCACAACTCCTGGAAGTCACTGATCTTTTTACTCCTGCCATAGATTTGCCTTTTCCAGAATGTCCCATGGTTGAAATTTTACAATGCACAAAATATTCAGCTTAGCTTCTATCACTGAACATGTACTGAAGGTTTCTCCATGTCTTTTTATGGGTCAATGGCTCCTCTCTTTTTAGTGCTGAATAATAGCACTAAGCCATTGCTTGGATGTATCACAGTTTATTTATCCATTCACTTACTGAAGGACATCTTTGTTGCTTCCAAGTTTTGACAATTGTGAATAAAGCTGATATAAACATCTGTGTGCAGGTTGTTGTGTGGACATATATTTTCAACTCCTTTGGGAGTTATCAAGGAATTCATTTGCTGGATCATATGATAAGAGTATGTTTAGTTTTGTAAGAAACTGCCAAATTCTTGTATTCCCACCAGCAAAGAATAGTAAAATTTGTAGAGTTTCTATTGCTTCCACACTCTCCCCAATATCTGGTGTTGTCAGTCTTTCAGGATTTGGTCATTCTAATCGGTTTATAGTGAGTGATAAATTATTGTCTTAATTTGTATTTCCCTGATAACCTAGGATGTAGATCATTATTTCATATGCTTATTTGCCATCTATAATCTCTGGTGAGGTGTCTGTTAAGGTTTTTGACCCATGTTCTAATTCAGGTGTGTTTTGTTTTTGTTTTTGTTTTTTTTATATAGTTCTTCATATATTTTGATTAATGATCCTTTATCAGAGGTGTCTCTTGCAAATATTTCTCCCAATCTTTTCCTGGCCTCTCATTCCCTGGTTATTGACTTTTGCAGAATAAAAGTTTAAATTTTAATGAAGTCAAGTTTATCAATTATTTTGTGAGTCATGCCTTTGATGTTGTATCTAAAATGTTATACGTAGATCTTCTCCTGTGTTTTATTTTAGGAATTTTATAGTTTTGTGTTTTAGGCCTATGATCAAATCCATAGTGAGTTAATTTTTGTGAAGGGTATGAAGGTTCATTTTCTTGACATTTGGATGTCTGACGGTTCCAGTACCAATTATTGAAAAGCCTATTTTTGCTCGATTATATCGCCTTTGCTCTTTTGTCAATGATCAGTTGGCTGTATTTATGGGTGCCTATTTGGTTTATTTATTTATTTATTTATTTATTTATTTATTTATTTATTTAACATTTATTTATTTTTGAGACAGAGAGAGACAGAGCATGAACGGGAGAGGGTCAGAGAGAGAGGGAGACACAGAATCTGAAACAGGCTCCAGGCTCTGAGCTGTCAGCACAGAGCCCGACGCGGGGCTCAAACCCACGGACCGCAAGATCATGACCTGAGCCGAAGTCGGACGCCCAACCGACTGTACCACCCAGGCGCCATGGGCGCCTATTTGTGAGCTCTCTGCTCTGTTCCATGGATCTGTATCTCTTATTTTTCTTTGATTTTGTGTAGTTAGAAAATAATATGCCTTTGTATAGATTTTTTTGGATTTTATGCTGTTTGGTTTTCTGATTTTCCTAGACCTGTGGTTTGATGTCTCATGTTAAATTGGGAAAATTCTCCACCATTGTTTCAAATATTTCTTAAATTCCTTTTTCTCTTTTTCCTTCTGGTCTTCTCATTATGTGTATGATGTGCCATTATGTGTAGTTGTCCTACATGGTCCCATAAAACTTAGAAATTCTGAAGTTTTTCCCCCTCAATCTTTGTTCTCTTTGCTTTTCAGTATTGAAGATCTATACTGATACATCCTCTAGCTCAGAGATTCTTTCTTTTCTCAGCCATGTCCAGTGTACCATTAAACCCGTCAAAATCATTCTTCATTGCTATTGCAGTGTTTTTTTCTACTATTCCTTTTTTTATTCTTTCTTAGGATTTCTATCTCTCTGTTTTCATCTCCCTTTTATTCTTATGTCAGCCACTTTTTCCATTACATCCCTTTAATCATGGAGCCTATTAATCGTAGTTTTTCTAAATTCCTGGTCTGACAGTTACTACATCACTGTCACATTTGGTTCTGATTCTTGCTGTGAGTCTTCAAATTGTGTGTGTATGTGTGTGTTTCCTTTGGTATACCTTGTAATCATTTCTTGATGACAGGATGTGATTTGGTGGGGTAAAAGGAAACTGCTGTGAATTGGCGTTTAGTAACATAATGGTGAGGTATGGGAGGAGGGAAGTGTTCTATAGTCTTGGGATTTCTTCAGTCGTTTAGTAAGCCTGAACCTCTGTTCTGTGAACTTCACAAGTGTTTCTTGAAGTGTTTTTTATTCTTTTTCCTTATGTGGGACAGGATGGCTAGAGTGGACTGAAGCTAAATATTTCCCTTCCTAGGTCAGTTAGGCTTTGATAATACCCTAGCATGTTAGGCTCTGGTTAACTAGTTTTTACTGAGGGCAAGGCCTTGTTAAGAACAGAGTGCTCTGGTATATTTCAGAATGGTATATTTCAAAATTTCAAAATATTTCAAAATATTTCCCCCTTTCTCTGATGGAAGCCAAAGGGTATTTTTTCCTAATATTTACTGTGGGAGTCTGGTTGAGTTCCTGGGGGTAAATCTTATAATACCATGGGGTCTCCTTATGACTAGGTGCCCCTGGACTTCTAGCTCTCAGAAGTGTCAGCACAAGCTTTAAGCAATTAATCACTTAGAGTTCAGATTTACGATCATGACACTGGTTCCAGGGTGACTTCCTCTCCTGAGTCTCTGTTCCTATAAGTTGTGACTCCCTCTGTTCATTTGTCTGTCTCCCCAGTCATGGGGGCAGTCTTCTCCCCTACCATATGGATCCTATAAGAGTTGATTTTTTTTTCACTTTATTAGGAGGTTGTTAGGAGGAAGAGGCAACTTTCAAGCTTCTTGCATGTAGAACTGGAAAATGGAACTATCCTGATAAATTTTCTTTTTAATATTCAGAAAAATGATGAGGCAATGTGGAGGCCATGTGTACCTTCACAAGTTTTTGTCTCAGAATGCAGGGCCCCATGGTGTATTAATAATTTGATAATGTACTCATAGTTTCCTTTACCTACCATATAGATTTTCTTATCCTATACAGATAAAAAATAAGAAAAAAATAAAACCACTTTTGTATGACCCTTCAATATTATATTTTTTACGTAAGAAGAACCTTTATAGATTTAGGCCTTGCAAAGGGTCAAAACAACAACAATTTGCAATTTGACTGTTTACAGTATTTCATCTTTATTTTTAAAACACCATGGGAAAAATTTAGCTGCTATAAAATCTATAAAAATGTTTACTCATGATAAATTAAGTCATTAGATTTTTTTCTTTTTCCCCTCAAGGTACATGGTCAAAACAAGTAGTGATTTCTGTTTGCATTCTTTGGCTCTTTCAGTACATGACCAATTAAAGTCTCTTTACTTCTAATTTTATTAGAATGATCTAACAAGAAAATGGATCTTACATAGTATGACGTGTCTTAGATTTCTTTGTAGATACCATGAGCCTTTTTCTTTTTAGTATTCGTACCCTTATTATTATTGCTTTGAAAATTCAAAAAGGTTCAATTTTAAGTCCTGGTTTTGGATTTTTTTTCTTTTTACAATCTTTTCTCCAGCTTATCTTTTAAATTGGTGGAAGACAAGACATATTTGATCATTTTTATGACAACTAATTTAATATGTTATTATGCTACCCTCTGTATTTTAAATTTGGATAATATATTTCAAGCAATACCATTGCACTATGCAAATGAACTTAAAGTTCATGGGGAAAGATTGAGAGGATAAGTGAAAGGGAAAAAACAAATACCAGCTGTTCTGTTACATATATTGCCAGGATCCCAAAACTTGATAATGACTTTATAAGGTCACAGAGAATTGTAAAGGATTAGGAAATATCAGAAAAACTAATGATATTAAAAGGAGAACAAGAAAAGACTTCATTCCAATGTTATCATTGTTTTCTAAAATAAAATAATTTTTTAAAGACGAGAAGTTTTAGGTTTATAACACAATTGAAAAGAAGATCTAGTGATATCCCCTATACCTCCTTTTGCCACCCATGAATAGCCTCTCATATTATCATCTAGATGATTATATGTCAATTCAGGTTCATACTTTGTAAAAATAATAATAATAATAATAATAATAATAATAATAATAATGTACCATTTGATGAGTAATGCTGATAATGTGAGAGATTATTCATGTGTGGAGAAAGAAGGTATATGGGAAATCTCCATACCTTTAACAACAAAAATTTGTTTTTTCATGGTTCTGAAGGCTAGAAATCCACCATCAAAGTGGCATCCATGTTGGTGTTTGGTGAGTCCTCTCTTCCTGGCCTGAAGACAGCTGCTTTCTTACTTTTTATTTTCACCTGGACTTTACTCTGTGTGAACACACACACACACACACACACACACACAGAGAGAGAGAGAGAGAGAGAGAGAGAGAGAGCGCGCTATCCCTTAGTTCCTTATCTCTTCTAAGGGCACCAGCTCTGCTCTATGACCTCATTCAACTTTAATTACCTCTCTAAAATTCCTGTCTCCAAATACAATCAAATATGAATTTTGGGAGGACACAATTCAGTTCATAAAATACATCTTATGGCAGACTAGTACATGCTCATATGCAAGCCTCTTGTCCAAAATATAACATAAGGCCCATTTAATTCCTTGTACTCAGATGAAGATCCCCCATGCCAGGGCATCAGCTTTCCCTACATAACCTTGTGGTGCCATCAGAGGCACTTACAATTTCATGTCCAGATCAATTGCCACTGTGCAACTGGGACTGTCTTTTCCATGGGGTCTGGTATCCGAGGTGAAGTCTGAGATTAGAGTATTAAAAAAACAAAGGCAAACAAACCTATTTCCATTTGTTTTTTTTTCCTTTTGTGAGATAAAAAGTTTGTTTCAGGTCTATATGAACTATTACCAGGGAGTCTGCCAGATATTCCTCTAAGTTCATGCAAAGTTGCCATCATGATTATATTAGAGCTTCCTTACTTTTACTTATTTTGAAATGAATGCCATCTCTGAAGATCAGAAGAAATTGATAGTAAACAGACCAAACCTTTCTTCCTATAATTAATCCATGATCCCTATAGAAAGTATTGAATTATATGAGTACTATTTGTTCTTCAAAACTATTGATTATTTTCCCACTTGTCTCAGAATTCCTAGGAATTTTGTTAATTTCAACAAATGCTTGCTGAATATCTACAGTGTTGGTGCTTTCTTCTGGGCATTTAATTTTCCTTGTACTTAGGATTCTTTTATTATAGGTGGAAGGGAAAGCAACCATAACTGGCTTTCATATATAGGGACACTTGAGCAATAAAATGTGGCCCAAGACCAGGAAAAAATTGAACAAAGTCACAAAATTCTGCCTCACATCTGCTTCTCAAGAAAACATCTTTTTTTTTTTTTTTGGTCCAATTATTCTCCAAAACTCCAGGGTTAATATATCACAGCTTAAACCTCCAGATATATACACTAACTCAATTCAGTTCGTGATTTCCCAGTGTATCCTGTCTTCATCACTTCTGTCAGAGTACATCTGGACTAGTGATCTCTAAACAAGTACTGGGTCTGGTAACAGAGCTCTGATTGCCCCAAGAGAGACTATCCTCCTGAGGAGGACAAGAACACTGGACTGAAAGAGTAAGGCTATTTTATATATTAGAAATGGAGTGGAGAGAATGGTCACAGAAAAGCATGACTGAGGCTGATCAAACAACATATCCTCAGTACAGCCCAGCCTGAGGTTATAACTAGAAGCTCATATGTTATAAGCTCTATGGTAGAGATGGTCATGGATCTGTCTTCTCAGCATTATTTTCTGGATCCTGACATCAACCAGAGCTAAGATGTAATATATTATTTAAAATTGTCATTATCTACCACCCTAGGTTCCATCTTATCCTGCTATTGACTAGGCTTTGCTATTACTTAATCTATTAACACTATGAACTTTACCATTGTCTTGATTTTCTTGCAAAAGCTTTTAAGAAATATTCTGCCTTTACCAGAAGGCTGTCGTTTTCCAGAGAGAACAAGCCACCTAGATAGCTTCTGAGCCATGACCTGAAAGTTATATATGCACTGAATTCCAGCAATGATCGTTAGTTGCAGGGGCGAAATGGTATTACAGTTAAATTCCCAATACTCTGCCATCCCAGATTTATAGATGAAGAGCCATAAGAGATTATACCTAAGCTCCTTGAGAGAAATGCCTTATGAAACAGTTTTGTATCTCCAATCCTGGCATATATATATATATATATATATATATATATATATATATATATGTATATATATATATATATAGTGTCTGTTGAAGGAACATGTTATTTTTCAAAACAAATTCTATCAAAATATAACTCCAAAATTAGTTGTTAGAATGATTGTTAATCTTAAAAGGCTTTTGAGGAAATGGTGTTGTTTCTCAGCAGTACAATATGTATATTTCAGTCAATTTTTTACTTTTTATGTATTTCTGAATCAGACATTTAAGTTTCTATAGTTTAAGTATTTTGAAGTGAAGCATTTCTAAGTAAAAAACAACATTTTGGAGGAATGATTACCAAAATAACATAAAAATATGTCTTCTGAATTTTTCACTTCAGTGTTTCCCTTATATTCACATTTCCTTCAAAAACTGAAGATATGTCCCCAATAGAATTTCTTTAAGATATTTTTATCAGATAAAAATAAGATGAGGTTTTCACAGTGGACAGACTAAATCTTTAAAAAAATGGAACATTAAATGCTTAAAAGAAGATATTAACAGCATATTATGTGGTTTTCCCCCAAAACTTTTAATTTGTTTTTGTGGTAAGAGTTAAATTTTATCATTAATTATTCATTTATCAATTACAGTTTGAAATTGTAGCCTTGAGAATTCAGGAGACATACTAGACATTTACAAGAAACATCTACTGTAAACTTCACATCTGGACCATCAAGTGTTGATTATAAGGTAGACCATATGCTAATGGGAAAAGGAGAATAAAGCCTTTAAGACTGTGTGTCAAGAGAACACCTGTCAGCATGGTATGACAAATGTTAATTATTCATCAACAATTCAAAGAAATATTTCTGCTTAAGTTTTACAAAAAGGATGCAGCTTTGACATTTAAACATGAAATAAGAGCATTAGGAATATTGTGAAATTCAGAAATGTCCATACGATGAGTCCCAGTTCAGCTTTGAATCAGTTAAATTTTATTTCCAGCAGCAATAAATAGTTGCTCATGACTCAGGTCAACTAAAACAGTTACACTGAAAAAAATAATGATTAGCCAAAGGGGTCATTCAAAAATTAACTCCTGGAGGACTTGGGTGGCTCAGTCGGTTAAGCATCCGACTTCAGCTTAGGTTATGATCCCACAGTTTGTGTGTTTGAGTCCCACATTGGGCTCTGTGCTGACAGCTAGGAGCCTAGAGCCTGCTTCAGATTCTGTCTCCTTCTCTCTAGCCCTCCTGTGCTCATGCTCTGTCTCTGTCTCTCAAAAATAAATAAACATTAAAAAAAGCACAAGAAAACAAAAATTAACTCCCCAGGAATGTTGATTATTATAAACTGTTTACTCTTATTTTAAGTTTAATTGAAAAACTACAATTTTAAGAAATATTTGATAATATAAATCCAAATTAAATATAAATATCACATAAACAAATACAAAAACATTCAACCCCAAACTCTGGTCTTGTAGTTCCTGAGTTTCAACTCTCCAGTGATGTTTTTCTCTAACTTACCCTGGTCTGCAACGACTATTGTGATTCCCGAAACTTGATCAGTAGCAATAACCACATTACCTTTACAGTATTGATTTTGAAGCCTCGTGTTCTGTTCTTACCACTTTCTATCTTTCCAGCTCACTTATTTAGGCATTATTCATCTCAAAGTCTACAAACCTATAAGATTTTTAATCCAACTTTCACCTTGCTCTTTATCACCCTTTCCCATTTTACCTAATTTAGATTCCACAATGGCTGGAATCTATTTGCTTGACATTCTTTCCACCTTCTTGCCTTTCTGGGAAAAGCAAACAAAACCCAATTAATCCTCACTCTCCATATTGTTGTAGTTATTGTGGTTTTCAGCCACACAATGAAGGTGACTGGAGAAAAGTTTAGAATTTCGCTAACTGCAACTTATTCTCAGTTTAGGATATTGCATCTCAGATTGTCCCTAAGCATTGTCTCCTGCATTTCCCTGCTCACTGCCCTGCTGACACAGAGCTATAACACACTTTCACACCCTGTCAAATCTTCAAAACCCTTTCCCCACCTGCCATTCTAAGGAGATGCCTCACTCCTTATTTCACAAGAAAAGAAAAGTAATCAGGATAAAACTACCCCGTTGGCTTGTTACAAAAACTTTTAACCTATCTGCATCTATATATAGATTCTTTGCCTTCTCTCTGTTACACTGGATTAAATGTCTCTGTTCCATATTATCCTTCACCAACACTTTTTATTTCAGTTGTCAAAGTGCCCAGTCATCTCTACAGCAAATAACCATCTTAACCAACATCTCCACAGCACAAACCCAGTGGATTATTTCTTTGAAATGATTTCCTCTAAGAGGATTCCATCCTGTTCGACTTTTACTAATCTACTAAAGTTCACCCCACTTATATCTTCTTTTTTACATTCAATGTGTGCTTTTTAGAATGATTGGAACTCAGTCACCATCTTCATCTATTATCTAACTTCATTCCATAGTTTTACTTAACCAGTCCTTCAATACCAACAGTATTTTATTGACATAAGTTTATACACAAGATTCATAACCAATTGCCTAAATCTCCAATTGGACGTATAACAAATTATTAAAAACATGTTTAAGAACATCACAGTTCAGTCCAAACTGAAAATATGAATTGAATTCAAAATCCTTGTTCATGCAGAGAAACCAACATGAGAATGTAGCCTTAGCTAGTAAAAGAGAGAGATTATGTTGGATTTTGGGGGAAAGGACTGAGTTTCAGCTAGATTTAAATGAAATTGAATGTTTCTGTTTGTTTTGGAACACAGTATAGGGAAGCTAATTACTGACTGAGTAGATTTCTCAAAAGAATCTCTGGGTAAGGACTTTGCTGATTCTGAGGCAGCAATAAGCCTGTGTGCCTGTAGACATAATCCTTCTTAATAGAATAATGAAATATTTAGCTTCCTAACTTATTGCCACCATGGTCTTTTAAGAGAGAGAGCAGAATTTAAGATTCTCCAGTTTTATACTTTTAAAGCTAAGCTTTTGAAATCGACCACACTTCAAATTCATCCCTTTTCAGTAATTAATCCTGACTCATCTTGTTATATTTGTTCTGACAAGTTTAGGATCATGCATTAACCCTTTTTCTTAAATACACACACACACACACACACACACACACACAAATGGTCCCCATTTTAAATGGTTCAACTTACAATTTTTTGACTTTTGTAATGAAGCAAAAAGGATGTATTCAGTAGAAACTGTACTTTGATATTTGATATTTTCCCAGGCTAGCAATATGTGGTAGGAAACTCTGTCCCTCTGTACAGCTCTCCCTTCTTCTGTACCTCAAAATGTGGACTTAATTGTGCAGATGTAATTAGTTAAGATAAAGTCATACTGGACTATGGTGGGCCCCTAATCTACTATGAATGACGCCTTGATAAAAAGGGAGAACTTTGGACACATGCACACACAAAGGTAGAATTCCATATGCAGACGAAGGCAGATACAGGGATGGTCCAGAAGCCTAGGGACACTGAAGACCATTAGTCAACCCCTAGAAGGTAGGAGAGAGACCTAGAACAGATTATCCCTCACAGCTCTGAGACAAAAGCAATCATTGATCATTGACTTCTGGTTCCAAATTGCAAGAATATATTTCTGTTGTTTAAGCCATCCGGTTTATGATACTTTGTTATAGCATCCCTAGCAAAGTAATAGAGCAGAGATTGGTAAAAATAAGACTGCTAAGCAAATTAGGTCTCCTGGTGAGGCAGGTGGTGGCGATATGAAAGTTCAGTATAAATTGTCCATGGCAGTAGTCTCTATCTTCCCAAAAGGACTCTTGCCTCCATGAGAATATGAGAATGTGCATAGAAAGATTCTGGAGATTAGATTTATTTCTTTCTTTGTTGACCCTACACTTTAAAATTACATCACAATTTGTCTAATATTAAATAATATGATAGTAGAGATATGCTTGTTTTATTTCTGATTTCGAAAGAAGTGTTTCTAAGTTTTTGCCATTGCACACTTCTTTGTTTTTAAGTTTGTTTATTTATTTTGTGTGTGAGAGACAGTGTGCATGGGAGAGGCAGAGAGAGAAGGGAAAACAGAGAATCCCAAGCAGGTTCCTCACTGTCAGCACAGAACCCCATGTGGGGCTCAGATTTAAGAACCATGAGATGATATGACCTGAGCCAAAATCAAGAATCAGATGCTTAACTGACTGAACCACCCGGGTGCCCCTGCATGCAACTTTTGATTAAACTTAAATAATATCCATTAAGCCCACAAAGTGTTAGGTAAATATGAGGAATGCACTGTCAGCTTACCTCTATACAGAGTTAGTTGAAAATGAGTTCTTAACTATAAGTTTGGAAAATGTGTAACAGAAAAGAAAGGTGATATCTAAGTCAAAATAACAGGGGGCAAAACCAAGAGCCTTTGTAAAACTGGATTAAATTCTCAGTACCAGAAGTCAGAATACAGCCCTACTAAAGGAAAATTCTCTGTTCCCAGGCTTGCGGAACTGGCAACATGAGCCTGGCTGCATTTCAGAACTGCCATCAACTAATGATCCTATGAGCTTCTCTTTCTTTTCTCTTTAAAATGAGATTGCGATGCAATATTCATGATAATCAGTTAATCATTGTATATATGGTGGGTGGAAGGTAGACAGTTAACTTAGTCTTACTTGATACGTCTCCAGATCAAGAGAAATAGTTCCTAGGAGACTTATACATACCTATATCTGATTTAGATGATTAGATCCTGATACCATGATTAAATGATACTTTGGGGGCATTGGAAGAAAGTAGGTATACTTTGAATGTGGGATATATGTAAGTTATGGTAGGCAAACAATGGTGGTAGGTTTTCTCCAAAGTTGGCTACCTGCAGTTTTTCATATTACCATCCTTCTGTGGATCATATTGTCTTAGTGAGTCAATAGAGTACATTGTATAGCACACCATCTGTTAAATATTTTAGAGTCCCATAATTCAGTAAAAATATGCATATATGTTATATTTCAGATAGGCAAGCTATATTAAAGCATGGATTGAGCCATTTTCCCTTTCCTTATCCAAAAGAAAATGTATTTCAGTTAGAATCAAAAATATTATATCACTTAAACAACCCTAGACAAAACTATAAAACTTGATTTATTAGGAATGTGATATTTGTTTTCATCTTCTAATTCACAGTATCTATTCTGTCTTCCTCATTGTATGCATTTGTTTTATCAATTAACATTCCCCTCCTGCCTGAGAAAGTTACTAACGTCTGAGAACTGCCAGACCAGCCCCATTTACTTTCCATAAAAATAGACTTTTTAAAAATAGCCTTAGACTTTAGAATTTGAAAATAAAAATTAGTGAGTTTACTTATACCCTAAATGCAATTTCCCCATTATTAACATCTTATAAGATACATTTGTTATAATTAATAAACAAGTGTTGATCACTATTTTCAACTAAAGTCCATATATCACTCAAATTTCTGTTCCAAGATACCACATTACATTAAGTTCTCATGTCTCCTTAGGGTCCTCTTGAGTGTAACACTTTCCTAGATTTTCCTTGTTCCTATAGACCTTGACCATTTTGAGTATTGGCTAGGTATATCATAGGATGCCCTCTGTTAGAATTAGTATGATGTTTTCCCCATAATTAGATGGTAAGAGCTTTGAGGAGGAAGATCATGGGGATAAAGCCTCTTATGATATTATACAATATCAAGGGGGCTAATACTACCAACATGACTTATTTTTTTAAATTTATTTTTAATGTTTATTTTTGAGAGACAAGAGTGGGGGGCGGGGGGGAGGCTGGGGAGGGCAGAGAGAGAGGGAGACACAGAATCTGAAGCAGGCTCCAGGCTCTGAGCTGTCAGCACAGAGCAGGAGGCCAGGCTTGAACCCATGGAATCATGAGATCTTGACCTGAGCCATTAGTCAGATGCTTAACCGGCTGAGCCACTCAGATGCTCCTACCAACATGACTTATTAAAGTTCATGTTGACCTAGATTACCTGGCTGGAATGCTTATCAGGCATCTTTCTTATAGAGTTACTTGTCTTTTCCTTTTTCCATACTGCATTGTTTGGTGGAAAGTCACTAAGTGTAGCTAACTTTTAGGGAGTTAGTAGGAGTTCTGCTTCCACTTATTGAGTGTAGAGTATTCCATTATTTGAAATTCTTTAGCATAGATTTATATTTTCTCCACTTACATAATGGCTTATCTATATCAGTAAACACTGATGAGTCCTTCTGGGAGGATTAAAGCCTATCCATTCTATGGAGTTCCATAGAAATGAATGGTTCTTGGGATTACTCTGGATAACACGTCATGCATCTGATGAAATCTGTGCAAAGGAAAAGGATAGGGGAAAAATAAATATAAGCAAAATGGTTTAAGCAATATATTCCAAGCACATTATAGATAAAATCCCAAAGCTTAATTACACTTTCATATCTCACACTTTTCAGTTTATTTGAAGTCTCCAGAAATTCTTAGTGTGTACCTACCAGAATTTCTTTCCCAACATGTTGATATCCCAAAAAATTGAACATTAGAATTAAATTCTCCTAGCTGGTTGCTTTTCAAGCCATGCTCTTTTACATTTCAGACCTTCAAAATAGATTTTTGGTTGCCTTATGTAAACCTAAACAAAGATGAAATTGACATATAACATATCACATTGATAAAAAATGGTTTTGTGGCTTTTTTTAAAGGAAATTTAAACATGTGATTAACATGATCCTATCTTACGGAAAACTGAGAGCTATAAAAAGCATATGTCTAGCAAAGACTTTGAAGAAGTTTATGTAAGTTTACATATGGTGAACATGTGTCTTCAGTGAACATCTGCTGAAACCTGAGAATTGAGCAGATTTGAAAAGGAAATATGGAGGTAAAGACCAAGAGGGATGAGGGAAGTAGGAAATCACCCTACATAGATGTAGTTATTTCAAACCACTACTTGTGCTCCAAGCCATGTATCACAACACATTCTACACATGCTTATTTTTTCAGGGATTTAATTGAAGAAGAAACAATATAAAGGGAAGAATGAAAATGAAAATATGTAACGTATTAATGATAGTCAACCTAGAGAAACATGATAGAAAATTAGAAAATATTACCCAAAGATATTTAGGAAAATATTACCTAAGGACATTTAACTTACTAAATGTGAAACATAGGCAAAATTTATTATTAATAATAATCCATTTAAATGGATTGCATTTCTCTTTAGAGTATTTAAAGCAGCACATAAAATGTTTGAAATATAGTATATGCTTTACATAGAACATAGGTTTTATATTGATAGTACAGATTTGTATTTTATAGATGTACATATGTATATATATACATATATGTATAGTACAATATATTATAGTACTATGTATTATAAACAAATAGATAGTATTGCTTTTTTCTTGCCATAGGAACTGTTGCTTAGATAAATATTGAAGCTGATACATCTATTCTTACTGTCTGGTATTTTCAAAGATTAATTGTCCCATGTTAATTGCTGAGACATATGCTAAGAATATAAACACTGAATAAGATTTTATATTGAATCCAAAATGAGGACTGCATTTAAAGAATAAAACATTGAATGTGTTTTTAAAATTTGCATTGGATAATGCTACTTTTTTTTTTCCTCTGAGGAAGTCATTAGTCATGCTGTTTCCTTCTAGTAAAGTTACATTAACATTGACCCTTCTGTTGTAGGCACATGTTCTGCAGATGCAGAGGAAGATTTAGGATGTGTACTAGTTAAGCAGCCCAGAAATTACTCTCTCACAGATGAATGAGCACCAATGCACATATCATTGTGACCAGCCTCATATTTCCGTAGTAGTAATTTGCCAAGGAGATAATCCAGCATACTGTTGTCTCTGTATCTAGAAAAAAAATAAAAAGTATTAGTTTTTCTTAATAGGATTCATTCATTATTTTTGCCATGACTGAAATCTTTTTAAAATCTGTAAACATCTACGCAAAAGTAGGTTATTACAATTATAAACATATCAGTTCATGGGGGAAAATAGGATTCCATTTCAACCCAAATAAAAACAAGGCATATTTTGATTCAAATTTGTTAAACTTAGATTTGGCTTATTTCTAGTGTATGTGTGTGTGTATTTATGTAGGTGTAAGTGTAACACAACACACATATACATCCATTTATTAATGTGCTTTTTTTATTCACTATTCTCATTATCAGGATATATAGAAGAATCATATAAGTAATCTCGTTGAAGGATATTTTCATTTTATAAGAGAGATACTACTACAGCTGCAACTAGAAAATGTATATACGCAGAAATCAGGAAATTTACATTTGTAGGCATGACAGTAAAACGTTTCCAGATAGTGGAGTGACTGAGTAGAAATTGGAGAGAAAACTACTGAAGCACAATATATTACTAGAAGAAAAATGATAAATAACATAAGAAAGATGAATGGATGGAAAGTTTGAGGAAATCCCTGTAAGCCAAAGAATAGGGAAGAATGGCATACCTTACCATGTAGTATATGTTGAGAAATCATATATATATATATGTATATAGTTATATAGTTTAATAATTCATCCAAAAATTATATATGGAGAAATTTGTACCAACAGTATACCTAATCTAACAAGATTAGTGTGTAGTTATGTAATAGAGTATTTACAGCAAGATCAGTAGAACCATATTTAACAAATTACTGTAAAGATAGTAAAGATTGTAATCATGAGAGCTTACATAAATTATTTTATATTAGTTTATATTTATTTGCGTATAATTTAGACATCATGCCTCACTTTTAAGTTTTTTTTAAATGGATTTGACCGTTTTGCATTTATAACAACACACTTTTGAATTACAGGTTATTACTATGCTTATTTGAAAGTCAGTAAGCTGAGGTATTAACTGAACTTGAACTGAGGTATTAACTGACCTAGTAGCATGTTAACAAATTGCCAAAATCTTTGTTTCAGAATTTGGCTTAGAGCTATGTTTGAGCTTAGAGAAGCGTCTGGAAAGAACATGTTTCCCATCTTTGCAGTTTATCTGTATTGTTTTTCTTTATTGTAAATTAATGGCAACACTTGGAAATAATTTTCCAGTTTTTCTTTTAGAGTTATATTTAGGATTTTTAGTGTGTGTGTGTGTGTGTGTGTGTGTGTGTGTGTGTGTGTGTCCTTTTCCAAGTTCTATGATTGAAGATGCTTTTTGAGATCATATTTAATGTAATAACTTTGTTTATATGGTTGATTTTGTAAAGTATATTAAAACGTTTGTGCATCCATTAGAAATGAATTTTCTTTCATGCTTTTCATAATCCTGGTTATGTAGTTATGAAGTGCATGCATATTAAATAACAGTAGATCATATTTGTGAGGTCCTCCTTGTGTGCTATATTCAAAGTGTTTTGAATGTATTATTTTATTCTCAAAGCCATCTGTGAAGGTAGGAATTATATCCTTCGTTTATAGATGAAGAAAGAGAGACATGGGGGATAAACTGCCAAATATCACCTATTTAGGTGGAGATAAGGTTTGACCTCAGATGGCCGCAGAATTTAAAGCCCTTGAAGTATTACACCACACATAAGCCAAATCCAGTTAGAAAAAAGGCCTTTGTTCATAATATATAACTGTACATAGATTTCCATAATTATAGCAAAAGTCACATATGATGAAAACCCCTATTCTTGAATACATCAAACACTGTTAGCCTGCATGTGATATCTACATGTTTCCTGATTATTTATCAATTTTCTTCCAGGTGTTATGTTATTTAACTGTAACTAACACTGAATATTCAAGTAATACTGAGGACACTGGGTAAAATATTTTTAAAAATATTTTTCAGGGGGCCAAAAAAAGGGAAAAGTGTCATTTCCCATTCCCATTTCATTGGGGGGCTTATCTGGTGGGTTTATTTTACAAATCCTTATTAATGTGGACCACAGTTTTACTAATTATAATAACTTCATTTTTAGAATAAATTTTGCTAAATACATTGTAAGATCTATGTTCCATTACTTATGTTATCTTCAATGTCTCACCATTTAGTATTCTTTTACTTAAGTACTATAAAAATTTTACTTTGTTTATTCTTAAGATTGTCTATTATTAATTGCAATATAGTTCACATACAGTGTTATATTAGTTTTAAGTGTACAATAGTGATTCAACAGTTCCATACGCGCCTAGCGCTCATCACAAGTGCCCTCCTAATCCCCATCACCTATTTTGCCCAACCCCCTACACACCTCCCTTCTGATAACCCCAGTTTGTTCTCCATAGTTAAGAGTCCATTTCTTGCTTTCTCTGTGTCTTTTTTTTCTTTATTGTTCTTATTTTGTTTCATATATTTCACATTTGAATTAAATAATATGATATTTTTCTTTATCTGATTGACATTTCACTTAGTTATATACCCTGTAGCTCCATCCATGTGCTTGAAAATGGCGAGATCTCATTCTTTGTTGTGGTTGAATAATATGCTAGTGTGTGTGTGTGTGTGTGTGTGTACACATGCCATATCTTTTTTATCCATTCATCTGTTGATGAACTCTTGGGCTGCTTCCATAATCAGGCTATTGTAAATAATGCTGCTATAAACATCAGGGTTCATGTATTCTTTTGAAGTAGTGTTTTTGTATTTTGGGAGTAAATACTCAGTGGTGTGATCACTGGATCATAGAGTCGCTCTATTTTTAACTTTTTGAGTAACCTCCATACTATTTTCCAGAGTGGCTGTACCAGTATGATACATTCTCATCAATAATACAAAAGGGTTCCTTTTTCTCCACATCTACAGCAACACTTGTTTCTTGTGTGTGTATGTGTTTTGTTTTTTTTTTTTTTTTATTTTAGCCATTCTGAAAGGTGGGGGGTGATCTCTCATTGTAATTTTGATTTGCGTTTCCCTGATGAGGAGTGATACTGAGCATCTTTACATGCATCTATTGGCCATCTGTCTGTCCTTTTTAGAGAAATGTCTATTCATGACTTTTGCTCATATTTAGATTATTTGGTTTTGGGGCATTGAGTTTTATAAGTTCCTTATATATTTTGGATACTAACCCTTTATCTGATATGCCATTTGCAAATATCTTCTCCCAGTCCATAGGTTGCCTTTTAATTTTGTTGATCGTTTCCTTCACTGTGTGAAAACTTTTTATTTTGATGAAGTTCTAATAGTTTATTTTTGCTTTTGTTTCCCTTGCCTCAGGAGACATATCTTATATCTCATTATATCTCTTGAAATTGTTAGGGCTGATGTCAGAGAAGTTATTGCCTGTGTTCTCTTCTAGGAATTTTAGTGTTTCAGATCTCACATTTAGGTATTTAATCCATTCTGAATTTACTTTTGTGTATGGTGCACTTTTCATTAGGTGACACTGGTTCTCTTCCACAGGGGACATACGACTGCAGCAGAGACTGGAGCTGTGGGGGTGGGGTGGTACCTCACATTGTGCATACTGGTCCTCCTCCACAGGGGATGGGTAGCCGCTTAGGGGACTGGGACCAGCTGGGGCTGCTCTTCAAACCACATGTGTGTCAGGGGTGCATGATTAACTTCTGTCCTCCGTGGGAGGTTGGGAGAGGCTCTGCTGGTAAGATTTGTAAGGGTCTTCTGGGGAAGGAGATCTATAGCACCTGGACTGAGGCAGGCTTGGAGGGAGGGGGCGGGGTAGAGTGTAAGCAAGTTTAGATAGTGAGTGCTGGTGCGGGGCTGGTTCCCATGGTTGGCTGCCAGTTTATGATGAGGAGCTAGGGAGGGAAATGGCACCTGGCAGCTTCATTCCTGGAAAAGTCCCTCCATGAACTGACATTAGTAATTAACTCTCCTTCCCTTAAATCCCAGGCACCTTTGTAAACTGCTGCTTCCAAGGTGTATCTCCATGGGCTGCTTGCTGTGCTGTGTCTTTAAGGCCAGGGGCTGAGCTTCCTATGCCCCCAGAGGCAAACCCAGTGATTTTTAAAGCTGCAGGCTTTAAGTCCCACTGGTTGTAAACATTCACAAAATTTGGCCCCTCTGATGTTCAAAGCCAAATTTTATAGGGATTCCTCTTCTCCTTGTAGGCTCCCCTATAGACTCTCTCTGTGCCTGAGGCTCCCTCCCTCTGTCAGACCCCCTGGGTCACACAACATCCTGACCCTCCCTACCTTCTTCAGTGCATCCTCTTCTTTACATGTAGTTATAGAGTGTGTTTGGCCAATCTTTGGGTCATGTTCTGGGTTGTTTTCACTGATGAGAGTGTTATCTAGTTGTACCCGTGGGGTGAGGTAAGTTTAGGATCCTCCTACTCTGCCATCTTGCCCAGAGTTAATGAGCATTCTTATGTAGGTGCTTACAGTTAAAATTCTATAACCATCTCATGCATTTGACTTACGTAATGAACTTTATCCATACTATTGTCACAATTTATTAAGGAAACTAATGATTATTTTTGTTCAGATCCACTTTTGGTAATGGTATTTATGTTATAACATAGTTCACGTAGCCAATGAATATATGTTTATCCAAACCATTATTTTCTTCATGAAATATTTATTCAATATGGTTCAAATGATAGTGTATTTTACTTGCTATGTTTAAGGTGTATTTCCATAAAATATAGTGCAAAACAATATTTGGAAAACAAAATCACTTTATATTTTCTTTAAGTAAAACTTGCAACAAATATAAGCAAACACTTGGAAAAGTTCATGAAATCATGTCATTATTTCAGAATATTTTTCATAAAATGAGTATAACTTTGTTTCAAGCACACATATCTAGAAAGTCAGTGTTGCCAGAACGACAGTTCCCCCTTTTAAGCACCTCCCTCCTTACCAAACCAATACTCTTTCTATAGAATCTGCTTTCCTGAAATTTAGATGATAGATTAGCTTCTTTTTTTTAGGATTTACAGATTCATATATTCATACATCATACATTCATACATTCATATATGCTCTTAAGTATATACATAATTATGTAAGATTACCTGTAAACATGATTGTGTGTGCATCTACATCATACATTCATATATGCTCTTAAGTATATACATAATTATGTAAGATTACCTGTAAACATGATTGTGTGTGCATCTACACATTCTTGTTTGGCTCCACTCAATATTCACGAATTCATCCACACTGTGGTATGTGGCACTAATCCTGCATAACATAAAGTTCAATAACTCTATGATATCACAATTACTGATCCATTGAACTACTGGTGTTTCCATCTGGGGTTTTTATTTATAATGCTATTATAAATATTCTTGGGGTTTTTTGGAGGAAACAGACATATGAACAAATTTGTTTGATTAGATGTCTATGCAGGCGATGACTGAGTCATAGGGTTTGCTATGTCTAGTTTTAGTAGATAGTATCAATTTCCTCATCAGCTATGAAGTAAACTCCTATTGTTCCACATTCTCGCTAATGCTTGGTATTATATAACTTTTTATTGTAAGCAATCTGATAGTTGGTAGCAACATTTGATGGTGATGCTTAACTTACCTTTGCTTGATGACTAATAAATTTAGCATATATTTATGTATCATGATCATTTTAATACCTTAATTTTTGAAAGTGGATCCCAACTATGGCAAATTATTACTTCTGCCTTTAGTTGTTGACTTATAGTCAGATCCATCAAAGGACCCATGTGCAGATCTATCACAGTTTGATAACTAATGGTAGGCATCATGTACACATATTAATGTATATTCTAGTATGGGTTACGTTTTCTATCTTTGTCTTTTGTAAAGCACTTTCTTACTGTTAGTACAGTTCAATATATCACAGTTTTACATTTGTGCTTTTTTTGTGTCATATAAGACTGTTGCTTCCTTCATTAAGTCACAGAGATATTTCTCCCAATTTCCATTGAAATTTGCATTATTTTATCCCTTAACTTTAGCTCAACTACAATCCATCTATAATTTATTATGTATATGTGTGTATCTGTGTGTGGGTTATGGATACACAGTAAAGATTCTTTTTTTTCCCTCATAGAGATATTAAATTGACTTACCAGGATCTTTACAAAATAGTGTTTATCTAGTATACTGAAGAATCGTAAAAATCAGGACATATAAGTATTTATCTGAGTACCTTTGTGAGTGTCTTACTTGTAAACCATTGGGCCAACATCTCACTGCTTGGAGTATTAGTAATACTCCATTAGTAATAGGATAAGGTAATACATGTTTTGTTTCAATTTTTGGTATAAACCTGCTTTGGTTATTTTTAGTTTTTCATATTTTCTTATAAATTTTAGAATTAACTTACCCCAAATAATTCCCCATTTTTTATTCAAGTTGTATTGCATCAACAGATCATTTTGGGAATTACTGACATGTCTGTGCTAATAAGTATTTCAATCCATGATAGCATATTAATTCAAACAGTCTTGCTTAATTTCTCTCACTAGTGTTTTATAGTTTTTAGTGGAGAGATCTCACAAATATTTTGCCAAATTTATTTTCAGATATTTGAGTTTTGAAGCAATTAATTTCATTTCCTAGTTGTATGTTTTTGATAAGTAGAAATACAACTTATTTTTTATATTGACTTTATATGAAACAACTCTGTGAAATTCACCTATTCTAAATAATTGAAATTCTCTTGGATTTTCATAGGGAATACCTTGGTCTTCTGTTAATTATAATTTTTATACATTTAAATTTTTATAAATTTCTTTGTCTGTTATATCTTATTTCAAAGGCTATAAGACATCAAGTGAAGATTAAGTAGAACTGAAAATGGTCATTCTTGTATTTTTTTCATTATAAGTGAAGAAATTCAACAATTTCCCATTAATTAGCATTAATGATTCTGGTAGCTATAGGTCTTCTTGAAGATATTTTCAGCCAATAGAGGATTATCTTTTCTTTCTTCGCTAAGTGTATTTTTTTTTACTCTACAACTAAATAATAGAACTTGATCAAAGGCTTTATCTGCATGCCCTAAGAAAATGTTTTCTTTCTCATTTTTTTCCTGCTAATTTTGTGAATAATATAGATTCTTACATGCTAAAACCATCATTCTCCCATTTCTTTTTTGGTTTTATTTTTGTATTAACTGACAGTGCAGAGGCTGCTTGGGATTCTTTCTCTGCCTCTCTCTCTGCCTCTCCCCTGCTCGCTCTCTGTCTCTCTGAAAATAAAAATAAGCTTTAAAAAAGTCCAATATTTTAATTTTTGTTTTGTTTTGGGATGAACAATTATGCAGCAACTATAACTGGAATACACTTTGGTGTCCTTTCAACAAATGACTTCTGCAAATCAGGAGTCAACAAACTATTGCCCAATCTAGCCTGCCGTCAGTTCGTTGTTGTTTTTCTTTAAATAGACTTTAAGAAAAGTTTTAGTTTTACAGCAAAGCTAAGTGGAAGTAAAAACATTTCCTTTTCCCTGTATCCAAAGTGGTACATCTGTTGTAATCAATTAACCTGCATTGACATATCATTAACAACCAAAGTCCATAGATTACAATTGAATTCACTCTTGGTGGTGTACATTCTCTGTTTTTGACAAATGTGTAACGCCACATTGTCTACTACTATAGTATCATACAGAGTATTTTCACTATCCTAGAAATCACTGTATTACACGTATTCATTCTTATCTTCCTGCTACGCCCTGACAACCACTAATCCTTTAACTGTCCATAGTTGTACTTTCTCCAGAATGTTATATATGTGGAATCCTATTTAAGGATTTAAGGAGTCTCCATGTCTTTTCATGGTTTTACCATCCATTTCTCTTTAGTGCTGAATAACATTCCATTGTCTGAATGCACCAAAGTTTATTTATCCATGTACCTACTGAAGAGCATCTTTGTTTCTTCCAAGATTTGGCAACTATGAATAAAGCTGCCATAAACACACATGTGTAGGTTTTGTGTGGACATAAGTTTTCAACTCCTTTGAGTAAAGACTAAGATGTGAAGTTTCTGAATTATATGGTAAGCATATGTTTAGTTTTCTCAGAAACTGCTAAACCGTAAGTGGCTGTAGTATTTTGCATTTCTATCAGCAATGTATAAGAGTTTCTGCTGCTTCTTACTCTTGTCAGCATTTCATGTTATCAGTGTTCCAGCTTTTGGCCATTCTAATAGGTGAGTAGTAGTATCTCAATATTGTGTTAAATATTATATGTAATTTTGAGCATCGTTTCATGTGCTTATGTGACATTTTCTGTCTTCTTTGGTGAGATACTGTTCAGGTTCTTTGACTATTTTTAAATCAGGTTAGTGTTTTTCTTATTGTTGAGCTATAAATGTTTCTTCTATATTTGGATAACAGTTTTTCAGATAAGCCTTTTGAAAATATTTTTATTGCAGTCTGTAACTCGTCTTTTTTTCTCTTCAAGTGTATTTCATAAATCAGAAGTTTTTAATTTTAATGAACTCAAGCTTATCAACTCTTTTGTTTTTTATGGGTCATGCCTTTGGCATTATATCTGAGTCATTGTCATATCCAAAGTCATCTAGGGCATTTCATATGTTCTAGGAGTTTTATACATTATATACAATATAATTATAATTTTAATTTAATATATTATTGTAATATGTATTATAATTTTGCAAGTGGGAATCTAGTTTTTCAGCACTGTGTGTTGAAAAGACTACCTTTGTTTCATTTATTGCCTTAACACCTCTTTGTCAAAAATTTGTTGATATATTTATATGGACTCAGTTCTGGGCTCTATTCTGTTCCATTGTTCTGTATGTCTGTTATTTCACTAATACCACTTTCTTGATTACTGTACCTGTATAGTAAGTCTTCAAATCAAGTAGTGTTAGTCCTTTGACTTTGCTCCTCTTAAATGTTGTGTTGTCAATTTTTTTCAATGTTTATTTGTTTTTGAGAGAGACAGAGAGAGAGAGACCAAGCATGAGCCCGGGAGGAACAGAGACAGAGAGAGAGACACAGAATCCTAAGCATGCTCCAGGCTCTGAGCTGTCAGCACAGAGCCTGACATGGGGCTTGAACTCACATACAATGAGACCATGACTTGAGTAGAAGTTGGACACTCAACCAACTGAGCCACCTCGGCGCCCCTTGTGTTGACAATTCTTAGTCTTTTCCTTCTTCATATAAACTTTAGAATCAGCATGTCAATATCCACAAAATAACTTGCTTGAATTTCATTTAGCATTGCATTGAATCTGTACACCAATTTGGAAAATACTGATGTCTCGACAATATAGAATCTTCCTGTCCATGATCATGGACTTACTTAGTTTTCTTTGACTATTTTTATCAGAGTTTTTTAGTTTTTCTAAAGTAGATATTGTACATACTTTGTCATATTTATATTTAAACTTTCTGGGTGCTAATGTAAATGATACTGTGTTTTTTGACATAAGAAAGTGATTGACTTTATATGTTAACCTTGTATCCTAAAAACTTCTCATAATCACTCGAGTTCCTGGACGTTTTTGTTTTTGTTTTTGTTTTGTTTTTCCTCTTGATTCTTTGGATTTTCTACTTACACAATCATGCCATCTGCAAACAAAGTCAGTTTTATTTTTTTTTTTCTTTGCAATCTGTATATCTTTTATTTCTTAGGGAATTAGCTATGACTTCAGGTATGATGTTGAAAAGGAGGAGTGAGAGTAGACATCTTTGTCTTCTACCTAATCTTACTTTGGAAGCTTCAAATTGCTTACCATTAAGTATGATCTTAGATGTAGGTTTTTGTAATACTCAAGTTGAAGAAATTCTTCCCATTCCTAGTTTACTGAGAGTTATTCTTTGTTTTTTTTTTTCTTTTTCCCCATGATGAGTATTGGATTTTGTCAAATTTTTTTATGTATCTTTTGATAGTAGTATTATGTGATCTTTCCTGAATCTGTTGATATAATGGATTGCCTTATTTGATTTTCAAATGTTGAACCAGACTTTCATACCTGGGATAAGTTCTCACATGAGTATAATTCCTTTTGTACATTGTTAGGTTCAATACTGTTGCAAATTTTGTCCAGGAAAATTCTACTCTATCATTGCAGACTATATCTTCAAATATAGTCATTTCTTCATTCTTTTTATTTATAAACATGTCTCCACTTTTGTTTCTTTATAACACATTAATGTCATTCTACTTCATACATTTTACCCCCTTTCCTTTGGTAGCTTCCTTACTTCTATCTGAATTACATCAATAGATCCTAAATTTCTGTAATTTTAAATATAGGTTTTTCTTATCTAATCAATTCTGAAAATTATGAAATCCCACACAGCTTAAAATAAGAATATAACACAAATTCATTTATGGAAGAAAAAAAAAACTTCAGAGAAAACACACACAGTGTATGAATTTTTAAGTTAGGTAGTAAAACATATAGGAATAAACTATAAATATGGTTTTGATTTAACCCAATTGAAGAGTAAATAAGAAATAGGAAATTAAAACATGGATATTGGTAGTATTAAAAAGTTTTATTTATTTTTAAATAACATTTTTTGTTGTAACTCTCACAGCCTAAATATTCTTCACTGCTCCAACTCTTACTGTTTCTCACTATACCACTGATAACATAAATATTCTATAGAGCAGATTTTTATTGAAGGAATGGGGTCCTAATGGAAGGAAAGTACAACAGAACACAAAAGAAATAACAGCTTTATGATATAAAACCTATTACTGTTCTTAAAGGCTTTTCTTCCATGTGTCTTTTTTTTTAATTTTTGATTTTTTTGAGAGACAGCATGTGAGTGGGGGAGAAGAGCAGAGAGAGAGAAAGACAGAGAGAGAGAGAGACAGAGAGACAGAGAGAGAGACAGAGAGAGAGAATCCCAAGCAGGCTCCATGCTCTTCACAGAGACCCATGCAGGGCTTGGTCGCACCACCCTGGGATCATGACCTGAGCTGAAATCAAGAGTAGGACGCTCAACTGACTGAGCCACAGAGGCATCCCATCTTCCACGTATCTTGACTCCACACAGCTACTCCAAGAACCTTCACCCACCTATCCTGTTTTCATGTGTAATCTCATAATGCTTATTACTCTTTTGTGCATTGATACTTAGTTATCCACCTCTGCCTTAAAATGGGATCTTGACCTGCTTTTGTATTTAGAATGTGCATTAAATCAAACTGCTGAAACAAGGCAATAGGCATATACTTCATATCAATAATCCTAGGAACATAAGGAAATTTGCAAGTTTTTAAATTTGTACTTTATATCTATCATATCCTAAATCGAAGTATTGATAAACTCCATGGAATGGGATTTCTTCCTATTATATATATGGATACATATTTCTTAGATTTTAAAACTCAAAAACAGAAGGTTCTTTAAAACTCTTTACATTAAAAAAATGCAGAGTTAAAATTTTCTCAACGTTTTCAAAGGCACATAACTATCTACTACTTTAGAGGAATTTGTTCATTATAATTTGCCGCACACTAAGATTGTATTATGCATATAAATTTGGGGGTAAAGAATTGGACAGTTGGTTACATTTTCAATTCAGACGAAATGGGTCATAAAAATAAAGTGGAATTTCAGTTTTCATTGCATTACTTCTCCAGTGTAGGCTTCAGATGTTCCACAATATCATAAAAAATATAAAACCATTAGAATGTTTGTTTTGGCTCATATCTGCTGTAAGCATCAGCTATTCATATAAAAATAAAGTCCTTTTTCTTATTTATATCTGATTTCAAGAAATTGAAATTAATGCATATATGCTTTTTCAGTGGGAGTAGAAATCACAAGGAAAAAAAATTTAAAAATCAGTTCCCCAGTAGGTTAAAGACAAACAACAAATACAATTAAACAAGAAAATCATTTATATTATTAAAACTAATATGTTGGGAAAAAATAAGCATCGTGGTTTTACAAAAGTATCCAAATGCAATTAACTTATAAATAACAACTATATTCTGTGTGAGCTTTCATCTCAAATCTTAAAAGAAAAGTCAGTAATAATATTAACTTGGTACATTGACTTAACCTGTTTGCCTCACCTCATCCTAAATGAAAGCAAAGTTTCATTATTTTAAATGTCTTAGTTTACATTGAATTAACATTTTCATACAAAAACTGTATAGGACAGATACAGTTCTATATTGAGCTGTACTTAAAATCACTTGCTTGTTTTTGATCTTCAGGGATACTGATGATATAATTTTCCCACAATACAACAGGCTAAAGCCTATGGAGCCAATGTGTGAGGTTTACTTTGCAGTTTGACAAAAATATATTAAGTTTGGTGATCAGGTAGCACACCTTTGTAAGTTAAACACGTTATTACAGACATACACGTATATCCAATACAGTATAGAGATACTGAACTGATATGTGCACATTTTCAAACATGGATAAAATTATAAACTTCATAAAAATAAACAAATATTTCTAATGATTTTCTTTTATTAATGCATAGAAACCTTTTTTCTATGTTTCTATGTTCTATGTTTCTAAAATAAGAGAAACAAGATTGAATATGTTCATCATTAACGAGACTCTTCATGTGGTGGTTTGTATATCTGGTACTAAGTTTATCTCTATTATTACAGGATTTTAATGGTTGCCCTTGAGAAAAAAATAGCACGCCATTGGCTTGTTTCTTGGTATACTTCTTGGTATAACCAAGAAGTGGTGATTATTTGTAAACCCTATGAAATTGTGTTATACATTTTCAATAATCTCTATAAGTTAAAATTATGTTGTTGCATTTGTTGAAATTCAGCTAGTAAATATCCATCTTTCTGAACATCAGCTAATATAAAAAATTACATTTTAAAAATTATAACATTTTACTTCTAAAATTGTATATACATGCATTTATACAAAAAATTAATATACTAATTGAGAATTTCTGAATTTTCATTTGAAAAATTTTTTATTTAGCCTGATTCTGTTTTGAATAGCAGTGACTTTTTCACATATTGTTAAAGGTTAGCCTTATTGTGAAAGGGAGTTAAGTAGTTTTGTTTGTGTTGTTTTGTTTTTAAGCTATCTGCAGAGTAGGGAGCTTGTAAGCAATAGCAATTTTTTGACACAGGAAAGATTGATAAATTCACAAGTCATCTAAAAATATTTCTAAAATAGTGATCCATGGACCTTTGGTTTACAAAAGATTTCCCTGGTTACTTCCCAATGTGACTATATTTTAAAGTCTCAGTTTTAGAAAAGTAGCCACGTAAATGGCATCCTGTAACATAATTTACACTTCTGTTTTTGTTTATTTATTTATTTTGAGAGAGAGACAGAGACAGTGAGCAGAGGAGAGTCAGAGAGAGAGGTAGGGAGACAATCCCAAACAGGCTTCCTGCTGTCAGCGTGGAGCCTGATGCAGGGCTAGAGCCCACAAACAGTGAGATCATGATCTGAGCTGAAAGGCGTAATGGACTGAGCCACCCAGGTGCTCCCATAATTTATACTTCTGACTTTAACTTCTTTGCTTCAATAACTGGCATAGTAACATAGTAAAGAAACTTCCTGGGCTCTGATGTCTTCCAGCTTTATTCTAGAATCCTTCTTTGCAAAAATTCCAATCTGAACTGTTGTTCTACTAGTGATGAATGTTTATACATTTGCCATAGGCAAATTATTTCTATTTGGAGGAAGAAAATTGCTTCTCAAAATGTAAATTCCCTAGAAAATTTTCAGTGGCTTACCAAACTACACATCTTTATTTCAGGGTCTGTAAAACATTGTCTTTAAAGGAAAAGATAGTATATTTTTTAGAGTTTGTTGGGCCAAGAGGTACAATGTGATGTATTATGTTATACTTACATAACAAGAGAAATAAAACTTGCATAAAGTTTTAAAATTTAAAATATATAAATGACTGTATTTCTATAAAATAAGTCTATTAAATGAAAATAATTACATTTTTCTATTAATCAAAATAATGGAGTAGCACTTTGCTTAATTGAAAACACCCTTTTAAAATTATGCAGGTATTAAGATGACATAATGGCTTAAGTAAAATTAATGATCTAAGCAAAGTGGGTCACCGAAAATCAGATAAGGTATCAGTGATGAATAGTTATTTTGAGGAAAAAATACCACCATGGTTTTAAACAGAAACATAAGTTTTAAAAATATATGCATGTATTGATATAATTTGTTCTATAAATGCATAAAATTAGTGATACACATGTATATCCTCCCCCAGACATTGATTCCAGTATCTATAATAAAGGTTTAATTCTTAAGAAAGAAGGGTAGTAATTTTCAATGGCAAATGCAACAATCCATCCATCTATGACCCAAACTAAATTCCAAAACTGTTTTCTTTTTATAAAAAGTATTGTCCCTAAAGATGGTAAAATTACTTCATATTATATACCTTATAGTTTTCAGACATTCGGATAACCTAGATAATGTGAGGAATTAAAATATATGGTAACTACTATATTAGGGTTTCTCAACTTCTGTACTTTAACATTTTGGGCTGGAAAATCTTTTGTGTGTTGGTGTTTCTAATACATTGTGGTGACATGTTTAGCAGCTTTCCTGGTTTCTGTCCACTAGATGCCAGTAGTGACATCCTGCTGTGACAAACAAACCGTCTCTCTACATAGATATTGCCAAAAGTTCTCTGGGGACCAAATCTCTCCGGGTGAGAACTATAGAATTATGGCTAGGCAAAATCTACCAATCAAGATTGGTGGACATATAAAAAACGATAGACTGACAGTTATTTTTTCAATAAACCGAAGCTGGAAGCCAGGAGAAAATAGTGACATATTTGAAATTCAGGAAAAACAGTTTTTATCCTAGAATACTATATCTTGTCAATATATCCCTCAAAAATTAAGAGAAATGAAAACATTGAAAATTTAAAATTGACACAATGTATCACTAATAAATGTTCTTATATAATAAAGATAATCTTTAGGCAGAATGTAAATGATCCCAGGGGAAACAGTGAATTCCAATGTGGAATTAAGGTCAAAAAAGTGGACAAATATTTGGGTAGTTTTTAATGAATATTGGGGGAATATTGACCATACAAAACAACAATAGCATGTCTTCAATAATCAAAATACATAAACTTACATACATCAAATTATACTCAGTAAATGAATACTCAAGATGAGAGATTGTCCCATATGAGTGTTTTAACTATATATTGTATAAAGGATACATTAAATAAAGGAACATAAAGATATTAAAAGTAAGATGATAGTAAAATTATTTCACCAAACACTGAAAGACAGCTAGTGTAACTATGCTAATACCAGGCAGAGAGTTCTGTAAAGCAAGAAACATTACTAGGCAAAGATAAGTCTACTTTATAGTGATAACAGATATATACTACAGGATTTCAAACCTTAATTTGTGTGCACCAAAAGCATGGTTCTAAAACATGAAAAGTTCTAAAACATTAAAAAGCAGATAAAAAATTAGAATCATAATTATAGACTTTAATATACTCTAAATAGCTGATACGACAGACCAAAAAAAATGCCAAGGATAAAGATCTGAACAATCCAGTTAAAGAAATTTTCTTCCAGCATCCTTATAAGTCAACTTGTTAAATACACAAAAAGCTTCTATCAGATGAAAAAGTAACATGCCCCTTTTCTTCTCATCCATTAACCAAGCAAACAAACAAACAAGAAATCCCTCAACATAAAGAGAAAATACAGATAAGAACCAATCTATAAAATATTTCATATCATAGGCATAAAGTAGAGCAAGAAGTATTTTTCCCAAATCTTTTGAAGTAGATTGTCTTATCAGGTCTCTAGAAAAAGAATCGATTTTTAATTTGAGTACGTAGGGGAAAAAAAAACTAAAGAGAAAAGAAAATTGCTGTATTAGAAAAGTTGAATTCAAACTTTACCATCAAAAGCATAACTAAAATATTACATGTCAATGCTATAAAATCTCCATGTGTTAAAAATAATCTAAATATCAATTACTATAGTCAAATAAGGTAAATAAACCTGCAACTTGACTATTGATAAACTACAATATGAGGGATAGAAAAGTATTTTGTCTCTCACTGTCCCATTAAAAATTTACTAAGGGATGCTTTTTCTATGCCACCGGTAGAGCACTGAATCATTCCTATACATTATTTAACCCTTAAAGCACAGCTTCTAATAGAAATTGAAATCATCTAATAATCCAAGACATAACTTAACTCCCTTTATTTTATTCAACCAACTTTCCCATCTGTAGTTGGGGTCACTTAAGAGCAGCTGCCTAGCTCCTAAGGAAGATGATGCAGAGGGTTCCTGCTTCCTACACTCCTCATCCTTCATTAAGGAGATGACTTTTCACCTGACTAGGGTCCAAAAGGGGAAATGAGAAGAACCCAAAGAGTAGTCTTGAAAAATTCTGACTGGGCTGGTGATACAGGATTGTAAGCAAGTTTAGTGCTTTGGCAGGCTTATTAGATACCCCTACCAGGACATCGCATAATAAAGTTTTCAGGTGCCTTCTCTACATGTCCAGAGCATACGATCTTTCTCACTGTTGGGAGTTCCTAAGCTCTCCTTCTGGCATAAATGGTTCTAGATTGACACTCTCCACCATGTGACCCACACATTCCCTGGAGAATACTTGTGCCCTATGATCTGACATTGGTAGGCATGTAATTGTTTTCTAACCATAGGGACTATTCTGTCTCTTCTGTATGGTGTCTCTGCAGTTGTGACAACCCTCTTTATATACATATACTAAATATAATGCATGTATTCAGCCATTCTCACATGTGCTATTTACTATAACTGAATGATAAGAAGATGACTGAATGGGTCAATGGATGGATGAATGCTATTTTAAAAAGTTTTCCAGGGGCACTTGGGTGGCTTAGTCGGTTAAACATCCGACTAAGGTCATGATTTCATGGCTCGTGAGTTCTAGCCCCACGTTGGTCTCTGTGATGATAGCTCAGAGCTTGAAGCCTGCTTCAGATTCTGTGTCTCCCTCTTTCTGCTCCTGCCCTGCTCATGCTCTCTCTCCTTCTCTCTCAAAGAATAAATAAACATTAAAAAAATAAAATAAAAGCCTTTCCAATAGTTGTAAAGAAAAGCTTGCCAGAGGGTGCCCAAATAAAGTGAAAAGGAGCCAATAATGTATGTGCAAAGAGAAAATGCAAGGAAATTGGTGGAGAGAAAGTGAGAAGTAGACATTGTACCTTTGTTACTTGATCACTATTGGCCTCAGTTTCCTCCTTCTTAAAATGAGGATTACAATAATATCTGCTTTACAGAGGTGACTGAATCAATCACTAAGATATCAAGTTGTGCTCTGTATGTAATTTAACCCAGGTTTGTTGCTTGTTTTCCTTTCTACCTTTAAGGAATTTGTTTCCAGCTCATTTAATAACAGTTTTGCTTGGGGGAACAGGTAGTTTAGCGTTCTTTTATAGAAATCTAAAAGTAGAATGATGTAAAATATTTCCAGATACTGGATTTAATGGAAGCTCTATTAAACAGCATTGCTGTTTTTAAAGTTTTAAACCCGATAACTGTGTAGGAGCACCTGGGTGGCTCAGTCTCTTAAGCTTCTAACTCGTGGTTTCACCCCTGGTCGTGATCTTACAATTTGTGAGTTCGAGACCGACATCGGGCTCTGAGCTACCAGTGCTGAGCCTGCTTAGGATTTCTCTCTCCCTCTCTCTCTCTGCCCCTCCCTGGCTTGCTCTCTCATTCTCTCTCAAAAAATAAATAAACGTTAAAAAAAACTATTTATGTAAAACTACCCAACAGTGCTAAACCAGAGATATATGTGCTGGGTTTTTTTATACACAGATTTTCTGTGTGCAGAGGAGAAAACCCATGAAGCCATCATACTTTGTTACTTGAGTAATGGTTCCTTCACTCTGTCAGTTCACTGAGGAGAGCTCTGGGTTCCTCAACGGCTCTAGGAGGCTCAGCACAGAGTGGGCTTATCTTTGTCATTCAGGACGTTGAGAGTACCAAGGAATCAGCAAGCCAGGAAGCACACAGTTTCACTGATTTTACCACTGATCTTTTTTTTTCAATAGTTGCCTAAATAATTCCCTTCATTTATGCTGTTCTGAGTACTTAGGAACCCAATGCTTCTTCAGCTTACACACTATAAACAGACAAAAAATGCCTGAAACTTCAGAAAAAAAAAATGGAACTGCTGCCTCAGATTTGCTTTTATGTACCTTAAACTCATTTTCCTTACCATATTCGAACTATGTTATATAGGTGATAAAGTAGCAAACAGATTATATATAAAATTCTTAAGAAGGGCAATATCTTTTAAAAATAATTTATAAGTGGGGATGAAAACATAAATGTGTTGTGGCTGAGGTCGAGCTGACCTTGACTACAGATGTATACGAGCTAGACAAGGAGTTCATATGAAAGAATGGAATTTTGTGCACACCATTTTAATTTTATCCATTATCGGAAAAAAAAAAAAACCAAAAACCTCCCTCTAAAAGAAAAGAAGTATAAAAAACCTGAAAAAAGAAGATTCAAATACTACAAGATCAGAGGGTTTCTCTTTGCATAAATCATAAGATACCTATAAAATTTTTGAAAATCTCAGGGGTGCCTGGGTGGCTCAGTTGGCTAAGTGTCCAACTTTGGCTCAGGTCATGATCTTACCATTCCCGAGTTTGAGCCCCACATCAGGCTCTGTGCTGACAGCTTAGAACCTGGAGCCTGCTTCGGATTCTGTGTCTCTCTCCCTCCTCTCTCTTTCTTTCTCTCTCTGTCCCTCCCCGACTCATTCTCTGTCTCTCTCTATCTCAAAAGCAAACATTAAAAAAAATTTTTAAAAAGAAATCTAGATTTTAATCATAAAGGCTAAACAGAAACAGATGTTAATTTGCTGATTAGTCATAATAAAATGAAAATATATATTTAGCATGAAAATACTGTAGCAGAGCATTATTTTCTCTAGAAATACTATAGCTTAAAGGTTTAGATATATAACATTAGATTGTTAATTTGGGAAAAAATAATATTTTTACATAATGAAAATGAAAAGTGATAGTGGGGGATTTTTGGGTTAGCTGTTTTGTCTTTGACTCCTGAAAAGCTTTGTTTTACTTGATTATCCCTGTCTTGTATGTTCAATGTGGATGGGTTTTAACTTCAATGAATTACCTTGTCTTTAGTAAAACTAACTGAATGTTGGTTGTCTACTACAGCAGGGAAAATATCACTAATGCAAAAAATCACCACAATTTCTTTTATTCATTAGTTTTTCAGGTGTTTCAGAGCACCTATTACGTGCTGGAAATGTATTAACTATTAGGGATACTACAGTAAATAATATAGTCTGGGTACCTGATCTCACAAAACATACTATACCTCATATCTAGATATTCTATCTATCTATCTATCTATCTAATCTATCTATCCAGAAAGATCTTTGATAAGCATACACATACACACACAAATTTTTGATGCTATTGTTGTGGCCTCAAAGATAACATGCTTATTATAAACATTAATGATTTCTGGTTGCACTATTTCTTTTTTTTTTATAATTTTCTTTAATGTTTATTTATTTTTGACACAGAGAGAGACAGAGCATGAATGAGGGAGGGGTAGAGAGAGAGGGAGAGGGAGACACAGAATCCAAAGCAGGCTCCAGGCTCTGAGCTGTCAGCACAGAGTCCCATGCTGGGCTCAAACCCAGGAGCAGTGAAATCATCACCTGAGCCTAAGCCAACGCTTAAGCCACTGAGCCACCCAGGCACCCCAAGTCAATTTACTTTTTAAATGCAATCTTTTTAAAGCTGCTTATATCCACAATTATTCTTATGATGTTTTATGGATATAAGCTTCAATAATTAGAACATATCTTCCACCAATTTTTTTTTATTTAAAACTTAGAGAAAATAGGATAATTAACCCCACAGCCATTTATTGATTCCTAGACATTCTTGTTATACCTCCACATAATTCCCCTGCTTCCAGAAGACTTAGTAATTTGCTTTCTTTAATGATAATATGTTCCAGGTCCTTCTTGTGTTTTCTTGCCTGTGCCCTGGATTTAACAATTTCTCCAAGAACATCTAATATATTTTATGGTAAAAGGTATTTAGAGACCATAATCTAGGTGTTGGTGAACATCTCCTTTTTTGCTGGGTCATTGTTCGTAGGCCTTTTAAGTGGACAGATAAGGGTTTTAGTGGAAATAAAACATGAATTCCAACTTATATTTCTAAAATAAGAAATACAAGATTTTATTCCTTTTCATGTTGAAATTTTCACTTCTATGTTGAAAATACTGGTTCCCAATAACATAAGAAAAATTGTTCTGCATTCTGCATATAATTTTTGAATACCAATATTAAGAATAGTCACTGAAACCATTTTATAACTTAGATTATGTATTATATTAAAATATTCTAATTTATATATATTTACATATGTGTGATATATTTTATTGTTCTTATGTACATTTAGGATTGTAGAAGCTAATTACTGTAATTTAAAATCATTTGAAAAGTGTTGCTGCTAATTCAATAGAAAATTTCTTTGCATTAAAAAAATCTTGAGGTGCCTGGCTGGCTCAGTGGGTAGAGCATATGACTCTTGATCGCGGTGAGTTTGAGCCTCATGTGAGGGGTAGAGTTTACTTTAAAAAAATCTAATGCTTATTTAATTTTATAATTTAGTTAAGCCATTTATAAGTTCTTTAGTAAAACTTAAAAAGAGTTGCCTTACAGAGGTTCTGTTTCTATCATGTCTTCTGGACAGTGTTTCTATATTGTATCTGTTAGGTTTTAGATACACTGCAATATGTTATACACGCAGATTTACACATTACTCTTTGCCTGATACATTCTTGAAATAATTTTGTAGAAATATAAAGAAATACTATGCATTGCTCTATACAGCTGTGCTGTAATGTAATATAATATAAATATGACCTTTGCAGAAGAGTCTTGAACTAGAAATCTAAGAAAACTAGCATGCATTTCTTTTTGGCATTCAAGTGGTAATTCATGCAAAATCATGTAATTATTGAGTGCTCAGATGATTCACAAAATCATGCATAATAGGAAAGAAAAATAGAATTAGCATAATCTTTTTAATGAGAGTTTTAAAAGAAATAAAAAGTGTAAGAAATGTAAAATTCCCATAACCATGAGGTGGCTACCTGATCATCTTTGAGGTTACTTTTCTTTGTATACTGGGGAAGGAGAATACTGGAGAGTTTGGGGAGCTAACAAGTGCACTCCTGGGAATAGAAATCAATGATTCTGTAATAATAGTCTTTTTTATTGTGGAAAAACTCAGTGTCTTCTGGATATAATGGTGTGGTTCTTATATTTCCTCTTAGCTATGAATAAAGTGTAGTCACATTGATTAGAGATAACTCTTTGCCATTAGTTCTAAGTATACTTGATTGATTATATTTCATTGAATTTTGATACCTGTCTAATTTCAGTTTCATTTTCAGGTATAAATAATCACCCTTGGCATATTTATTTTGGGCACGTGGGTTGGAACAAGTCTTTCTGTAGCTCTGGGGAGAAGTCCAGCACTTCTTATCAAGTTTATTATTAGACTATATGTAACCACCTTCTTACCTACATAAGTATACTTATTTATTTCCTAGTGATTGTAGTGGCAATCACTAAATATACACCCTTTATCTCAATCACACTAAGGCTAAATCAAAGGCAACGGCAATGCTTCTCTCCCTCAAGGAATCTCAATTTTCCTTGAAAGAATAATTAACACACATGCAAAGAATGTGGAAGAAAGAATCATGAAATAGATACAAATACAATAAATACATTAAAATAAAAAAAACAAGATAAATATCTTGGAATTACAAACCAAGCAATAATTAAAAGTAGAATGACAAAGAGGCATTGGAAAAAAAACTATACATCAAAATTTAAGTGAGCCAGTTTTTCAAAACAAGTATACTATGGTCAAACAAAAGGGGAAATTTAATTCATGGTCAAAATTTGCTTTTTTTAAAATCACAAATTAAGGTGTTTTTTTTTTAACTTCTGAAAATCTAGCTATTAATGCATTGCTTCATCTGATTTGACATATTTCAAATAAAAAGTAATCCTATAGATGCATGTTAAGATCTTAATCAGTTTTGCCAAGGCTCTTAGTTCCCTAATATAGCCTGTTGCTGATCAAGAGCAATAAATTGCACCTTCATGTTGTAGCAATTTAAACCTGGATCCAGAAAGATCTAACTGATTCTGACTATAACATCCAAGTTAATTAGAGCTTGTTTAGTAGTTGCAAAATGTTAGGCAGTTAACCAAACTAGAGAAGACAAGGGTACTTAAAGCTGTAAGAAATGTAACTCTTCCTGACTGATCTTATTACCGGTTAAGAACATGTTATCCAAACTAGCACCCAAAGTAATCAAATGCAAGGTTATACACTAATGAAGTACATGTTCTGATTTGAGAAAGGACAGATAGTTTTATGTCCAGAAGTTATGCCTGACAACAGGTCAACAGATTTGCAGTGTTCAAGGAGTATGCGTGTGGTGGGGGTGAGGAGAGGGAGACGAAGGGACTGAGTCAGATTTGTAGTAACGGAGAAAACCCCATAACTGTTTGCACCATGGCAATCAATGTAAGTTGTCAGCTTGTTTTCTCGCTACCAGTTTATCTAATAAAAATATGCAGGTACCACTTCTTATTTGCAGCATATCAAATCATTTTACCATTTTTCTATTATTGTATGAAACATGGATACACGCACACACACACACACACACGTACATACACTTAAACTTTAGCATTGTTTATTTCACACAATATTCAAATTCATGACAGAAATTAAGCTGGTTATCATAAAAATGTTTTGTCACATACTTCTCAGTTTTCAAAAGTCCAGTATAAAACAAGATAATTATTTGTAATAAATTTAGGGTCAACCCTCCCCCCCCCCAATCCAGGCTCACTGTCATTGAAACACTTAAGGGTTCTGGGTGTCTGATTTCCTTCCAACTATGCCTATCCTCAAAAGAATGTGTTAAGAGGCACTTGGGTGGCTCAGTCCATTAAGCGTCCTACTCCTGATTTGGGCTCAGGTAATGATCTCATGGTTTGTGAGTTCAAGCCCCATGTTGGGCTCTGTGCCCACAGCACAGTCTGCTTGAAATTCTTCTCCCTCTCTCTCTGCCCCTCCCTGCTGTCTCTTTCTCTTTCTCTCTCAAAATAAATCAGTAAATTTAAAAAAAAAGTGTGTTAAATATTTTTGACAGACTTAAGTTAACATTTATGCTTGTGATTTATATATTTGTTTGGTAATCTAGTAACATTCTTTATGAAACAATTAAAGTATTTTTAAATAAAGGCAAAGATCTGAAATAAAATCAGACATGAATATAGAGTGAAAGGAAAATCTTTTTATAAAAGAATCAATCTTGAAAGTCTTTAAGACTTCTGTGGCAAGCCGCATAACCTTGGGTAATTTCTCTAATCTACGCAGACCTGCTGTTCTTATATGTAAAATGAAGACAGTAGTAGTCCATGTCTTATAGAATTATTTCAAGGAACAGAAATAATTCATGTAAATCTCTTAGCATGTGTCTGATATATAGAAGTATGTAAACGGTAGCCAGTTACGCTGTACAAAAGAGTGAGGTACTTCTTCAGATAAGATGAATACATTCACTAAGACTTAATTATTGTTGGATGCATCAAGTGAGAAGTGGTAGTTAATTCTTTTTCTTTAATCTTTGTAGAAATTTTTGCATTCTCCTAAATTTCACATTTTATCCTCTTTTTCTGAGAGTTTCAAATAAATGACAGTGGTTACAAAAGAAGTAGAACAAGAGATGGGATTATGTGTTTGATTATAATGATACAGTTAATTTCTGGAAGTTAAATTGGGAAAATAGACGTGCCTGGGTGGCTCAGTCTGTGTTCAGCTCAGGTCATGATCTCACAGTTCGTGGTTTCGAGCCCCACATGTGGCTCTGTGCTGACAGCTCAGAGCCTGAAGCCTGCTTTAGATTCTGTGTCTCCCTCTCTCTCTGCCCCTCCCCCTCTTGTGCTCTTCTCTCTCTCTCTCTCTCTCTCTCTCTCTCTCTCTCAAAAATAAATAAACATTAATTTTTTTTAATGTTTTAAAAATTAAAAAAATGGGAAAATAATTTTTATCAGAAACCCGTAATCAGTTACAGCTTAGAGAAAACACAGACTATTTGGGGAAATTTGGTTCTGGGGAAGACAGAAAATATAGTTCTTTCTGCTCCTCTTTCCTCCTCTTTCCTTCTCCTCTGTTTCAGTATTTTGTCATTGAGGTTTTGTAGTGGTGTTTATTTCACTACGCCTCATTAGTATCTCTGTTTCATCACTCCAGGAGATGCGGGTTCAAACCAAGTAAGCTTATCCTCTCAGGAATTCTTGGGAAATTCATGATCTTGCTACATACTAACAGACCACATTTTTTCTTGAGCATTGTATGTGACTGCTAGCACTGATTCCTCTTTTGTTACTATCCTTACCTTTTCTAGATTTGATAAGATTACTCTAAGTATATTTCTGAAAAGCTGGAAAAAAGAAAAAAATCCACTTTATATAATTTATAGACATTTACCAGTTTAATGGAAAAACAGAGTCCCCCTGCATACTTACAAACAAACAAACAAACAAACAAATAAATGGCTGCCTTATTAGGCAGATATGATACCCAACAGAGGAATGTCAATCTCCATACATGTCAACAGAGAGCATCTGAAAATTAGAAATATGAAAAGAACGGGTAGCACAGGTGAGTTATTGATATTACTTGTTCAGAATGTATCTCAGACTCTAAGGAAAACAAATCAGATTTAGGACAACATCTATCAACTCATTATTCTTGCTTATTGAGAGATTGGGTACTATATTTAGAAATCTGTCCAAGTTTTATACACCTTATATAGACCTTCAAAGTAGAACAATTAATATTGTTCTATTAAGTTTAGTTATGCTTAGAAGCCTGGAAAACCTGGAGCAATTTTAAAAAGTCAGCTTGCTTCCTAAGTGTATTTTCTCAGCTTCTCACAAATCTTAGTTACCTCAAAAGCATCAGTGCAGACGATTTTCAAAAGGAAAATAAGAAAGCCACAAAAATGTTTAAGGTGCTTTAGTTTATGTTACAATAAACTATTTTAGGGAGTAAGAGAAATATAAAATCAGTTCTGTCTTCTATTCTCAATATAGAATTACATTCAATCATGAACTACAAGGATTTTATCAATAAAATCAATACCTTGTAAAGTGACAACAGAATTGTTCAATGATGGTGGTAACAAAACTGTTACTTTAAAAAAAGATGTAACTTTAACTACTGGAAAATAAATTTCTCTCGAGAAACACATTTTACTCCCTGGGTGAAGTTGATTGTGATTTTTTATTGTACTTGCATATTATGGATGCATTTATATAAATTTCTTCCTGATCCTCCATTTTTTTCCTAATGACTTTACATTAAATTAAAAAATTATAAAACAGTATAGATATGCTCTTTTTATAATTAGCACCTTTGTTTCTCCTAGAAATCACATCTTTTTTGCATGTGTGTTATGAATAATCATATATTGTATGATTTGGGAACTAATTAAAGGATAGGCTATATGAGATAAGAAATATTTTACTTTCTACCAATTAACTGAGGTTTTCATATTTAGCTAGCTTCACTCTGCATTGTTTGCAGTGTTTGAAGTACTTATAGGGCGACTTAGTTCACTAAATAAGAAAATCTCTGGCATTTGGTTGAAATGAAATCTCTTTTCTTTCTTTATATATGTTATCCCTTAATTAGTTTCCAAATTATTTTATGACCTTGACTAAGTACTTAATCTGAAGTTTATAATTAACTCCAGAGTCATTTCTAGATATTCACACGTTTTATATATAAATATATCAGGAGAGTATAGTGATTTAGAACATGAGTTCTTTTTAATTTTTTTAACGTTTATTTTATTTTTGGGAGAGAAAGACAAAGTGTGAGCTGGGGAGGGGCAGAGAGAGAGAAGGAGACATAATCTGAAGCAGGCTCCAGGCCCTGAGCTGTCAGCACAGAGCCATCTGATGCAAGGCTCGAACTCGTGAACCCCGATATCGTGACCTGAGCTGAAGTCAGACGCTTAATCAACTGAGCTACCCAGGCACCCCAGAACATGAGTTCTAATAAATACTACAATATATTAAGTATGGTTACTTCATATAGGCGAATCATTCTTTTTAAAAAGTCATTCAATGTGGGAAAATAATAATTTTTTTCCAACCAATAGTGTCAGGAAAATTATTTTTATGTGTCAAATGAGAGAACTGGACTCTTACCTTTACCATGAACAAAAATTAACTTGAAATGGATCATAGGAGGCCTAATTTTATGTGCTAAAATTATAAAAATTCTATAAGAAAATGGGACTAAATCTTCATGATCATAGATTAAGCTATCGTTTCTTAGATATGACACTAAAATCATAAGCAGCATTCAAATAGCCAAAAAGTAGAAATAATCCAAATTTCTGTCAGCTGATGAATGAACAAATGTGTCAATACCCATACAATACAATATGATTCATTCATAAAAATGATGCACTTATGTGCAACAAAATGGATGAACCTTAAAAATATGCTAAGTGAAAGATGCCAGGCACAAAATGCCGTATAATGGTGCCATTTTACTTCCACAAAATGCTCAGAAGAGCCAAATCTATAGATACCAAAAGTAAATTAATGGCTACCAGGAGCTGGATAGAGAAAGAATGAAAAATGATTGTTCTTGGGTATGCGGTTTCTTTTTGGGGTAATGAAAATATTCTGGAACTAGATAATGGTGATATTTGCAAAATTTGGTAAATATATTTTATGTGAATTAAATCTTAAAAATTGTATGAAAAATAAATGAGGGCAAAATTTTCATTAAAAAATAGCACATCAGAGTATATTACTGAAAAAGAAATTTAATAACAAACTATATTTTATTTGTTTTTGCTTATATTTCAATTTTAAAGAAATTCCAGTTTTCCTATGTATGATTTATTATCGTATTTACAATGAGTAAATATTATAAAAATATAATGCTAATAAGCTATTCAAGATAAATATCAGATATGTAATTCCCTGGGAAGTTAAATCTGAAAGTAGATTTTTTTGGTAGACAAAATTAAATGCAGTTACAGCCCTTTTTTATAATATAGTACTTGTTATGCATTTTTTTCAAATAAACTTACTATATCATAATTGATAAAATTGGCCATTTTAAAATGGGTTTGCATGTATTAACACAAGATAGGAATCTAAAATCTCAGGTTTCTGTTCTTATCTCATATTTTTGCACAATCCCTACCAATTTGCTATTTCATATGATAATATATACATGATTTATGCATTTGTCAAAGCCTAAAGAACCATTTAGCAGAGTGATCCTTAATGTAAATCATTGGCTTTAGTCAATAATGTATATATATTGGTTGATTAATTTTAACTGCTGTACCACATAAGGTAAGTCAGTAATAGAGGATATCGTGTTACATGTGTGTGTGAATTCTGTACTGTGCGCTCAAAATTTCTATAAATCTAAACCTCTTAAAAAATGAAGTCTATTAATAGAAAAATAGCAATACTGTGCTCATTGCTTAGGCATAACTTATAAATATTAATGATAAATTTCAACACTAATTTTTTTCCTAAGACAAAATAAACTTCTTTATAAGCCGTTGTAAGTATTAAAAAAACATGATGTATAGAATAAATATATTAAGAAATCAGAAAAAAATGGCCTTGGAGTTTTTCAATGCCAAAATGTTTTTTCTATATTATTAAATGCAATTTTATTTAATATATTTTGGTAAACATCTCCATTTCATTTAATACATTTAATACATTTAATATGCTACATGCAATTGATATTATGAAGCTTAGATTGCTTTCTTTTCCAAAACCAAACTGGTATCAAAGGTAGTCACAGTGATTCTATATACAGAAATAAGAATATGATGATTGTTAGTGATACTGTTAAGAACCTATAACCCTATAGTGTTTTACCTCCTAATCCAATTTTTATTGAGTGTTGATAGAACAAAATTAAGTATTAAAGACATCTACTTTCCACTGTAATGGGATTGCAGTATAACACTATGGTATATGGGCTTTAAATTAAAATGCTACACTTTTTTTCTTTAATTCCATCCCTTTTAGATTTAGTTGGCCAAATCTTTGTGTGCATGATTGCTTCTAGTTAAGATTTAAAAGTTTGCAAAAGGTCACTGGGAGCCTGGGTGGCTCAGTCAGTTGAGCATCAGCCTCTTGATTTCCACTCAGATCATGATCTCAGGTTCGTGGGATCCAGCACTGCATCTAGCTTTGTGCTGACAGCGTGGAGCCTGGTTGGGATACTCCCTCTCTCTCTCTCTCTCTCTCTCTCTCTCTCATTTTGATTTTGATTTTGATTTACATTTTCATTGTCATTAGTGATGTTGAGCACCTTTGCTTGTACTTGTTGGCCATTTGGATGTTGTCTTTGCAAAAATATCTATTCAAGTCTTTTGCCCATTTGTTAAATTGGATTAGTTGTGTTGTTTTTGGTGTTGTTGTTGTTGTTTTTATTTGATATTGAGTTGTATGAGTTCTTTATATACTTTGGATGTTAACTTCTTATCTAATACATGATTTTCAAAAATTTTCTCCCATTTTTAAGTCACCATTTCATTTTGTTAATTGTTTCTTTTGCTGTGCAGAGGACTTTATGTTTGATATAATCACAATTGCTGTTTTTGCTTTTGTTGTTTGTACTTTTGTTATTATATCCAAAAAAGGAAAAAAAAAAATCATTGCCAAAGACCAATATCAAGGAGCTTCTTCCCTATTTTCATCTAGGAGCTTTAGAGTAACAGGTCTTGTTTTTGAGTCTTTGATGCATTTAAATCTAATTTTTATGAGCAGTATACGATTGGGGTCTAATTTCTTTGTTCTGAATGTGTTTATCCAATTTTCTTAACACCATTGTGTGTTTTAAGCATCTTTGTCAAATATTAGTTGGCCATAGATGCATGGATTTATTTCTACCCTCTCTATCCTGTTTAATTGTTCTATGTGCCTATTCTTGTGCTGGTACTATACTATTTTTATTACCATAGTTTTGTAATGTAGTTTGAAAACAGGAAGTGTGAAACCTCCAATTTTGTCATTTTTCCTTAAGATTGCTTCAGTGACTTGGTGTCTTTTTTGGTTCCATATAAATTTAAGATTGTGGTTTTTTTCTCTATTGTGAAGAATGCCATTTTGACAGGGATTGTATTTTGAATTTAAAGATGGCTTTGATGGTACAGACATTTTAACAATATTAATTATTCTGATCCAAGAACACAGGATGCCTTTTCATTTTTTTTTCATCCTCTGTTGGAACAAAGTCCTTGCAGATTTTGTTTTCTAGATTTTTAACTCCCTTGGATAAATGTATTCCTAGGTTTGGTGGGGGGAGGGTGTTTGATGCAATTGTAAAGGGAATAATTGTGTTTATTTTTCAGATGTTTCATCATTAGTGTATAGAAATGCAACTAATTTTTGTATGTTGATTTTCCCTCCAGCTTTACTGAAATTGATTAGTTTCAACAGTTTTTTGGTTGAATCTTTGTGATTTTTTATGTACAAAAACTATCATCAAATGGTCTGCATATGGTGACATATGGTGCATATGGTGACATTTTTACTTCTTTCTTTCTGACTTGGATGCCTTTTATTTCGTTGTCTTGCCTAACTGCTCTAGCTAGAACTTCCAGTACTATATTGAATAACAGTGGTGAGAGTGGGTATCCTTGCCTTGTTCCTGATCTTAGAGGAAGAGCTTTTAATTTTTCTGTATTGTGTATAAGGTTTTGGATTTGTTATGTTTGGTCTTTATTATGTTAAGGTATGTTTCTTCTATACCCAGTCTGTTGAGGGATTTTACCATGAAAGAGTGTTGTATTTTGTCAAAAAGTTTTTTTTCTGCATGTATTGAGATATAATCATGTGGTTTTATCTTTTATTAATGTATATTACTTTTTTTTGATTTGTGTATGTTGAACCATTCTTGCATGCCAGGGATAAGTCCCATTTGGTATATAATCCTTTTAATGTATTCTTGAATTTGGTTTGCTAATATTTTGTTGAGAATTTTGATCTACATTCATTAGGGATATTGGTCTATAGTTATCTTTTTTGGTGATGTCCTTCTCTGACTTTGGTACCAGGGTAATGCTGTTCTTATAGAGTAAGTTTGAAAGTGTTCCCTCCTCAATTTCTGTAAGCATTTGAGAAGGATTGATGTTAATTCTTTTTTAAATGTTTGATAGAATTTACCAGTAAAATCATCTTGTCCTAGAGTTCTCTGTGTTGAGGTGTTTTGTTTTGTTTTGTTTTTTGTTTTTTGTGGGGGTTTTTTTTGTATTACTGATTCAATTGCTTTACTAATTATTGGTCTATTCACATTTTCCATTTCTTTCCAATACAATCTCAGTAGGTTGTGTGTTTCTAGAAATTTATCCATTTCTTCTATGTTATCTATTTTGTTGACATGTAATTGTTCAGAGTAGTCTCTTATGATTCTATGCTTATCTGTAGTATTAGTTGTAATCTCTTCTTCACTCCTAGTTTTATTTATTAAATAGCCTTTTCTCTTTTTTCTTAGGTAGTGTAACTAAAAGTTTGTAAATTTTGTTCATCTTTTTGAAGAACAAGCTCTTAGTTTTGTTGATCCTTTCTAGTTCTTTGTCTTTATTTTATTTGTTTCTACTTTGATCTTTATTATCTTTTCCTTCCACTAACTTTGGGCTTAATTTGTTCTTCTTTTTCTGGTTCCTTGATGTATAAGTTTAGGTTGTTAGAGATATTTCTAATTTCCTGGTATATGTATTTATCACTATATGCTTGCCTGTCAGAACTGCTTTTACTATGTCCCATAAGTTTGATACATTGTATTTTGATTTTCATTTGTTTTGAGATAAGGATTATTTGCTTTTTGCTTTCTTTTTTGATCCATTGTTTCATAAGGGTGCTGTTTTCCATATATTTGGGGCTTTCTACTTGTTGATTTCTAGTTTTATACCATTGTGGTGAGAAAATATATTTGATATGTTTCCAGTCTTCTTAAATATTTTAAGATTTGTTTTGTGTCTTATCATATGATCTGTCTTGGAGAATGTGTTGTGTGCACATGAGAAAAATGTGTATTGTGTTGCTATTGCATGGAACGTTCTATGTACATTTATTAAGTCTATTTGTTGTGAACTGTGGCTCAATTACAACATTTTCTTATTGATACTCTGTCCAGATGATCTATCCATTGCTGATGACGGGGTACCTAATTCTCCTTCTACTGTTGTGTTGTCTATTTCTCCCTTTAGATCTGTTGGTGTTTCTTCAATATAGCTTAATATTTTGATATTGGGTGCATATTTATTGACAATTGTTAAATTTCCTTGATATATCAATCCCTTTATTATATAAAGACCTTCCTTGTCTTTTGTTACCAATTTTAACTTGAAATCTATTTTGTCCGATACAGGGATGGCTACCCCCACTTTCTTTTGTTTTTCATTTGCCTGGAATATCTCCTTCATCCCTTCATCTTGTGCCTATGTATCTTTAGAGGTAAAATGAGTTTCCTGTAGGCAGCATATAATTGGGTGTTTTTTAAATCCATTCACTCACTCTGTGCCTTTTGATTGGTGAACTCAAGCAATTTACATTTAGAGTGACTATTGACATGCAAGGACTTATGACTACAATCTCATCATTTGCCTTCTGATTGTTTTGTATCTCCACTGATTCCTTTTCCCTCTGCTTCAGTCTACATTTGTAAATTGGTGGTTTTCCATGGTGATATTCTCAGTCTCCCCTTTTTTATGTTTCATGACTCTGCATTTTTGCTTTGCAGTTACTATAAGGCTTACATAAAACATTTCATAGATAAAATAGTCCATTTTATGCTAATAGTCGCTTATCTTTGTTTGCCTATAAAGTTACCATCTTTCTTTTCCTCTCCTTTTACATTTTTAATGTCACAATTTGCCTCTTTTTATGCTAATCCATTAACAAATTATAGTAGCTGTAGTTATTGTTTGAAAAAAATTTTTAAGGTTTATTTATTTTTGAAGGAGAGAGAGAGAGAAACAGAGCATGTGGGGGGGGAGGGGCAGAGAGAGAAGGAGACACAGAATCCAAAGCAGGCTCCAGGCTCTGAGCTGTCTTCAGCATGTGGCCCAACATGGGACTTGCAGATCTTGCAGATCGTGACCTGAGCCTGTCAGATGCTTAACCGACTAAGCCACCCAGGCGCCCCATATAGTTATTGTTTTATAAAAGTTTACTTATTTTGAGGGGTGGGGGCAGAGAAAGAGAATTTCAAGTAGGTTCCACCTGTTAGCCCAGAGCTGGACTCCACTAGGGGCTCAATCTCATGAACCTTGAGATCATGACCTGAGGGGAAATCAAGAGTCAGACAACCAACTGAGTCACCCAGGTGCCCTCTGGTCAAGAACTCGTGTTTATGATTCATTGCTGAGTTCATTGAATTGCCTTTCTGTGTTTTCTTGTAGCTCTTGAATTTATTCATAACAGTTATTTTGAATTATTTACCAGATGGCAATATTCCATGCCTTTGAGTATCATTGTTAAAGAATTACCATTTTCTCTTTGTGATACCATATTTCTTTAATTTTATAGTGTTTGGCGATTCATGCTTCTGCTTTCACATTGACTAGCACACCTCTTCCTAGTCAAGGCTTTGTTTACTTGAGTTCTTTCAGTTCGGCAAGCTGGAAATTAGAAAGCCTTCTTTCACGTTCCAGAAGGTGGTGCTATAGCTCAAGTTTTTAGTTTCTTTTACTGGAGTTGTCTTTGGCGGCTGCACTTGTGAGTGGGCACAAGAAGCTGGCAGCAGGGTGGGGGAGGTGTGGGTTTAGCACCTGGGGTTTGAGGGTACCCACAGGCCACATAGGGGGATCCTTGACTGGAGGCCTCCCAGAGGTCCATGGGTGCACCTCCTGCTGAAATCTTAATGAAGATAGTAGGAAATGTGTTCTTTAATGTCTTTTGATATTTTTGACTGCCTCCTTCCATTCTTCTCTCTCCTCCCAGTCATAGAGGTCCCTCCTCAGAAACTGGGATACAGCTGGAGAAAAACACATTCCTCCAGCTGCAGTCCAATATGCTCCTCACTCCATAGCACGTTTGTTTTTTTTTTTTTGTTTTTTTTAATCACTGGTCCACATGAGGCTACTCCATTTATTATGGTGTTACATTAAAAATTCAAATTGTTACTTTATCTGCATTTTTCTCATTGCTGATTAGTTTGAATATATTTTAATTTACTACCTCTTAGCTGTAAAATTCCTAATCATAACCATAGCTTATTTTAAAATTGATTTGGGGTCAGTTTTTTGATTCACATTTCTTGCATTTTCAAAACCTATGAAATGAACATTGTGCATGATATGTTATAGATATTTTGAATTCTGTTGACTTACTCTGGACAGAGTGATTTTTGTAAAGTAGGCATTTAGAGTATTTGCTGTTCTACATTACCTTGTGCAATAATGATTTTAGACCTTTATTAAGAGACATTTGTTTTTGTTTTGTCTTTAGTATAGGCATAAATTAAGTCCACCTAAAATGAATATAATAATAAATGAACAATATATGAGCATATATGGAAGCTAGTGAAGTTTCTCATTTGAGGAACTAAGGGAGGCTTAACAATAAATAGTAGTTTTCAGATCAACAAATCTATGACAGGGTACTAAAATGGAGCAAATATAGTTTTCAATAAATAATGCTGAATAATGTGAAAAATGCACAACTATGAAATTCCTAGAAGATAACATTGAAGAAAACCTAAATCATGTTGTGTATGGTGATGACTTTTTAGATACACACTGAAGTCATGATCCATGAAAGGAAAAAATTGACATGCCGGACTTCATTACAGTTAATTTTCTTTATTTGCCATGCCATAGCCTCCACTTCTAGGGCACTGCTTTTTCTGTGACAAGGATTTTGTGCACTTTCTTTCTGCGATAGATCATCTTACAAAGTTTATCTGGGCTTTTCACAGCTTATCCAGCTGTTCTATTTATGTAAACAGACAACTGTTTTGGAGATTACTTAACCTCCTTCATGTACTTATTAGCAAAATTAGGGATCCTTTTTCAAGGAAGATCTGTGGACTGATCCTCAATATTATTACAAAAGTTTCATTTTTTGTTTGTTTTGCTTTTAATTTTTTTAACTTTATTTATTTTGTGAGAGAGGAGGGGGAGAGCACGAATGAGTTGGGGCAAAGGGAGAGGTAGAGACAACTCCAAGCAGACTCCACACTGTCAGTGCAGAGCAGGACACGGGGCTTGAACTTACCAACTGTGAGATCATAACCTGAGCCTAGATCAAGAGTCAGACGCTTAACCCACTGAGCCATCCAGGCACCCTAAAAGTTTCATTTTTGAACATTGTGGGCTTCAGATGCCATAATCTCTTAAATACTGGGGCCTCATGGTACCTCGATGCCTCAGTCCAGCCCTGGTGCTGATGAGCTGTGCCCCATGACTTGGAAGATCCCTCAGCTCTCTTGGGCTGAGCCCAACTCTGAGCCACTCAAATGTGGTGGCTGTGCACACTGCCTACTGGGATAGCCTGGTTTATGGTTTTCTGCATTTAGGTGTATAATCTATTTTAAGCTCATTTTTGTGAGCAGCGTAAGGGGTATAGTTTTATTAATTTACATGAGAATATCCAATTTTCTAGCACTATTTATTGAAAATACTGTCTTTTCTCCATTCGGTATTCTTGGCTCCCTTGTCAAATACAAGTTGATTTGATCAATTATGGATGGATTATTTTCTGAGCTCTCAGTTCTGTTTCATTGGTCTTTGTGTCTGATTTTTATGCCTGTACTATACTGCTTCGATTACCATTGCTTTATAAAATAGTTTGAAATCAGGAATGTGATGTCTTCTGCTTTGTTCTTTCTTAGAATTGCTTTATCTGTTCAGGGTTTTTTGTGGTTCCATAAAATTTTAGCAGTGTTTTTTCTACTGTAAAAAATTCCATTGAAATCTTGATAGGGGTTGCATCTATAGATGATTTTGGGTAGTATGAACATCTTAACAATACTAATTCTTCCTATCCCAATGAATATGAAATATCTCATATTTGTGTCTTTTATTCCTTTCGTCAGTGTCTTATACTTTTTAGTGTAGAGATTTTCAGTTTCTTGGTTAAATTTATCCCTAAGTATTTTATTGCTTTTGATGATATTGTAAATGGGATTGTTTTCTTTAACTATTTATTTTGAGAGAGAGAGAGAGAGAGAGAGAGAGAGAGAGAGAGGAGAGAGAGAGAGAGTGAGCAGGGGAAGGACAGAGCGAGAGGGAGACAGAAAATCTCAAGCAGGCTCTGCACTGCCAGCACGGAGACACCAGGCTCAAACCACAAACTGTGAGGTCATGACTTGACCCATCACCAATAGTCTGAGTCACCCAGGTGCCCCTGTTTTCTTTAACTTTTAAGTCAATTTATTGTTAGTGACAACATTAGTATTACTATAGCAATGCTACTGATTTTTGTATGTTAATTTTGCATTCTGGAAATTAACACATTCGTTGATTAGATCTAACAATTTTTAGAGTCTTTAGGATTTTCTAGGTGTAAAGTCATGTGATCTGCAAATAGAATACAATATGAAGTATTGTATTGGTTTATATTATAGTGAACTAAACAAAGGGGGATAGTGAATGAGGTAAAGTCTAGGAAGTATGTGGCACAAGCTTCCAGGTATCCCTTCCCAGTGGATTTGCATGGAGTTATTCTTACTGATCCCAGCAGTGATATATAACAACACATGTGAACATTCTCAAGCAGGGAAGCTTGCCTGTGCCTTGGTGTCCAGGGTTTTGATTTGGAGTCAGTCACGTAGGCATACAGTACCCACATAACTCAGCTACTCACATTCCAGCCCACCCTACAGAAAGAAGACATTTGTTCACTGTGAATCACATTTTAGGATAAACTTGTCAATTGGTACAATATGGTCTCAGACATATTAAAAAAAAAAAAGTCTCATCAGTCAAAATGCTCCAATCCATCAGTTCCAAATGTTCCAAATGTTCCAAGCTCCAGTCTGTTGGGCTCAAAGTTTATCTCCTAGAACTGAAGGAGCCATCTTTGGAATGAGCTGGGTTTGAGTAATTAATGCCTGCTGAGTTAAACCTTTTCAGCCAGAAACCCTAGCAAATTATATTATTTCTATATACCACTGTCTCTAATTTTTATTTTTTTTAGTTTATTTATTTTGAGAGAGTGCACAGGAGAAGTTTAGGGGTTTAGCGGTTTAGAGAGAGAGAGAGCGAGAATCCCAAGCAGAGTCCATGCCATCAGCACAGAACCTGACACAGGGCTCCATCACACAGTGGACCTCAGCCAAAAGCAAGAGTCAGACACTTAGCTGACTGAGACACCCAGGTGCTCCCTGTTTCTCATTTTTACAAATGGGAGCAGTGCACCTGGGTGGCTCAGTATGTTCAGCATCCGACTTGGGCTCAGGTCATGATCTCGCGGTTCCTGAGTTTGAGCCCTGCGTTAGGCTCTGTGCTGACAGTGTGGAGCCTGGAGCCTGCTTTGGATTCTGTGTTTACCTCCCTCTCTTTCTCTGCCCCACCCCTGCTCATGCTCTGTCTCTCTCTCTAAAAAATGAATAAACTTAATATTTTTTAAATGGGAGCATTAACTATATTATACACATAAAATTATGTGTCAGTGAGGTGGTTCATGTAATACAGTTTGTAAAATACCCTGACACAGTTTAAACCACAACAGCCATTACATAGTATTATTAGTATTATTATAGCTATTATTATTTCCACTATTTTTAATTAAATTTTGGAATTTTTATGAATTATGGAATCACATAAAATCCTAATGGAGTCTTCTTTATTCAAAATCATTTGTGGGAAATATAGCAATACTTAACTATGGGTATTTATGAGAATATTGTGCTTGTATATCAGAACAACTCTAGTATACACATTACTATGAATGTCTCAACTCATGTGAGTGAAATTAAATCCAAACTATTTAGGTATACATTTAGTGTATACATTTAGGCATTAAAATACCTACAGTGTTTAACAAAAATAATCCTAAAATGGATTTGTTTCTAAAAGCAAGTTAATTTTGTATAGTAAATTTCAAATTGTAAAAATGGGGCTTCTTTAACACAAGGTGCCATGTTTTAAAAAATATTACACAAAGAAGTGTAATTTTATGAAGGGAAGAAAGGAATTCATTACATGCAACATTTTTGTGGTATTTAACTTATTAATACACTCAAGTCCAGAAACATTTGGCAATACAGACATATGTAAATTAATATGAGGTCACCTCATTTGATCATTGTAATACATTTCCTAGAATATCTCAAGATTCACTTTTTAAGATTCCCTTTTTATTATAATCAAATCAACTGATGAGAGCTCACAAGGTGCCCTCGCTTCCCCTTTTCTAATATGAAAAGTAATCTGTGGTAGGAATTGGGTTCTGAGAGCCCAATCTAGTTTGTAAGGCAGTTGAGCTATGATTTCTCAATTGGTGAGCTGACATTTCTCATTAATTCGAACATATCTTCTGAATCTGATTTTAGGACGTTGGCAAGTATATCAAATATATTTTAACTCATTAGCTACTTCTAGCTGAATGTTACATCCTATCATTTTTGTGCTGAGAAAAATTTTAGAGCTGCTCACAATCAGATTATTTAAATGCTTTATTATAAGCACTTAGGAATATTTTTAATTCAGACACAATATTCTAACACCATATGATGCCCTAAATAGCTTCATCTTCATATTTAAAAAAAAGATAGTAAGGTTTTGGGGGTTTTTATGCTATCTAAATCAAACTTATAACATCATCTATATTCCAGAGTGTCAAAAAGTATCAAACCAAATGTCACATGCTGGGTTATCTTTTTGAGATACAGGTAACACACAATTGCACTAAAAATGAAGCAATTGATACAAATTCATTCACATTTACATTGCACAGCAATACATTCCCCAACGTTCCTTTCATATTGAGTTCTATTTCAGCATCATTATAACTGACAGATAGTGTTAAACAAGGCAGTACTAGCTTTCAGGAACACATTATACATTACTAATCCATTATTTACAACTCCAGAGAAGGCAAAATGACTCTTCTGAAGGCATACAGAGTTCATCAAAGTTTTAGCTATGGAGGTTGCTTTAAAAGAAGTCAAGCAGAACATAATTTTAATGCTATTATAAACCTAAATTATAGGTTTGCCTTTCTAAATTCGAAGAATCTTGACTTCTTTTGAACATGTTTTTAAAATTAAACTACATGTTATCCTTTAAAATTTAATTAATCAATTTAGGGAGCAATGGCCAGTAGTAAAGAAAATTAAGAATATTTATATCTAGCTCTGAGGTATTCTCACTCAAGATTTTTTTGACTTGTTACCCAAACCAATTATCTAAGAAGATAATTAATTTTTCCATATATAATATGTAGGCTGTTATTCTAATTTTCCCCCTCATTAAGAAATTTTTCCAAGTAATTAAAGAAGGCTAACAAATTTCCTTTTTCCCTTTTTCATTGTTGAGGTAGTATCTTCTCTTATGTGGAAAAAAAAAATTCCAGTAACTCAGGCCTTGCTGAGAAAGAAAAAAAAAATTGAGTATAGTGGATACACAATGTTATATCAGTTTCAGGTGTACAACTTAGTGATTTGACAAGTTCGTACATTGAGCTATCTTCACCACAAGTGTAGTTACCATCCGTCCTGTTACATTGCTATTATAATATCATTACCTATATTCCTTATGGTGTGTCTTTTATTCCCACGAGTTATTCATTCCATTTGAAGCCTATATCTCCCACTCCCCTTCACTCATTTTGCTCAACCCCCCCACTCACTTCCCTCCTCTCTGGCAACCATCAGTTCTCTGTACTTTTAGCTCTGATTTTCTTTTTCTTTCTTTCTTTCTTTCTTTCTTTCTTTCTTTCTTTCTTTCTTTCTTTCTCTTTCTTTCTTTCCCTTTCTTTCCTTTCTTTTCTTTCTTTCTTTCTTTCTTTCTTTCTTTCTTTCTTTCTTTCTTTCTTTCCTTCCTTCCTTCCTTCCTTCCTTCCTTCCTTCCTTCCTTCCTTCCTTTGTAGATTCCACTTATGAATGGAATTATACAGAATCTGTCATTCTCTGTCTGACTTATTTTACTTAGCATAATACCTTCTATATCTGTCAGTGTTCTCTCAAATGGCACAATCTCATCCTTTTTATTGTGTAATAGCCCTGTGTGAGTGTGTGTGTGTGTGTGTGTGTGTGTGTGTGTGTGTTTGCCTTATCCATTCATCTATTGATGGACACCTAGGTTACTTCCACATCTTGGCTATTACAAATAATGCTGCAATAGACATAGGAATGTATATATTTTCTCAAATTACGGCTTTTGTTTTCTTTTGTTAAATAGTGGAATTATTGGAGCATATGGTATTTCTATTTTTAATTTTTTGAGTAACCTTTATACTGTTTACCACAGTGGCTGTACTAATGTACATTCCCATCAATAATGAACAAGAGTTCCCTTTTCTTCACGTCACCAAAACTTGTTATTTCTTGTCATTTTTGTTTTAGTCATTTCTAATTGGTATTGTGATACCTCATTGTGGTTTTAATTTACATTTCCCTGATGATGAGTGATGTTGAGCATCTTCTCACATGTGTGTTCGCCATCTATATGTCTTATTTGGAAACATATCTATTTGTGTCCTGTGCCCAATTTTTGGTTGTTTTCTTTGGTGTTGAGTTGTAGGAGTTATTTATATATTTTGGATATTAACCCCTTATTGGACATATCATTGGCAAATATCTGCTCCCATTTAGTAGGTTGCCTTTTTGTTTCACTGTGGAAAATCTTTTTATTTTGATGTAGTCCCAATAGTTTATTTTTGCTTTTATTTCCATTGTCTCAGGAGACATATATAGTAAAATGTTACTACAGCTGATATCAGAGAAGTTACTGTTGTGCTCTCTTCTAGTTTTTTTGTTTTGTTTTGTTTTGTTTTTTATGATTTCAGGTCTTATACTTAGATCTTTAATCCATTTCAAGTTTATTTTTGTGTATTGTGTTAGTATGTGATCCAGTTTCATTCTTTCACATGTAGCTAGTCCTGTTTTCCCAGCACCATTTATTGAATGGCTGTTTTTCCCCAATGTATATTATTGCCTCATTTGTCATAGATTAATTAACCCTATTATCTTGGATTTAATTTTAGGGTCTCTTTTCTGTTTCTTGAAGATGACACAAATAAATGGAAAAAATGTGCTCATGCATTGGAATAATTAATATTGTTGAATGTCTATATTACCCAAGGCAACGTCTAGATTCAATGCAATACTTATCGAAATATCAACAGCAATTTTCACAAAACTATAACAAATAATATTAAAATCTATATGGAATTACAGAAGACCAGAATAGCCAAAGCAATCCTGAGAAAGAAGAACAAAGCTGGAGGTACCATAATACTGGATTTTAAGATATACTACAAATCTGTAGTAATCAAATTAGTATGGTACTGGGACAAAAATAGACAGATAGACCAATGAAATGGAATAGACACATCAGAAATAAAAGAATAAAATGCATAAGCAAAAACAGGCCAGAGTAGCCTAAATTGTGTCCAGGAATAGGAAGGTGTATTAAAGTATATACCATAAGATAAGTGACTTTATCAGTTTTAACCAATAAAGTCCCTGATTAAGATACCAAATACAAATGAGTTTATATACTATTTGTCTTTCACTGACTTACTTCACTTAGTATAATGTCCTCACACTCCATCCATGTTGTAACAAGTGGCAAGACTTCCTTCTTTTATGTGGCATAATAATGGATATTCTTTAAGAAAATCTGCAACGAACACTATGAATAAATCAAGTTTCCCAAACTAGCACTTACATTTTACTATTTGTAAGAATACTAAACAGTTATTTACTGGGTTTTGGAAAGTATAATTATGATTCCGTTTTCATCAAAATAATAACTCACTCAAGAAAGTATGATGTTGGCCTAAGTTCAAAAGCCACCAAACTTCCTACCCTTTTGCAGAAGATGTCAATGTAATTATGATTTATTAACCACCGTGGCACACTATAAGAATTTGATATCTCAAGGGCTCTTGCTGACACTGAGTATTATCCCCAAGTGGAGAAGTGAAAAAGATGAAGATGAGAGAAGAATAAAACAAAGTTCAAGAAATAATCAGGAGAGGGTTAAATTTCAATCTTGAAATATGTGAATGCCTTTCCCCTTTCTATTAACCCATTTCTTCATTTGAAAATAAAAATAGAAGACATCCTCAAGTCTGCTCATGTGTGAGTTGTAAGCGTCCTGTAAAAAAAAAAAAAAAAAGGTATGTTCTAAACCCCTTTCAGTTAGAAGAGTCAGCCCTTTCACACATTCCATTACATTTTAAAACTTAAAATCTATAAAATGAACATTTAATTTTAAATAGGGTTTTTAAGATAATAGTTGAACCCTTGATAATATTTATTACTAGATAGGATAGTTTTAGAGTATATTGTGAAGTTATCTAAATTCGATTGCAATTCATTAGAAATTATTATGTATGAATAATGCTACATTATGTACATATGACTGGTTAAATTTGTTACTATAATTTGTATATAGAAAAGAAACAAGATTCATTACATTCATAGTACTACTGATTCTTTATATTTTAGGGATTCTACACCATGTTTTGGGAATACACTAGAATTGAAAGGTAAAGAGAAATTATACCAGTAGTATTATCCTACCATTCAAAGTATTAACAGTAAATGTGTCTTCTCAACAGTAACAGATAAATCAAGCTTTTCTATATAATTTTCAAGAAGTCAAAACACTGAAAGGTGTTTTATATCTGTTACTGCATGTTGGTTAATTGACCACATCCCGACAGGCAGTGTTTTAAGCAGGGAAACAAATTATTTTACTTATTTACTGCTGGGTATTTTTAAATTTTCTCAAAGGAGCAACGTATCCAGGTTCAGCATTTTCAATAAGACACATCTAGTGACGTTATCTCATGTGATGGGTATGGTTCTCCATTGACTTTCTTAAAGATAATGAATGTGTGCCCAAAGTTTCTCCCAGGATGGGTAAAATCAAAGGTGTGTTATACAGAATTTTAATTCCACTGAACTTAAATTCTGTTTTATTTGATATAGTAGGACTATAACGTGTATTTTTTTAATCCACAAAGGCATAAGATGGCTTTTCAAAAAAAGTATCCTCAAAAACATAATGCATAATTAGCTAGGTGAGCATTTCAAGTTTTTAGTACTTCATAATTGAAACACCAAAATAAGTTTCAAAGAGGTAATAGGGCAATTTCCAAATTCTCCCTTGCTTTAGGTATACTTTATCTTAGGAAGCTTGTTTCAGAAACTATCAGAAAAAGTGAAAAAAAGAATGTCAATTACAAGCCAAAGATGTTTATTTGGTATTATTAGAATGAAACACTGTGAATTCTGAGGACTTTCATATTTTCAGAAGAAATATCTTCTTCTAGCATCAGCAGACTATTGTTCTATGTTTTCTATGTAGGGGAATAGTTTAAAAGCAAGATTTAATTCACAGTGATGAATACAAAATCACAAAGTGTGCATTGGCTTTCATAACCTATAAATCATTGAGGATGCTTTTAGGAGCCATTTCAGTAGAAACATCTCAGATTTAAGCTTATGCTATGTTTCCTGTACTGTTGTCAGCTTTTGCCTTAAGCGTTAATGCTTAAGTCTGAAAGCACTACTTTGCTATCAGGTAGGGTAAACTGTGAATGCTAATTTTTTTGTTGTTTACAGCAAAGGAAATGAGTTTTTTGGTTTAAAAATATTACTTTTAGGGAAAGTATTAATAAAATAATCCCTTTACTATAAATTTGATAATTTAGTTCTTAGGCTAGACTATATATATATATATATACACACACACACACACACACACACTGTTTTTGAGAGAGAGAAAGTAAGCATCAATGGAAGATTAGCTCAGCTACTTTAAGATGTGCAAAATCTATTATGTTTAAGTATACACTCAGGGCATGTGGGTGACTCACTTAAGCGTCCAACTCTTGATTTTGGCTCTGGTCATGAACTCATGGTTCATGAGATTGAGTCCTCTATCAGACTCTGTGCTGACGACATGGAGCCTTCTTCAAATTCTCTCTCTCTCTCTCTCTCTCTCTGTACCCCGACCCCTGTCTCTTTCTCTTGTCTCTCTCCCAAAATAAACATTTATATGTGTATACATATATATATATATATATATAGGCTTAATAAAATGCATACACACACACACACACACACACACACACACACACACACATATAGGCTTAATTTCATTAGTATCCTAAAGTTCCAAGACAGACTGTAGATAATGGAATCTGAATAGTGTCTTGAAAGATCAAAAACAAAACAAAATTCAGTACGTTTTCCAACACTGATATCTTTACAGAAAAGAGTTGTTCTTTTTTTATCTTTTTTAAAATTTATTTTTGAGACAGAGAGAGACAGAGCATGAGCAGGGGAGGGCAGAGAGAGAGGGAGACACAGAATCCGAAGCAGGCCCCAGGCTCTGAGCTGTCAGCACAGAGCCCGATGTGGGGCTCGAACTCACAGACCATGAGATCATGGCCTGAGCTGAAGTCAGATGCTTAACTGACTGAGCTACCCAGGTGCCCCTATAGAAAAGAGTTTTGTATTAACTAAACATTTCCCTTTTACCCATTCTACCGCTCAGCTATTAACAAATTTTATATTCAATATAAGATGATAGCCAAATTATCCAACATTAACTTTTCCCAAAGAAAGTTGTTTAAATAATAATAGATACCATATTGCAAGAGATTTAGAAATGTAACATTACACAAATTATTTATTGAACACTAATGATAGATCTGCTATTACTAAAAAATACTGGGAATTTTTTTGTTTGTTGTTTATTTATTTGTTTGTTTGTTTGTTTGTTTATTTGAGAGTGGGGAGGGCAGAGAGAGAGACAGAGAGGGAGAGAGAGACAGACTCCCAAACAGATTCCACACTGTCAGCGCAAAGCCCACTGCAGGGCTCAAACTCACAAACTGCAAAATCATAACCGGAGCTGAAATCAAGAATCAGATGCTTAACCTACTAAGCCACCCACCCCCCCCATTTTTTTAATCCTTGCCTTTCTGCAGTGTTTTTGCTTTTCAAAGACTCCTCAGAAGTACCATCTTATTGGAATTATCACTATACATCAAGGTGGTATGGATATGATTATCTCTAATAAATTAAAACCCAAGATATGTTACATTTAGAATTATAAGAGAAAAAATAATCATGAAATGCTTCCAAGGAAAGTATTTAATTGTCAAATCAGATTTGTTGCTTTTACTTATCATTCTTCTTTCCTTGATGGGAGACCAGGATAGAAACCATTTCCTGTCTTCCCAATGAGTATTCTTTTTAAAGTATATAGGATTCATGGGGTCTAAAAAAAAAAATGCATCTTTACAGTATTGATATTTAGAATAGAGCTCTGTAATGCCCAGAAAGATTGAGTCCATTTTAGGGTTAAAAAATAGGACTGTATTATCAATATCATTGATACTACATAGAGTTGAGCTACCGTCTCTCCACCAGGCAGAACTGACAGAGAAAAATGACCCTGGAGCTTAAAAGAATCTTTCACAGTGTCATCTGATCACTGTCTTCTGCAGTCATGGGCATAAAGCAGTAGATGGCCACTGGGTCTTCATCCAATATGTAAAGATGCTCCTCAATAAAGTAGGTATCAGCTGCTTGGATGCACACATGAGATGCACTTTGCAAAACTCCAATTAGAGGGCCTGAAATGAAACCATATCTAGTTGCTGCCACTTGTTTCTGATGTAGAAATACTTTCTGGTAATGATGATAACCAAAAAGTTAGCAGCACCACAACCAAAATACTGATTCCAGCATAGAGTCCCTTAGTGCAGATCATTCATGAATTTTGTGCCAGACACTTGAGTTTGATTGTTTTGCCAAAGGCCATTTGAAGGACTCAGTCGCCCTGCCATTCCCATTTGTTGGACTACAATGCTGAGCTGATGGAGTTCTTCTTGTTTCCCCCAGTGTCTTCGGCGGGGTTTCTGGTGTCTCTGTTGAGGAAGGTGATGTAGCTGCTGGTTTGTAATTTTCTAAGGGAGCTGGCATTAGAGGAGCAGAGATAGATAACCTAGGTGACACTGGAGCACTGATGTTCCTAGCTGGTCTAGGTTTGTGTTTCATATCATAAACCACCTCTTGTGTTCAATATGGCAACGATGCAGGCCACTGTCTACCTTGGCCTTATTCTCCCATGTGTCACAGGCACACTCCCTCTGCCTTATAATGCCTATGCTTCTGAAAGTGACATGGGATCATGATATCAGCAGTTCAAGAGAGAGATTCTCAGCTTTTTGTTTACCATCTGTCCTCGTGGTCTTTGTTAAAAAATGATTTTTAAAAATCACTATGTGTGATTCTTTGTGTTTCACAATTAAAATGATAGCCTGCAGTGACTGTCAAGTTGCACACAAATCCTGGTCTCATTTTCTTTAGTTGTGTGGCTTGTGTTGTTTTCCTTCTGAAACTTCATATATTAACAGCAGATAATAATGGCATTTTCTTGGTAAAGTTGTGAGAAAAACATGTTACTGTATATAGAAGAGTGAAAAAATGTTTGAAGCCTATAAGTGGAAATTATAAATTATAATTTACATTTAAAATATTACATTTAAAACGAAAATATTACCATAATTAGTAGTAATCGTGTCATTGTCTTCTAGACTTGCAAGTTTATCCCACATCCTCATTTATGTTGCATGCCATGCTGTTTGTTACATGACAAAATGTGTCATTACTTTATTATCTCTATCATTGTTTTATGATAGATTCTTACAATGCTGCTAGTGTCATTTAATTTCTATCAAACTTCATTTGTTTATATTTTGGAGCATTTTGAGAAGCATTAAACTCTTTTACACAAATGCTTAAGTGAGTCATTAAATAATATTGTTATTGTTGCAATTTATAGACAACATGATGCTGTAATGTGTTTATAAAATTTTGCCAAACTTCAATATAGAATTCTTTAGGCAAACACTAATATTTGACCTGGAAGTCAAGAGTTATATATTTAGGGTGAAGGTTATATCATTTTATATCTTGTGACTCAGGAATAAATAAAAATACATACATATCAAATTGTCATCCCTACTTTGGAATATGTGATTTAAAAGTGGTATATGAAGGGGGCGCCTGGGTGGCTCAGTCTGTTGAGTGTCCGACTTCAGCTCACGTCATGATCTCGCAGTCTGTGAGTTCGAGCCCTGCGTCGGGCTCTGTGCTGACAGCTCAGAGGCTGGAGCTGCTTCGGATTCTGTGTCTCCCTCTCTCTCTGCCCCTCCCCCGCTCATGCTCTGTGTGTCTCTTTCTCTCTCTCTGTCAAAAATAAATAAACATTAAATTTTTTCAAATGGTATATGAAGTAACCTATTTGAAAAAGTTAAAGTTTTCCACAGTCATATAATTTCCCAGAATCTGTATTCTGTTCTCTAAAGGATATTGTTTTCATATACCTCTTACTTATAGATAATTTCTTGTGACATATGTTAATCATAAAAATCTTTAATATTTTCATTTTCCTATGTAAAAATACTTTCAGCTACCAAAAATATAGGAAAATAAATGACCAGTTCCAAGGCTCTGAGAGAGAATGTTTATAATTTTCAGTTTTGTATATTTGGAAATCATATCCAATTCTTATGTAAAATAAAACTTCCTAAATTTTGCTAAAAATATTATTTTAAAATCAATTTAAAAATATCAAGCAAAGATTGAGGCAGCTGCTGCTGGAGAAGCTGTCTCCCCATCAACAAAACATTAACAATTCCATTTTCTGTTCAAAAATAAAATTGGCTGTATAGAAGTGATTGCATTTGAAATTATTGGTATGTTTGAATGCAACTACCAAACCATGAAAAATGAGGCTTTCATTTGCTGTAAAAATAAATTAGGAGGAGATGCTTTGCTAACAAAGCCATTTGAGCACCACAGTTCATATGTATTCATGGTACTATTAACAGATGTCTTTGCTTATACTGTAAGCTGTTTTATGATGTTGTGGAATTCAGCATTACTTTATATCTACAGTAAGCACAGGCAACATGTTCTAGGATATAATAAAAATGTATCAAATTAGAGATCATATGGAAAAGTATACAATAATCTTATAAAACTGATTTCTTCTTATGAAGTCATGTTTCCCACTGCACTTGTAGAGTATTGTTTAACAGCACTGTTTCCCTGTTAATATTTCAGTACATCACAAAAATATAAAACAGTATAGAATGTAAGACCTTCTGTTGGGAAAATGTTTTTGCTTCTATAATAAACATAATATAAAGTAAGTATTAAACATGCTCTATGTTACTTGTTGACCCTAAAAATGCTTTTCTTTTTTAAAGTTTTTTTGTTTGTATTCCAGTTAGTTAACATACAGTATATCAGTTGCAAGCATACAGTATAGTGATTCAATTTGTATACAACACCAAACCTCATCACAACAAGCACACTCCTTAATCCCCATCACCTGTTCCTCCATCCCTCCCCTCAGGTAACCATCAGTTTGCTCTCTGTAGTTAAGGGTCTTTTCTAAAAGGATTAATTTATCCATGATAATGACATGATGCTAGTCACCAGAACACTGTAAGATTTGCTAATAATCATCTATTGGTATCAACTTTCTAAGAAACATTTAAGAATTCATATGTAGTACCTTCAGTGAAGCAGTCCTGAATTTGAATACATACCCATACTTGTGAACATGCCCATTGGAAATAGTGTATATATCTGAAAAAATTTCTACAACTGTTTGAGCTTAGGCAATTCCTTTCATCCTGAAAGGCAATTCCTTTCATCCCATTGTGAAATGGGACTGATAGCTACCTTGCATTGTTGTGAGAATTTAACTTTAAGAGAATTTAGATAAGGACTAAAACATGTCTAGTTCAATTTCCCATATGTACCACATTCTAAACATTGGTGATATATTCTATTCATTGTTTTGACATGTGTTCCTCTGATGGGTGAAGAAAGATATAAATGATACTAGAAACCTTTAAAAGTATGCAGCCTTGTGAAAATTAAAACCAAAATGATTGATTAAATATCCCTTTCTGTGCTTGCCTCAATATCTTATTATAAAAGCAGTAGTTGATAATAATTATTCATTATTTAGAGTTCCTAGCCCATATTTCTCAAACTGTGAGCAAACCAAAAACACCCCCAAATTATGTAAACTTTAGGCATAGAAACCCAATTCTTGCCTCTTTCCCATTATTTTGCCTAATTTACTTTATATAAACTCAGACTACTTTCATTAAATGCTATTAGTAATATGTCACATTTTATTCACTAAATACTGTTGGAATATTTTTCTCTTGTAGATATTTCACATAATACTATTCTTCATCTTGGAATTTGACATTCCTGTCGATAAAGTTTTAGGAAATGTATCTATGTAAATTCTGTCTCCATATATACAAGAAGCCCTTTCTTATGTGCTTACAGAGAAGTGTCATGGTTGGTGTTGTTAAGGACAGCTGGCAATACAGTATATGAGATACAGGAAATTCACATGATGTAATTATGTTGTGAGACAAAACATACAACCTGTAAGAGAAAGATCCTGAGTAATTAAGAACTGTGAATACGGGACTCCAAACCAGAAGAATATGTTATAAAATAACTTCAAAGAAAATGCAGAGAAATATGACTTTAGGTGAAATATCCCAAGAGTACTTCTAAAATTTGATAAAATTGAACCTAAAATCTTACTATCATGAAAATTAAATTAAAATCTTTTTTTTCAAAAAATACTTTTTATTATTTTCAACAAAGCATATTTTAATATAAAAATATGACTCAAAAATTTATAGATCAAAAGAAACTCCTGAATTGTTGTAAGCCTGTTGTGATTTTAATTTTAAAATTTATGCTTTTCTTTTTTTCTCACCCGTTGACTATTAGATCTAAAAGTTTAAGCAGAAACATCTGGGTAACTATTATAAAAAAGTACATATCACTTGGACATCTCATAGAATAAAGCTTGCATCTCTAAAAGCATTTTAAAATACTTAAAATTACTTTTTTATCTGACAAAGTCGTATATTTTCAGAGCTGGAAAGAAACTTAGCCCTCTAACTGAACTTTCAAATTATACATATGAAAAATCTCAAGTGCAGGAAACAAATATTTTGCCCCATTCTGTGTCTGTAAGGTAGTGGTGGAATTATAATTAGAACTCACACCATCTCGCTCAGTCTAGAATATTTACATTGCATTTTATTCATCAATCAATAAGATTTTAATTTTTAATAATAAAAGTATTAATAAGACACACATAATAAATTTGGAATGTAGTTAGTGTATTTCTTGCACTACGTTAAATATCTAATACTCTAGTACAACTCATTTTACTTTATATCATACTTCTTAATATTTCTTAATGATACATTTATTTTATCATTCAAAACCCCAAAACAATTAAATATAAGTAAACCAAGCTCAGTTTAATTTGGCACTGCATATGAAAATATTTAAAATCAAAAAGTAGAAATTTTAATCTATTTTCCTTTCTTTATAAATATTACCTCAACAATAACAACAATACCCACAAGCATTCACAATGGCCCATTGTGTTTTATGATGAAGTTAAGGTGTCTAATGCAGGTACTTATTTTTTAATCTTATTCTTTTTATATACATGTTTGTATATGCCTTATGATGTAGCAGGTGAATACATTTCCATATTATGTAAGTTCAGTTATTTACTTATTCATACATCCAGTAATTATTTATGAATGTGTAAGCACTCTTCTGTGCACTTAGAATCTACTAGTGAAAAGAACTTCAAACGATCTCTGCATTCAACATTCTGGAAAGGCAGAGAATGAAAATAGTATAATAAATAATACAGTATATTATAAATATGAAATCATTTGTTATATAACAAAGTATAAGGTTATAAATGTCATGGAAAAATTAGGGTAAATAGCATCAAGTGAGTTGGGGACATTAAAATCCAAGGTAGCTGGTATTTGAGTGGTATCTGCGTAGAAATATCAAGGAGGTGAAATTGGAGAAAGTTATATGGAGGAAGAATATTCCAGATGGAGGCAACAGACAGAACAAAGATTATATGGCAGGTTAATGCCTGGTGTGTTCTAGAATCAGCAAAACCCAACATTGCTATAGCAGAGGGAATCTGTAAGAGAGGAAGGAGATAAGGTTAGAGATGAGTTAGAGGTAGGTAGTATTCAACCATGTGGATTTGGCCTTTGTCCTGAAGAAAATGGGAAACCATGGGGGAATTTGGAACAGATGTGGAATGATTCGCATGTTATAAGAATAATTCTTGTTAGGAGTATGAAGAATAAGATGGAATCTGAAACATCAGTTAAAAGGCTACTGATGTAAATCCATATGGCATAGAGTGAGGTATCACAGTTAAGGTGATTGAACTGTGACCTTGAAAACAATTCATATAGGGGTGCCTGGCTGGCTCAGGCCATGGAGCATGAGACTCTTCATGTTGGGGCTGTGAGTTCAAGTCTCACACTGGGTGTACAGATTACTTAAAAATATTTTTTTAAAAAAGGAAACAATTTATGTGTTGGGGGATAGCAAATGATTTCAAGCTTTTCAACTGAACAACTGGAAGGAAGGGTGAAGTTAGCATTGATTATGAAGGGGTAAACTGAAGACTGGGTGAGGATGAGGTCAGGATGGAATAACATAAGAAATTCAGCTTTATACATGTTAATTTTGAGATGTTAATTGTACCCCCATGTTTCTATGCTAAGTATGTTTTGTGATATAAAATTTCAGAAGTCAGGTCATAGGCTAGGGCTTAAAGATACAAGTTTGGGGAACTCAATATATAGATGATATTTAAACACAAGAGGCAGGATGAAATCCCCAGAGGAGAGGGTAAAGAAAGAGATGAATAAAGGAATGAATACTAAATCTTGGAATTTTCCAATCATAACAGGTTGGGGAGAAATTGAAAAGATGAGATGGGAAAACAGTGTGGGGTGCTGGAATAAAATGGGAAAAGTGTGTAAAATGAGTGGGGTGAATTTATGTGACATATAATGGTCTTTGATGACCGTGACAATAACAGTTTGGGTGAAGCCATGTGGATAAAGGTGGATTAGACCAGAGAATGTAAAAAGAAGTATTGGAGACATAAGGTAGAGCCAGTTCTTTCAAGGATTTTTAATGGAGTGGGGAGCGGAGTGGTATCTAGAAGATAAATGAAATCAGGTAAATGATTATTATTAAAACGGTGGAACCAACATGTATTTATGTGCTAATAATGAAATGATTCAGTAGAGGAAAATAAATGATGTAGAACAGTAATGGGAGATTTGTGAGACTGATGACCCTCAGTAAAATAAAAATAATGAATTGATATATATCTTTGAAAGGACCTGACTGAGATAGTAACATAAACAATTAACATATTGTAGCAGATCTGGAAGCAGAAAATGAAGTTCTGGAAACTAGTAGGTGAGTCATTGAGTGCTTAGAACATGTGGAGTTCCCTTGTAACTTACTCCATTTCCTCAGTGAAGTAGGAGCAACAGTGTAACTTAAGAAGGTGCACAGAGAGAGGTGCCTGGGTGGCCTAGTCAGTTATGCATCTGACTTCTGATGTCAGCTCAAGTGTAGATATCAGGGTCTTGTTCAAGCCCTACAATGGGCTCTGCACTAGGTATGGAGTCTACTTAAGATTTAAAAAAAGGGGGGTGTTGGTGCACCCTAGTGGCTCAGTTGGTTAAGCATTCGACTTCCACTTAGGTCATGACGTCATGGTTGCTGGGTTTGAGCCACACGTCAGGCTGTGTGTTGACAGATCAGAGCCCAGACCCTGCTTCGGATTCTGTGTCTCCCTCTCTCTCTGCCCCACCACCACTCATGCTCTGTCTCTCAAATATAAATAAACATTAAAAAAAATTATTAAAAACAAAAAGAAAGCAGGTGCACAGAGAAAAGAGTACAAGTTTGAAGAGACAGAATGGGTGAAGTAGTTGTCAAGAAGGGTAGAGTAAAAAGCAAAGGAATCAGTTAAATTGGTCAATAGCAGTACAAAATTAATAGTGATTAATTTAAAATATAACTTGTATGCTTAATCCTCTTTCTTTAGGATTTTCCTTCAAAAGTGTTAAACAGTACCACATATTTGTCAATTACCAACCTAAATCATCTAGCATTTGCTTTATCTTATGTTGTGTCTATCATAGCATCTGTCATTTTAGTTGCTTTTTAATATACAGTAAAGGTCTCCCTTCCTTTCTTGAGAAAGGAAAAATCTCCAAATGTAACTAATTAATTCCTGTCAATATTTAAGACACAAGTACAGGCTAATAGAAAGCTCACCCAAATGCTACAATTTAACTGATGGAAACATTTCAACCAGTGCCTAGTGACAGTAATTTTATATTTCATAAAAATTAAATTATTTTTAGATTTGAAAATAAAGATTAAAAAATATAAAATAATTCTAGAAGTAACATGTATTATAATATTATTTTGAAATAGCCTAAATTTATGTTGGTGTTTAACTTTTGTTATTTTAATTATTGCTGAATAAATTTCCATCACCCAAGCTATCAGAAGTGTTTATCAGGATCATATCTACCATGATCTTGTGTTTCCTCCATATAACTCTACCTCAACCTATACATACATATTTTCTTTACTAATTGAATACGATTAATTTCATCAGAGGAAAATATCATTTAAGTATAAAAATTCTAAATCTTTAGATCTTGCTAGTGCTACGAGAAGCTATATTTGAAGAACATTGTCATTTACTCTTTATTAAGCAATATATTTGACAATCTGTGTTTCAGTCACTACAGTAATTAGAGAAAAAGAGGCTGTTCAATTATTAATGATTTTTAGAAGCAACAGCAACATTTTATATTATTTGAAATACTAATAATATCAATTACTGGTAGGAAAAAAAATCCAATGTGTTTCTAATGAGTTTTAATCAATAAATGTACATTTTAGTCAACAAAGTAAAATACTTTTCTTACAAGATACCTTTTCTTATAAAGTAAATTTAACTAATAAGATACCCAAAGTTGCTAAATAATAAGACTAGTTTATGAACTATATTTTTAAATGCTATTATAAAATATAGACATATTGGGGCACCTGGGTAGCTCAGTTGGGTAAGCATCTTACTTCAGCTCAGATCATGATCTCATGGCTCATGAGTTCTAGCCCACGTCAGTCTCTGTGCTGATAGCTCAGAGCCTGGAGCCTGCTTCAGATTCTGTGTCTCCCTCTTTCTCTGTCCCTCCCTTGCTCGCACTCTGTGTCTGCCTCTCTCTCAAAATAAATAAACATTAAAAAAATTTAAAAATATATAGACATATTAAAAAGGAAAATATTAAATGCAAGCTATTTTGCTTTATGCTAATAGATGCTATGGCCTTTTAAAATTTATATAGAATACACGAAGTCTATTATATGAATGTATACAGTTAAGAGAATTAAATATCTGATCATATAATAAAATCTGTATTACTAATATAGTACCTAGGAAATTGATCTTTCTATTCCTACCAATCAACTTTCAATTTTCTCTGACTTTTCAATTTTTACATATTCCTTGCCTATATATAGTCTAAGAACATATCTCTTCTTACTATTTGCACCATAAATAAATGTAGCAAATTTTATTTGGAATTTTTCTAGAGAATGAAATGACGTAACATTTTTAACATCCTTAGGGTCAATTTGCAGTTATAAAGTCCTTAAAAATCACATTAGTTAACACACTTTCATGCTAAAAACACTCAACAAACCAGGAATCGAAGAAATATACCATGACATAATAGTCCATAGAAGAAAAACCCTTAGCTGATAGTTTACTATTGGTGAGATTGAAAGCTTTTCCTTTAAGATCCGGCACAAGACAAGGAACACCACTTTTACCACTTCTTTTCAAGATGATACTGGAAGTTCTCCACAGACCAGTTAAGTAAGAGAAAGAAATAAAAGTCAGCTAAATTGGAAAAGAAGAAGTAAATTTTTCTCTATTTGCACATGACATAATCTCATATGTAGGAAATCTTAAAGATCCTACAAAAAATGTTAGAACTAGTAAATGAATTTAGCAGTCAAAGGATATAAAACACACCATACTTCCATTTTATATACTAGTGAGAAATCCCAAAAGGAAATTAGAAAAAAAAAATATTTACAACAACATTGAAAAGAATAACTGCTTAGAAATCAACCTAACCAAGGAGATGAAAAGAATTTTATGTTAAAACCTACATAATATAGCTGGAAGAGGCTAAAGATGACACAAATAAATTGAAAGACACCCTGTTTTCATGGATTAAAGATAATACTGTTAAGATGTCAATATTGTACAAAGGAGCCTGCAGAGTCAATGCAATTCATTTTTTTATTAGTATAATTCATTGTCAAATTGGCTAACATACAGTGTATACAATGTGCTCTTCATTTTGGGCATAGATTCCTGTGATTCATCACTTACATACAACACCCAGTGCTCATCCCAACAAATGCCCTGCTCAATGCCCATCACCCATTTTCCCCTTTCCCTCATTCCCCATCAACCCTCAGTTTGTTCTCTGTATTTAAGAGTCTCTTGTGGTTTGCCTCCCTCCCTCAGTTTGTAACTATTTTTCCCCCTCCTCTTCCTCCATGGTCTTCTGTTAAGTTTCTCGAGTTCTGCATATGAGTGAAAACATGTGACATCTGTCTTTCTCTGACTGTCTTATTTCACTTAGCATAATACCCTCCAGTTCCATCCATCCATGTTGCTGCAAATGGCCAATAAATGAAGCAACAGAAAGAGAAATCAAGAAATCGATCCCATTTACAATTGCACCAAGAAGCATAAAATACCTAGGAGTAAACCTAACCAAAGATGTAACAGATCTGTTTGCTGAAAACTAGAGTCAATGAAATTCCTATCAAAATACTGTTGAGAGTTTAAACTACTCCATGATTTTGCTTCCTCAGAATTCATTTTATGGGCTAACTGGCTGGTTGAATGAACACTAGCCCGTCTCCCAAGTGCATGCCCTCAATAACATCCTGGAGAGTCACAAGAAAGTTTAAGTTCCTGATATGTCTCCCCCAATACCCCTGATTATAATCTCTTCTGCCTTACCTCCTTTCTACCTATGTGTCCTTTAAATAAGACCCCTGCTTATTTTACCAACCCCCCATTATTTTGGGTTTGAATTGACCAATCCAGCCTTAGCCCAGGAAACCCTAAAAACACTGCCCCCTGTGAACACTAATAAAAACACATGCCCCAGGGCCTACCCCTCACACTCTGCACCCTGCCTTTACTTCCCCATGCAGTGGCCTCAAGACATGCTGTGTACCTATGCATAATAAACTTCTCTATTTCACCTTCCCTTGAGGTCTTTGTTGAGCTTTGTTGATCTTTCACCTGGGGCTCTATTTAATACATGTTAATTTAACAAAATCATTACAAATCATAATAATGTTGCAAGTAGAAAACAAATCCATTCAAAAATTCATATGGAATCTTAAGGGACCTCAAATAACCAAAACAAGTCTTGACAAAGAACAAAGTTGGAAGTCTTAACACTTTCTAACTTCAAAATTTACACTGTTTTGATTTCTACATTGTTGTGGTATTACTGACATAAACACAGACATATATACCACTAGAGCAGAATAGACAGCTGAGAAATAAACCCTCATATATATGGGTGAATGGTTTTTGACAAGGGTGCAAAGACCATCCAACAATGAAAAGACAATGTTTTCAAAAATGATTGTAGGAAAACTGTATGTCTACAGGCCAAGAAATAAACTTGGACTCTTAAACACATTTTAAAAAAATAGCTGAAATTCATTGATTACAATGCAAGAACTAAAATTATAAAACTCTTAGAAGAAAATAGGAAAAGCTTCACAGCATTTGGTTTTGGAAATGACAGCATTGGTAATGCTAAAGTATGAGCAACAAAACAAACATAAATAAATTGCACCACATTAAAATTAAAAACTTATGAATCAAAGAACACAATCAATAGAATAAAAGAGCAGCCCACAGAGTAGAAGGAAATATTTGCAAATTATACATCTGATAAAATATTACTATCAAAATGAGATAAAAAAAAAAACTCCTATAACTCAATAGCAACAATCCAATTAAAAAGTGAGGAAGGGGCTTTATTTTTGGTTTACCTCTGATATGACCTCTTCTAGTTACATGCAAGAGTTTGTTCAGTAAGAGGTTTTATTATATATTTAATAGAACATATATATCTTGCAAATGTCATTTAAAAAAATTTTTTTAACGTTTATTTTTGAGACAGAGAGAGACAGAGCATGAACGGGGGAGGGGCAGAGAGAGAGGGAGACACAGAATCCGAAACAGGCTCCAGGCTCTGAGCCATTAGCCCAGAGCCCGACGCGGGGCTCAAACCCACGGACTCCAAGATCGTGACCTGAGCTGAAGTCGGACACTTAACCAACTGAGCCACCCAGGCGCCCCGCAAATGTCATTTTTGTATAGCTATGTTTTGTACTAGTGATAAAATCAATGTTTGTAGATATCAACTGTTTATCAGAATTCACTTGCTTTCTTTCAGAAACTACTGATACTGAGTCCTTTGGCTTTCAATTCAGAGGAGACCCAGGTGCAGCTCTCTTTAGTCCTCCAGAATCATGCAACACCATCTGCCTCTACCATGTCACCTAAGTTTGACCCCAATGAGATCAAAGTCCTGTACCTGAGGTTCCCCGTTGGGGAAGTTGGTACGTGTCTGCCCTGGCCCAGAAGATCAACCCCCTGAGTCTGTTTCCAAAAAAGGTTGGTGATGACTTTACCAAGGCAAACGGTGATTAGAAGGGTCTGACAATTACAGTGAATCTAACCATTCAGAGCAGGCAGATCCAGATTGAAGTGGGACCTTCTGCTTCTGCCCTGATCAAAGACTTTAAGGAACCACCAAGAGACAGAAAGAAGCAGAAAACATTAAGCACAGTGGAAGTATCACTTTTGATGAGATTGTCAACATTGCCCAATCAAATGTGGCACCAATCTTTAGCCAGAGGAGGGAACCATTAAAGAGATCCTGGGGACTTCCCAGTCTGTGGGCTCCAATGTTGATGGCTGCCACCCACATGACATCATAGATGACATCAGTAGTGGTGCAGTAGAATGCCCAGCTAGTTAAGAACTACAAAGGAAAATATTTCAATAAAGGATCATTTGACAAGCTCCCCATTGATATTATATCATATTAAAAAAATAATTCTCCAAAGATTAAAATGTTTCTAAAAGACCTGATTAGTAACATATGTTGCAATCCTGGAATCACAGTTTCCTAATGGCATTTTATTTGCAAATACCAACTTTAACCAACTTGTCGGTGTTATTATTTTAATAGAGAGTGAATTTTATTGATGAACGTAGAATTCTTTAATCCCAGACATAATTAGGTCATTCTGGTACATTCTACACATCGTCAAAAATTATAAAATAACAGGTCTTCAGATAGTCCCTTGTCTGTTATTTTGAAAGTAACTAAAATATATTTAAATAAAGTAACTATTATCTCAAACACTTTCTCTTAGAAATAATGCATATACCAATTTATTTTCTAATTTGGAAAAATAATTCCTATCTTTATTTTTCTATGTTATAGATATTCTGCTCTAGAAGTCTGGAATTCTAGTTGAAAACAAAATATACAGGAAGGACATGTAATCTGTAGAATCTTTTATTCACTCATTCATCATGACAGATTGGATAAGATACATGGGATACAACATTTATAAAAATTAATATTGAAATTTAATTTTGCTTTTATCTTTCTGGCAATTAAAGACAAACATGGCTAGCAACATAATTTGTACTACCCATAAGTAAAAGACCACACTGCTTTGTATATCATACTTTGAGTTTACATTTTTACCATGAGTCTTCCATCAGAGTACAGAAAAAGGTAAGTGATTAATGGTATAAGCCATCAGACTTCCAGCTGAGATAAGCTTATCTGTAGGAGTAACACGAACACATTAAAGGTAACTGAGCAAAGAATTTTAAGGAGATAAATTTTTAGATATTCAACTTTCATATGCATTGCATTCTGCTACAATGCATGTTTCTAAAACAGTGATTGGAAAACAGGAAAGTTATGTACACTATAATCGACATATGTTGGAGTATGAACTATTTTCTGCAGTAAAGGCAGCCAGAATATCATTAATAGAATTATAATCTTCAGCAAGAAAGGAACAAGCATGGATATTGCCCAGGGAAAAATGCTACTGGCTTTACATTTTTGTTGTTGCTTTAATGATAAAGGAAATACTTGCAGATTGTTCTTTCATGAAGATGTAAATCCTGAGACTTATACAGTTCTAGGTTCCTGGCATGTTTTACCTCCCCCTAATGCTTAGAGGTCCAGTTCCATCTGCCTTATCATAGGGTCAACAAGCCAGTATTTTCACTTTATTTTCATTTTTGGGGGTGTAATCTTATTAGCACTACAGGAAAGTCTAGAGCCATAATGAGCTGCCTGCCTTCACTAAAGAAGTTACTTCTCAATGTCCCAAGGATTTTGTTGTCGCATGTGTGCATTCCTGTTATAGAATTACACTAGTTTCAAGTGCACTAGCTCAACCTTATTTCTCTAATTAGCCCTGAGGATTTTAAGATTTTGCAAAATGCAAGGTCTACATGGGATGCATATATTCTGTCATAGCAAAAATCCCTGTGCTTATGGTACCCAAATTGGTCTGCATCTCAGCATCAAGGTGGTCCGGAAGATTTGATGCTTCCGTTTTCCCAATCCTGGTGTCATCACTTAAGGGAAAGGCATACCTCCCATCCATCTTGTATTCATTATCGTTTTTCAATGACATTAAAACACATTTAGAAAAAAATAAACACATATTGGAAACAGACTTGCAATTGTCTGAAATATTGGTGACAGGGACAGTACTTACCAATCCTTAGTAAATGACATTACAGAAGACATTACTGAGCAGGTTGTGGCGATGATAGAAGGTATTCCTTATAGATCGTTAAATCCACAGTTCTTCTTATAAGGCCAGGTAATAATTTTTGCTGTTAGAGCCAATGAATGGATCTCACTGATAAAATTGTTGTTTAAACACTTGACTAGAAGTGAAAGCAGGGGAGAAATCTTCATTTTTGAGTAATTGTATTCCATTTTGTTGTTTGTTGTTTTTTTTTTATTTTTTTAATGTTTATTTTTGAGAGAGAGAGAGAGACAGAGTGTGAGCCAGGGATGCGCAGAGAGAGAGGGAGACACAGAACCTGAAGCAGGCTCCAGGGTCTGAGCTGTCAGCACAGAGCCCAATGTGAGGCTCAAACCCACTAACCATGAGATCATGACCTGAGCAGAAGTCGGTTGCTTAACCGACTGAGCCACCCAGGCGCCCCAATTGTATTCCATTTTGTATTAGTGTCCAGGCAGGGGTCAGAAAACACAACAAAATGAAAAACAACAAAAGCTTAAGGTGAAAATTAACTAGTAAAAGGGAATTGTGATGCAAAGAAGTAAAGAAAACTCTAAGGAATAAGAAAACAATAAATGTCATCAACAGCCACTACCTCTAGGGCAGATGGAGAGTAAAGAAAAAAATAGGTTAAACACAGAAGGAACCCCACCAAGCCTAACAGTCAGACCCACTGAAGAGTGAGGGGCTGGGGTCACTGGATGATGATGAAGTTTTACAGTGGAGGGCTGGCAGGGATGTCTGGAGTGTGGGCAGCACTGGACCACCTGCACGCTTTTGGCCAGGCATCTGCCTACAGCCAGTGATCTTGCTGTGAAACCTCCTGCTTGGTTACTGCCAAATGTATTTGTATTAAGCAAGGACAGTCTGAGAAAAACCTGAGGGGACGGGAGTATGCTGAAAATTACTCCGAAAACCTGGCAGGAAAATTTAGGCTGAATGAGGAAATACTCAACTGTCCTGGTACGTCAGAGCACTGAGTACAAAAAAGGGCTAGGAAGCACATAGGATTTATGTGAAATATATATGAATATATATATATATATATATATATATATATATATATATATATGTATATATATATATAATGTGAAATATAAATTTAATGGGAACTTTTTTTCCCTTTATGATATGAAAGTAGTTTACTTAATGGTTTGATTACACTTTTCATCTCTGAAAAACCGGTACAGGTACAATTTTATAAAACCCATTTACAATTTTTAGTATCCATGAATACACTATCTATTCATACTACAAGGAATGGTGCTGTTCTTTCTAGAGCAATGTTTCTTCAACTGTCCCTCTATATTTTTATATGTGAATATGTTTGTGTGTAGGTATACACATATTTTAAAGGTTCTGAGATGATCTTTAAAAAATAAAAATATAGATTCACCAAATTCGTAAATAATTATGATTGTAACTAATTAATTATGCAAGATTAAACTTTACAGTTCCCATCCTGTTGCTCCCATCAGTTACCAGTATGAAAACAGCCAGGTGTGTAGCACCAGGCGAGAGATTTGAAAATTCATCTCTGAAGAAATTAGCCTAAAAAGATTCAAACAAGATTCAAGCAAACAAACATTAATCACAACAAAACTACAGACATAAGCAATTTGAGATTCCATGGTAGAACTTTATTCTGAAGTCCTTCATTCAAAAGCACCCTCATCAAACACATATGTAGAGTCTCAATAAGCTTTTTAGTATCTCACTTTAAATCATGATTCGATAGCCAAAGATCACTAGACATTTCATGAAAGCTTATAATAATGTTGAGATTATCTCCCAGAAAATAGGAAAAAAGGCAGAGATAGAAAATAGAAAAGTAAAATGGGATATTATAGTACGGTGTCCAGTTTTCAAGTAATGTGTATTTTAGTAAAAGTGAATAGGAAAAAGCAAGTGGAAGAAGATTATAAAAAAGAAATATTTCCAAATAATGAAGATGTGTGTCCGGACAAAAAGATCCCAACAACTGCTTATCATCACAAATGAAGATAAAATGATTCTATCTGTTCTAAAATTTGAGAACAAAGAGAACTTTTTTTATCCTAAAAGTAGCAAAGAAGAAAAACAAAACAAAGCAAAAACAACCAAAAAAAAAAAAAACAAACAAAACCCCGAAACAAACAAAAAAACAAAGGAGTCCACATATCACAGAGCAGAAATAAGATTGTTACTATACTATTCAAGAGTATCACTGAGACACAGTATATGGTAGTTCATGCCTTCAGAGACTGAGAAGTATTGATTACTGATCTGAAACTTTATATCCAAGTGTCCAGCAGGGTCAAGACGGCAATTAAAATCTATTTCTTGCATGCAAGACCTCACAGATATCTTATTTTGCAGGAGAGTTCTTCAAAAAACTACTGCAGGATAAGTAGCCTGCAAAAGAAAGAATAAGTTATCAATGGTCAAAACATAAGACTCTGGAAACTGGGAATGCAACACCGGAGAGGGGTGGAGGACAGAAGGCGGATGGGGTAAAGCGATATTCTAGATCTATAGCTATGCAGTTGGCTAGCAGTCATCCAGTACAGATTGGAGTTACTTCAGAAGAAGGATTAGGAAACAAATAGATTATTTGATTTCTTCAACTGTAGTGAGAAGGATTTTGCAGTTCCTTCTAATATATTAAGACAATAATGGAAGGTGAACCGCTGGTGGGTTGGGCAGGATTAGATAACTGTATCCTCAGAACACAATAGTAAATAAATAGGTCATTTATGAGAGACGTATCAATAATAATGATATATACATATTATTGAGCAACTTGCTGATGAATACCAGAATAAGCCAGTCAATAATTTAAATGAGTTCACATCTGTGGCAGTTTGCCTCAGTAAGCTGGGACTTGAAGTAGTCTGGCTAGTGGATTTTGTTATTATAATAATAATTATTATTACTATCTTAGTATCATTTGATTTTAAGACATGCATCGCTTAGATAAAATCATCATTTATTTTTTAAAGTTAAGTGGGTAGTGAAAAAGTAATATATCTCTTATGATATGTTACTTTTATAAGACACTTTTGTAAGTTAGCAGTTTAGAAGGAGCAGAGTAACTAGGGGTAAGGGGTTCAGGATTGCCTTGCCAATGCAGATGTTTTTGGTTTTAGGATAGAGAAAATAAAACACATTTGTATCATGAGAGTAAAATTCAGTGGATGAATTTGAATTGATGATTTGAGTGAAAGAGGACATAAATGATGGAGCTACATTCTGGAAGAAATGGAAGAAAGTGGGCTCAAAAGTCATGGGTAGAGGAGTTCTACCCTATAATAGTAACCACAAATGAAAAAATAAAATTATATTGAAACCCCCCCAAAATGTGTGACCGCTTAATTCTGCATCAGTGATAATAACAGGTGATACATGCATGTATCTCAACCTGCTGACATGAAGTTGACATACCTGTTTCAATGCCTCTGAAATCATAATATTGTTATTCTTTCTAATTCTATCATATATGTTTAATTTCCTTTCACTTCTTAATTTTTCTGAAGTGTCAATGTAGTAAATAGTGAACCCACACAATTTACCAAGTTATAGCAAATTAAACATAACTACATAGGTTAAACATAGCTACTAATGAGGTACATGATGTGTTCAATCAACTACTGCTTTGTCTCCAATTCATTTGTTATGTAAATTGTGTCCACCTTCTTTTGATGAATGGACACCTTCATAAGTGTACAGGTGGAAAAGACATGCTAAATCAGAACTACTTGACAGTGAGAAATAAGGCCAAAATTACTTTGTACAGTAAGTAAAATTTGCTTTCATTGCAAATAAACTAAATGTTACCTTACTGTGATACAATATTTGTTATTGGCTTGCCAGTCCACTTCAGTATTTAAGAAGGACTCTTTCCAAATCCTCTCTCTCTCACACAATATGCTGCATTAGCTATTCAATTACAGAATGAATGTGCTGTCGGTTTCACTTTTAATAAGTGGTTTTAGTTTCTTGGATACTCATTAACCTGTGCCACTGTTACAAATATTAATAACAGAGAGTCACATTTGGAATCTAAATTCTGGCATTTGCCAGGCAATGACTCTTGGCTTAAGATTTACATCCTCAAAAGAAAACTAAAACCATATGTATAAGCCACTTGGTTCAAGAGTAGTTGGACCTGGAAATCAGGAGTCTTCGTTCTATCTATGCAGGAAGAGCCTGCCTTACTAAGCTGAACTATTTGTCTGGCAAAGTCAAGTCAGTATCCTCATGGGGAAGTTAGAACCAACTCAACATTGTGCTTCCTGTGGAAAAGAGGCTGAGTTGGAACATCTGACAGGTAGCTAGATGTCAGTTTGCTGCATTGGAAACAGATGTTATTATCTCTTCTCCCTTCTCATTCTGAAGGAAATGAGAGATACAGAACTGCCAGACATTTAAGACAGCCATCATTAGGCAAGAAGTGTTCTAGCAGTTAGGTGATTTTGTTCTCCCGAAGTGACCTGCCGCCTGAGCAATCACCAAGGAAGGTGCCATCTATTCCTTTCCCACCTTGTTTAACACGAAGGCCAGGTTTCATTATTATGACTCATATGTGCACTCAGGACGTACCTCTCTGAGTGTGCATGCTTGTCTGCATGTGTGGGTTCCGTTTTAGAAACTGTAAATGTTAGTAGAGATGTTCCAGTGGTAACTGAAAAAATTAATTTTGGAGCACAGATAAGTGATCACGTTCTTGTCATTTGAATTGTATGAATTCTCTGAACACTAGAAATACCCATTCATGACATAAACACAGTTATATTCCACTTTTAATGCCCTTAGTTTTTGTTTATAACACTCTTAACTCTCTATTGCTATACATAAAAACAGAAACTGATTATATTTTTTAAACAAGAAAACATTTTAATTATCATTATTTATGTATATATATTAATGTTTTTTAAATTATTACTAAAAACAGTCTATCAAAAATGATACATTTAATACCATTCTCTAGACAAGGCCCCAGAACTGAATCACAAGAAGAAGAAACCTATTACTTTCAGTGAAACTGTTGCTTGAGAAGATAGCACTATACTAACCATGAAGACATGGGAGTTGGAGGTGAGAAGTGTTCTTTACCACACCTCTCCCAAAGAAAAAGCCATGAGGAAAGTTCAGAAAGAAAAAAAAAAAAGTAAAATATCTGAATGTAGTATATTCAGTATATTGAAAACAAAGAATTTAGCCAGGAAGTTAACTATGACAAAATCATAAAATATGGAGGCTAAATAGACATTTAATGCATAAATCAAATGTGCTAATATGGAAAAATGCTAGAATTGTCAAAATCTAACTGTTACTCCTTGGAGAAATCAAGAAAGTAAGTCACTACAATTACACGTGTCCTCATGACTTACTTCTGTAGCATAGCAAAGTCTATGTATCTTTAAACCATGAGTGGTGTATATAAAAGGAATATTTATCCCTGTCTAAGTTGTTATAATAATTAATACTTCAAGGGAAGTAAAAATATACTTTTAGTCATATGGTTAATAGTAATATGAGTTTAACAGAAAAGATGTAATGATGCTTTATATGAAGTTCATAAATGAATATAAATAATCAAATATGTTTTCAATTTAATCAGATATATGAGATTAGTCAGGAAAGGAAAGGATAGAAAAGTTTAAAAACGCTCTCATCCCCATAGTAGCAAAATAAGGGAAAATTAAATTAATTGTTGATCTTCATGACATTTTTAAAATTTAAAATAACAGCAAACTTCCTAAGTTTTTATTGCTTCCACGTCTAAACTTATTTTCCTTTTGGTAAAGTAGATGAGTAGAAATCCTTCTAGGAGTGTTGACAGTTTCTATTACCATAGTTGTCAAATTTTCTCTATAAACACTTGGATAGTTTTTCAAAATTGGTATTCTAGAATACCAAGGAGGCAATGTTCTTGAGATTGTCTTAGGAGTAATGTAAGATGGCATTTAAAATAGAAAATTCAATGGACATCAATTTATGACTTAGAGCTGAAATTAAGATTTATTATCTTTGTGTGAGTAATACGAAAATAACTAAGTTCCAACCTGAGGAGCACATCATGTTTAAATAAAATAACAGTGTATAGATGGAACTTGTCATTCCAATGGATGGACTCTGTGAAAACTGTTCATAAAGTAAATTGAAATCTAAATATGTAGTCTAAGCACAGATCATTTATTATTGAGAAAATGACTGTCAATTACTATGCAAGGCAGACAGAGGCTTCACCCATTTGCAGTGATATTGTACTGAAAGCAAGATTAAGAGTTGCACTTGTTCCCTTAGTTATAAAGTACCACGGAGAAATTACAGCAGAGATGTGGGCTGGATGTGAATTAAAGAGACAATATTCAGAAAGTCTCCATCATTCCTCAGAAGTCTTCTGTTGCCAAGCAAAATGAACAAAGACATCTGTACTCAGAGGAAAGCTCTTGTAATCCCACCCAGCCATTTGTCTCTTCCTTAAAGCTTCATGTGACTACACGAGAGAATGAGGTTTTTCTCCTTTGCACCCTATATTCCACTTAAATGTGTTTGTCTCTTTCACCATCAGGGATAGTTTTGGGAAGAAAATGCAGAAGAAAGACACATTGATGAAATTACTTTGGCACATATAACATCATCTAAAAGGCAACAGTTCTCATTCTTTCAAGAGCCCTTATCCTTTAAAATAGATAAACAACAATATAACATCCCAAACATCAGATGAAAAATTTAGTAGAGCTTAGACTATTTTAATTTAAACAAAAAACATGTTATTTCTTTTGAAAGCCTATGTTAAAGTTATCCTCAAACTGCATCCTACTGCCTCACTGTAATTTAGAACAGGTCTTCTGAATCACTCATTTTCACATAAGTAAAATAGAGAACTTTATTTAAACAAAGATGTTAAAAATCTTTTTATACAGAATGATGCTTGTTGAGGTAATAACTTGCTGAAATCATGTATAATTTTTAAAAAAATTTAATCTTTATTTTTGAGAGAGAAAGACATACACACACTGGGGGAGGGGCAGAGAGAGAGGGGTTCACAGAATTTGAAGCAGGCTCCAGGCTCTGAGCTGTCAGCACAGAGCCCCAGGTGGGGCTCCAACTCAGGAACCACAAGTTCATGACCTGGGCCGAAGTCTGATGCTTAACCAACGGAACCACCCAGGCACCCCAAAATCATATGTATTTTTAAAAGACCTCTGTAAGTTGTAGAGAGCACTGAGATCTTCAAGAAAATTATAGAATGTTTAAAATTTTAAGGTATGGTGACTATGTCTAAGACAGTAATCCTTGGGACACGTGGGTGGCTCAGTTGGTTGAGCGTCTGATTTCGTTCAGCTCAGGTCATGATCTCACAGTTCGTAAGTTCAAGCCCTGCACAGGCTCCTCGCAGAGCCTCCTAAGATCCTCTGTCTCTCTCTCTGTCCCTCCCCCTCTTGCACACGTATTGTCTCTCTTTCTCTCTCTCTCTCTCTCTCAAAAATAAGTAAACATTAAAAAAAAAAAAAACAGTATTCCTTTAGCTGTAAGTTGACAGAAAAATACCAACTTGAATAAACCTCATATTATAAAAGTGGGTAAAAATCATCCCCACTTGTTAGAGGAATACAGGTCCATCTCCTTGTATGTCCTATGATTAAGTGAGAGAAACAAGGATGAAGTAAATATTAGAAAATACACTTAACATAGTGCTAAAATATAGAATATAATGCTCATTGCTGGGCTATTTGTTCTCTCTCCTTCACCTTCTCTATCTCCCTCTCTTTTGTGTGGATTTAGCATTCTTTCTGAACTTAGCACCTCACTCACCTGCAGGAATCCTCCCCTTCATCATGAGACACCTTCTGAATATCTCAGACATTTATGAAGTTCATAGCATATTATCACATCATTTTGTACTCTGTAGTATATTGAAATCTATATATCTCTACACATATCTACATGTGTATATCTCCATTGATATTTAGATTTATTCACTCTCCAAAAAGACTTACAAGGCCGTGTTTTATCTCACTTAACCCCACTGTAGAATGTCACAAATGAATAATACATTTGCGCATACAAACAAAACAATCCATGAATTGACTCTGTGATTATTTAACTCTCTAACAGAGTGACATGGCTGATATCAAAGAGAAGTGATAGAAATAATCTGTTTTTAGTAGAATTATTTTTGTTTTTATTGTATATAAATACATCATCAGAGTGAGAATCAAATAAGAGAAATTGGCTTAAGCCCATTCTACAGCAAAGAATATTTTGTTTGTTACTAATAACAAAATTTTCCTTAGAATAAAACCATATTTATCGAAAACCTATAGCATGATTAGACTTATAATTCCCTCCATCTGTGTAGTTAACTTACTATACATTCATACACACTGAAAAATGGAAATAACTGTTAAAAACTGAGATACAGCAACAAATAAATAGTAACAAGTATGGCAGGTATTAATGTAACTGTATCAGTAATCTCATTGGTGCATTTAGACCACTGATGTTGAAATCCAACAATGAAAAAAGAATTCTACATCACAACCATAGATTCAATGCAATCCCAATCAAAATCACAGTAAGTTGTTTTACAGGTTTTTAAAACTGATTCTAAAATGTACATGTGGAGAGGCAAAAACCCCAGAACACCCATCACAATATTGACAGAGAAGAACAATGTTGGGGTACTAACACTCAGAAACTTCAGACTTACTAACTGATCTTTGATAAAAGAGCAAAAGCAATACAGTGAAGGAAAGATAGTATTTTCAACACAACTGGTGCTGGAACAAAAGGACATCTACATTAAAACAAAACAAAACAAACAAACAAACAAAAAAGCAAAACAAAAAACCTAGGGGCATTTGGGTGGCTTTAGCTGGTTAGGCATCAAACTGCAGCTCAGGTTATGATCTCACAATTTGTGAGATCGAGCCCTGCGTCGGGCTCTGTGCTGACAGCTCAGAGCCTGGAGCCTGCTTCTGATTCTTTGTCTCCTTCTCTCTCTTTGCCCCTCCTCCTTGTCTCTTTCTCTCTCAAAAATAAACATTAAAAAATTAAAAAAACCAAACAAACATCTAGACACAGACCTTACTTACACTCTTCACACACACACACACACACACACACACACACTAACTCAAAATGGATCATAGACCTAAATGTAAAACTCAGAACTGCAAAACTCTTAGGAAAGACCATCATTAAATAATCCCAGATAACCTTGGATATGATGATAAATTCTAGACACTACACCAAAGAAACAATCCATGAAAGAAAGAATGAGCAAGTTGGACTTCACTAAAATTATTACTATTATTGGTTTTGCTCTGCAAAAGAAAGTGTCAAGAGAAAGAAAAGATAAGCCACAAACTGAAAGAAAATACTTGCAAAGATACATCTGATAAAGTAGATTCATGCAAAATACACAAATGCTTAAAACTAGATGATAAGAAAACAACCTGATTAAAAATAGGTCAAAGATCTTAACAGAGTCTTCACTAAAGAAGGTAGACAGATGCAATGATCATATAAAAGATGCCCCACATATTATATTATCAGTGAAACAAAAATTAAAACTGCAATGTCATAGTACACCTTTTAAATGGCCAAAATGTAGAACACTGACCACACTAAATGCTAGTGAGGATGTGGAACAACAGAACTTTTGTTCATTGCTGGTCAAAGTGCAAAATGGTACAGCTACTTTGGAATATAGTTTTGGATTCCTTACCAAACTAACCTCATACTCTTACAATACTATCCAGCTACCATGCCTCTTGACACGTACCTCAAAGAGGGGAATATTTATGTTCACACAAAAACCTTCACATGGAGGTTTATAGCAGTCTTATTCATAACTGCCAAGGAATTTAGAAGCAAGGAATAAATTTTTGTAGGTGAATGGATAAACTGTGATACATCCAAGCAATGGAATAATATTGACCACCAAAAATAAATAAGTTCTCAAGCCATGAAAAGACATGGAGGAATCTTGGGTGAATTTTATTAAGTGAAAGATACCAAATGAAAAAGCTGCATACTTTATGATTCCAACTATATAACATTCTTGAAAAGGCAAAACGATGGAGGTAATAAAAAGATCTGTGGTTGCTGGGAGTTGGTGGAGGTGTAGTGAATAGACAGAGCACAGAGGATCTTTAGGGTGGTGAGAACTACTCTGGATGCTATTGTAATGTTGGATGTATGTCATCATGCAATTTTCCAAATTGTAGGATGGATAACCCAAGAGTGATCCCTAGTGTAAGCTCTCAACTTTAGGTGATAATGATGTATACACACTGATACATAAATTTTTACAAACTTAAAACTGTGGTGTGAGTTGTTGATAATGAGGAAATCTATATGCATGTATAGAAGCATGGAATAGATAGGAAATCGCTGTCCCTACCTTTTTTGTTTTGTTTTGTGAACCTAAAACTTTTCTAAAAAAATAGTCTATAAAAAAGATTGACATACTTCTAGATTTTTTTTTCTTGAGACTCTCAGTATTTCAGTAGGGAATCTTTAATCTGTTGATTCTTATTGATAGAATACATTTTCACTGGAATATACTGACAGATATTACCAGGTAAGTATCAAGGATAGGAAAATAAAATGTCTTAAAAATTACATCCTCAATTTTACTATATAAATATATGCTTCTGAGTACCCAATTTGTTGTTCATATAAAAATCAAGCACTAGGGGGTGCTTGAGTGGCTCACTCAGTTGAACATAGCAGTTCTTGATTTTGGCTCAGGTTATGATCCCAGGGTGGTGGAATCCTGTCCCACTCTACACTGAAAATAGAGCTTTCTTGAGATTCTCTCCCTTTCTCTTCCCTCTCCCTCACTCACACTGTCTCTCTGAAATAAGAAAAATAATAATAATAATAAATAATAATAAAACATTAGATGAAGAAACACTAATATGTAGCAATTTTCCAAAATGTTTTTAAAATAATAGAGGTTGAGTAAGAAACAATACAACTGAAGTAAATTAACATGTTTTCCTTTTTTAATACTCTTTACAGGTGGTCATTTGCCTTCCTAATATCAAAGAATCAATCTATGATCAAGAAAGATTGATTGATAAGGTATGATTTTTAGTACTTGCATTGAAAAAAAACTTTTAAAAATTTATTTATTTTCAATTTATTTTGAGAGAGATAGAGAGTGAGTGAGCGGGAAAGAGGCAGAGAGAAAGAGAGACAGAATCTGATGTGGGACTCAAACTCATGAACCCATGAGATAATGACCTGAGCCGAAATTAAGAGTCAGACACTTAACCAACTGAGCCACTCAGGTGCCCCTGATTTTTAGTACTTTCACTTTCAAGGATTTCAGTCAACTGAACATTTCCATTCATTCTGATATGATCATTTGATGGCTGCATACATCAGTGCCTAAATACATATTGGAAATTACTAAGGGAGGAATGATACCATTGATGGTTTTATTTTCCTGCCATTTCTTCCCCTGTAAACTTCTACTTTTCTTCACTGTTAGAGATAAGATGCTTTGTGTCTCAAATGAGAATAAAGTGATTTTTTTTTTGAAAGATACAGTTGTAGTTCACAGAAAACAAGAAACCATTAAACCAGGAACCTTAGTCCTAAGGGTTTGCCTCCTATCTGTAGTATGTTGCCATTTACCTACCTTGATGCAAATTTTAAGAGAGAAAAGCTGATTGACCTGATATGGTTCAGGCAAACCACTTATATGGACAGCATGTCTTTGAATAAATGTCGCCTCTGGGTACTCATACCTACATATTGATTGATTATAATCATTATAAGATCCTTATAAAATAATTACCGTCAATCAAGTAATGAACCTAATCCATGTATAAATTGAATGACACCTTTTGCACACTTACTTTATTATAATTAAAGTCTAACTGGATAAATAGTAAGACATAAAAATAATTTAAACCAGCAGAAAATTTCAACCTTGCATCCCATCTAAAGCATTTACAGCTCTAGAATGAGCATATTGGTATTCTTTTTTTAAACAATGATGAAGATAAGGTAATACTATATTGCCAAACAGAAACAAAAACTGACAAAACAGGGGCACCTGGGTGGCTCAGTCGGTTAAGCCTCTGACCTCAGTTCAGGTCATTATCTCACAGATTGTGGGTTCGAGCCCCTCGTCAGGCTCTGTGCTAACAGCTCAGAGCCTGGAGCCTGCTTTGGATTATGTCTTCCTCTCTCTTTGCCACTCCCCACTAATTGTCTGTCTGTCTGTCTGTCTGTCTCTCTCTCTCTCTCTCAAAAATGAATAAAGCTTATATTAAAAAAAACTGACAAAACAAAAAATCCAATATATTTATGTATAAATATGTACATATGGGGGCTTTATTCCTTGCCTAAAGAGTATCCATTCTTTCTCCTCCTAACTGGGCATCTGTTTTGTTCTGTGTTCATACTTTCTTTTATTTAACCCATATGCACCATGAGAAGATGACATGATCCCCCAACACTATCAGGTGACAAGACTTAGGACATCTTCATTTTTTGCTACCAGTGATCAGGTTAGAATGGGCATATGTTAAAATTCAGGTCAATGGGAAGGCTTCAGGGAAGGTTTCCTGGGAGTGACATGAGGGAGTGACATAACCTGAATTATCACTGCCATCTTGCTACATGGAAAGGAAAGACAAGAAGACAATGGGAAATGGATCATGGCTCGCACCCTTTGGAAGTCCGTCATACCTCAGATGATCATTTGTGTAAGCCATCATATTTCCTTGTTACTTAATTCTGTTTGACTTGGGTATGTGATTACTTGCTGATGACAGAATTCTGATATGTTGTTGCACTTTATCCTTTTTTTTTTTTTTAGATAATGTATCTGTATAAGGACATGGAGATAATGCAAGGTTATTATCTTAGTAACAAATATAAATATTCCTTTTAAGGGAAAGATCCATTTTTGTTGAGACCAGCTTTTGGCTTCATGTAGAAAATGAAGTTACTCTAAATACCAAGGGGTAAAAGGAAGGAGTAAGATGGAGTGTATCATGGGAAACAAGTAGGAATGTAGTCTAGCGGTTTGGGGGCTGAAGAAGCAGCTTGGTTCGAGATATTCCAGTGAGAATTTCCCCAGTGTACTGTGTGCAGTAAATGATGTGACACTTCTTTATAATTCCACAAATCTATGACAATAAAAGAAGGTAAAGAAAAGAACATAAATAAAAGATAAATACAATAAGTTTGGTTATATTAAAAACCTGTGGAAGACAGGAGTGCTTGGCTGGTTCAGTCAGTAGAGCATGTGATTTTTGATCTCGGGATTATGAGTTTGAGCCCCACATTGGGTGTAGAGATTACTTAAATAAATAAAACTTGAAAAAACAAACAAAAAAATTGTGGAAAACAGTCAGGGAAACAAAGTCCTATGAGGATTCTCACTGAGGTTTGAAATGATTGAGACAGGGGTGCCTGGCTGGTTTAGTCAGTAGAGCAAGTGACTCTTACTCATGGCCATGAATTCAAGCTTCACATTAGGCATGGAAAAAAAAAAAAGATTGAGAGAGTTAGCCCTTATTGACAGGAAACAGTAATGACATCTGTGTTATTAGTAGATATTGGGATGACATACCCCAAGATGTTAATGACGGTCATCACTTTGTTGAATTTTCCTTGTATTTTTTTTCTCTCTGCTATCCAAGTTTGTGTTCTTTTCACTCTAGAGGAAGTAATTTGTCATATGAGAAAATAATCTCAATGTTGTAAGTAATATCTGTTAAGAAAGCTATTTCCCAAAAGAGGGCCACTAGTAAATCTTAGAGAGAATCTCAGTGATTTTTATCAAAATGCAGATGATGGAGTCAGACACCAAGTAGTGTTTTACAAAATGATAAGTCAAATGTATCGGATCTGTGAAAAGAGTAGAAGCAAACCTCAGAGGCACCCAGATGATGAGGGAGAGTAGTAAAAGGATTTGATGATTGGATAACAGTAAAAAAACACATGACTGAAATTGGGAATAAGATATAGCTAATGGCATGTTGAAGTAAAAGCCATTTACCTACCCCTCCACAGTGTGAATCACCCTTCAGTGGAAAAGATAGATCAACTCTCATAACTGTTCATGGTATCCTGTAATCCCACTAGGAGAGAAAAAAAAATTTACTCATTATTTTCCTACCAGCATATGTAAATCTACTCCTCTAACAACTGTTTTTTAATGAATGAACAACTTTTATTTTTTAAAGGGCAGGGAATTACTTTTTTAAATACATTTTTAGAACAGTTTTAGGTTTAAAACAACATTCAGAGGAAGGTACAGAGATTTTCCATATACTTCCTACCACACACATACACAGCCTACCCAACATCAACATAATTTACTGGAATGGTACATTTTTTTTATCAAGGATGACCCTATCTATTCGGCAGCATTGTAATAGCCCAAAGCTCATAGTTCGCACCACAACTATGGGTCTTGGTGTTGTATAATATGTGGGTTTGGAAAAATGTATAAGGACATGTATCCTTGATGTTTTTCATATTTGTCTCCCTTTTACACAAATAATAAAAAGAATTTTGGGAGGCACCTGGGTGGCTCAGTTGGTTAAGCATCTGACTCTTGATCTTGGCTCAGGTCAAGATCTCATAGTTTGTGAGTTCGAGCCCCACAATATATAAAATATATAAATATATATATATATAAATATATAATGACCTACTAAACATAAACCCAATGCTTTTTTGCAAGGCCACTGAATTAATTAAATCTGCTTTGTTAGGGGTTTTACTAAATAAGTTGCAGAGTTTTATTTTTCATTTTCTCACCACGTTGTCCATCCTATTTACACCTAAAATGTAATAAGTAATTAATGGTCAGAATACATGAAATTATCCTAATTGAGTGAGAAGTTGGGTAGGAAGAAAAAAAGATAATTGATTAATATCTTTCTTGAGTATCTGATATTTAGTGTAATGTTCTAGATATGAATAAAACCAGTCCTATATATTTGCAAGTTACAAGACTTAAAGCATTTTATTTTAAATGCTACCATTACTAAAAGAAAAAAAAAAAAACTACAGTCAAGGCACCATTAAGTCTTTTGCTCATCCAATTACACACTTTGTAATTGTTCTTTGTGAACTTGATGCATCTCAGAAAAAAAAAATAAATCCTTCTTGATAATATATTTGTATTTAGGAGGAAGTTTTAATTTGCTGAGCATTTAGCACTGCTATGATTATTTCACTAAGTCTTTCTTTGTTCTTGGAAAACTAGGAAAGTAATAAAGTTTTAGTTTTTAATTGGAAAACTGAGATATAGCTCAACTGTAGTTTTCTAATTATTATCTGAGTTTCTGATCAGTGTTGTTAGCTACTGATTAATCACAAAATACTTATTAAACACCCCTCATAAAAGGTGTAGAAGATGTGAAAAAAATGAAACCTACTGCAAAGTATTTCAATAGTTAACAATTCTGAGATGTCAGAGACTAGAAGACAGCTGGCAGATACAGATGAGTTTTAGGTAAGTACTTGAAAAGCAGAAACAGGTCTTAATACCTTTAAAGTAACTGATGAACTTTTACACAAAGATATAAGTCCATAGGCTTTTCTTTACTTTTTGTCATTTAGATCCAACTTTATGTTTCAAATTTTCAAAGACCTTATTAATGCATTCTTATAGACATATAATTATAGACGTAAATATGGTACTATAAAGAAATTAAAATATTGTACTAGAAGTTAATGATATTACCGTGATAGGCAGAAAAATTACCCCATACATGTAACCTGGAACTTTTGAATATGTCATTTTACATGACAAAGGGGGTTAAGATTATAGATGAAATTAAGTTTGCTAATCAAATGATGTTAAAAAGGGGAGATTATTTTAGATTCTCTGGGTTGTATTTATTATAAGACTACTTAAAAAAGTGGAAGAGGGAGGTAGGAAAAGGCCAGAATGATGTACGATGACAAAGACTTCACCTGCTTTTGCTGGTTTTGAAGGTGGAGTAAGTGGACCACAAACCAAGGAATGGGTGTAGCCTCAAGAGGCTCGAAAAGGTAAAGAAATGGCTATGACTCTTGAGCCTTCAGAAGGGGACACTGTTCCTTGATTTTAGCCCAATCAGACCTATGCTACAGAACTGTAGGATAATACATTTGCATCATTGTAAGCTGTTAAGTTTGTGGTAATATTACAGTGACAAAAGAAAAGTAATAGACTTTAATGCTGAAGGTGGGGATCTGCAATAATAAACACTTAAAAATGTGGAACTATCTTTGGAATTGGGCAGTGGAGAGAGGCAGAAAGAATTTTGAGATGCATGATAGAAAAAGGCTAGATTGCTTTGAACAGATTGCTAAAATAAATATGGATATTAACATTTTGCAATCAAGGATTCAAATGAAAGTGAAGAGCATGGTAGAAAAACCTAAAAGATCTCAGAAAATACCTATATTATTGTGAACTATCTGCTAGTAGAAAGATCGGTGTTCAAGGTGATGCTACTAATACTAAGGGCTCAGAAAGAAATGAGAGGTATGTTGTTGGAAATCAGAGGAAGGCAATCCTGGTAATATCAGCAGAAAGCTTGGCGGCTTTGTTCTCTTATAGTTATGGGGAAAGCTGAATTTGTAAGAGAAGGTGGATGACATTGAGGTTGCTAATCAACTGACCTTGACACAGAAAGATTATCCTGGATTATTCAGGTGAACACAAAGTGATCACAAGAGCCTCTGTTAGAGGAAAAGAGAATCTGTTAGAGGTCAAAATGATTTGATGTGAGAAGGATGCAACTCACTATTGCTGGCTTTGAAGATGGAAGAAGGAGGTCATGAGCCAAAAAATGTAGGTAATGTCTAAAAGCAGTAAAACCCAAAGGAATTTTCCCAGATCTTCCAGAAAACAACATAGCCTTGCTGACACCTTGATTTTGGCTCAGACTATTGCACTACTGACCCACAGAATTATAATATAATAAATGTGTGTTGTTTTAAGCCACTAAGCTTGTGGCATTTTGTTGCAGCAGTGATGGAACATAAATACAATTATTAGTGTAGCTCTCAAGGTTTCTCTCCTCCTTTGTTTTTTTTGTGCAACTAATATATCTGAAATAACTTCAAACTTAGAGAAAATGTGTAAGAATTGCACACAGAAATCTGTTTACTGAAATTCACAAATTTTTACATTTACACAATTGCTTTTTGTTTCATAATTCATCTCATCTCTTGTCTCTCCCTCTGCAAACTGTCCCCCCCCCACACACACCTCAAATTTGAGTATACGTTGCATACACCTTATATCATTATTGCTTTGCTTTGGGTATGTATTCCCAAAGAAATAACATATTTTTCCTTACATAACCACAGTAAAATTACAAAATGTAAAAAAAAAATGTTACATTGAGCAGGGGAGAAACTTTGCCTCATAAATTGACCAAGATCAGCCACAGAAATGCCAGCATTTTCACTATAGTTGAAATTAATTTGCGAGAGAAAGTAGGAGCCCTGATTGGTGGTTTTTGAAGTGTGGTGCCTGAAACAACAGTATCAGCATCACTTAGGTAGTTACTAGTAAAGTGAATTCTCATCTTATCTTACTACCAAACATGTTACTCAATCAGAAACTATATTACTTGGGCCCAGAAATCTGTTTTATTAACAAACCCTCAAAGTTAGTCTGACACATTTTAAAATTTGAGTATCATAGGTCTACAGGCTACAGGATACTAAATTCTTTGTGTAAGGAAATGTGTGCATTGGACACAAAAAAGTTATTGACCTGTCTGTACATCCTGTCAACTTAAAAAACACAGCTGAGAGACCCAAAAGTTAACCTATATTTCCATTGTGCTAAATCATAACTAAATCTTCAATTGCAGGCAATAAGCCTACGTTGCTGCCTTGGCTGGGAAGAATGCTTGAAAGTAACAGCACTTTTAGTACTGAATGAGGGACCTTGGTTCATGCCATAATTCATTATGTGTGGAATACATGGTACAGTAGGGTCTCAGTTTTTCCCAACCTCTGAGGTCCTTAGTAAATAGTGTATATGCTCGTGTGATGCTTTCAAAAACCCTTCCAACAGTTTATATCCCAAAGAGAAACAAAAAAGAAGACATATGCTATGTCAAAAGCCCCATGACTCTGGATTATAGGACTTGTAAATTGACTCATGTTTTCACCGTGTAAGGTGCAGAGCGAATTAACCATCCCAGAGGTGACGAGAAAACTGAAGTGTGAGGTGACTATATCTCAAAATACTATTGTGCTTTTAAATTTATGTTTTGCTCATTTAGTTCTCATATAGACATCCTGATGGCAACTCTGGTTTATAACAAAAGAAAAATAAGAATACCAAAAAACATTTGCATTTGCTGTAAGATCCGTATAATCTGATGCTGCTAAAAGAACTGCTGTTCATCCTCCCAAAGAAGAGCTAATGCTGGGTGTGGAGGAGGACTGGAGGATGTGCAGGAGCTTCTGAAATAAAAGTGGAAGATGTGCAAGGAGTAGAGTCGTCGAAGTGGGGAAAGCAGGCAATATAAATAACAAGACATCCTTAATGATGGAAATACCTTTCAGCCTATCACTGGATAGTACTCTTCTAGATGACTTATAAACCCCTACAATGAGAGGAGTTGGATTCCTTATTTGGGATTGGAGTCAAAAAAGGAAAACCTCAGCTTCTGAGCATGGTGGCTTGTAACGGGATAAAGAGACAGGTTTCTTTTCAGCCAAGGATCTATAATCAAATATCCTTTGTCAAATAAGCAAATGTTCCAAATTAGCATTAGCTAGCATTGTTTAGGATCTCTGAAAATAGACTTCTGTGTGTTTAACATTTATATCTAAGGCAATGTTTAAAATACAGTTACTTTGTAATGAAGTATAATTTGTAAACATTTTTTTAATTTTTATTGATTTTGTATTTATGTGCATTACAATGTATGATCCTGTAACAACACTTTAATAAATGTTCTATGTATGCACCTGTGTAATAGCCACACGTATAAAGATATAAAACATTTTCACCATGTCAGAGAGTTTCTTCACTCACTTATGCCTGTCAGTGTCCTTTGTTCTGACTTCTATCACCATAGATATTAGTGACTTGTTCTTGAAATTTATATAAATTTGAATAATACAAGACAGACTCATTTTATATGATTTCTTTGCTCAGCATATTGTCTCTGAGATTCAGGCAGGTTATTGTGCATATAAGTCCATATAAATTTTTTTTTGGTATAAGATAGCATTCTATGCATATGCCAGAAATTATTCATCCATTCTTCTCACATTTGTATTGGTTTCAGTTTACATTTTCCTTTTGGAAGCAATTAGTTGCTTTCACTTTGGTGCTATTAGGACAAGAGCTGCAGTGAACAATATTTTATGTATCTTTGCTAGCCAAATGCAAGAATTTCTCTTTGGACAGTGAAATTACTGGTTCATGAAATAGAAAAATGCTTAGTTTTAGTAAGTATCATCTAAGAGGTTTCCAAAGATTTTTTTTTAAGCTTATTGAATTTTGAGAGAGAGAGAGCATGAAAAGGGGAAGGGCATAGAGAGAGGGAGACACAGAACTCAAAGCAGGCTCCAGGCTCTGTGTTGTCATCACAGAGTCCAAAGCGGGGCTCAAATCTAGGAACCATGAGATCATGACCTGAGGCAAAGTTGGAAGCTTAACCAACTGAGTGACCCAGGCACCCCATCCAGAGTTTTTTTTCTTTTTAAGTCAATTTGCACTTCCTCCCACAAATTAGAATATTGAAAGTGGCTCTACATCCTTGCTAATACTTGAAACTGTCAACTTTTAAAATTTTATCCATTCTGAGATTTGTAGTGCTATTTTACTGTGGTTTTCATTTTCATTTCCCCCAAATTCATGGTACCAAGCATGAGTTTTTAGGTTTACTGGCTATTTTGAGGTTCTCTTTAGTTAAGTGTATTTTTAAGTCTTGTGCCCAATATATAAAGTAGATGCTTTCTTCCTTGTTTGTGGTGGTAATTTATAATTTCTGGATATTAATCTTTTTTCATATATAAATTTGAAATAACTTCTTTCAGTCTGTGACTTGCTTATTTGCTTCTGAGAACTATATTTTGATGAATTGAAGTTCTTAATATCAGTGAAGTCCTGTTTATCAATTTTTGTCTAGTACTCTTTATGATTTGCATAACATGTTTTGGACTATACAATATCATAAAGATATGTCCTATGTTTACTTCTATAATCTTTATAATCTTTAACTTCTATATCTGTAATTTATATTGTTTTAGCTTTCATGTTTCTGTCAATGATCGATTTATTGAACGGATACTTTCCCCAAATGAATTGCAATGTCTCTTTTGCCATATATTAAGTGAACACACTTGAGTGTCTCTTTATTTGTTCCATTGGTCGATTTTGGTTCTTGTCGTGCACTAAAAATGCACTGTCTTACAAAAGATTTAAAGTAAACCTTGAAATATCATAATATAATTTCTCCAATAGTATTCTTGTTTTTCAAATTTGCATTACCTATTCTAGGTCTGTTGCTTTCTGTATAAATTCTAGGTTTTTGCATTCTTTAAGTTTTTTATTAAAATACCAGTGAGGTTATCAGACCTTAAAGATTTTACTTTTAGTGAGGGAGGGTAATTACATGATTAACATTCTTAATATGTAGAGGACCCTCCAATTTTCTATGTTTTCTCAAATTAGAATAGTAATCTTATGTATTAATTTCCATTTAAATAGTGCTTAAAACATTACTTGGATTATTTTCAATCTATATATTAATTTGAGAATAATAGCGACATAGTAAATGGACCTTAATAATATGGAATAAATCAATTAACAAGGTAAATGTTTCCAATTTTAGGCTTACATTTTGTGAGAAATATAGTGCAATTTAAATTTTAGCAATCTCTGACTCTTCTTGAGATATGTGTCTTTGTATTTAATAGTTTTGAACTATTATGTTATGTGCAATTGTATATGTATGGAATTTTTATATTTAATTTTATATTTTTATTTGTTTTATTTTATGATATAACTTTATATTTTTTGCTGGTTTTGATGTCATTGAGTTTGAGAAACTTACAAAATTTACACTTAAAATCTGATGGTTTTTTTGTAGAAACAATAAATAATTTACGGATAAAGACAGGTCCCACCATTCCTTTCCAATGTTTATGCCATTGTTTCCTTGTGTTATTTTATTAGCAGTGGTTTTGGTACAACATTTCCTTCTGCCATCAAAAGACATGCATTAAAATTTTGCTATTGACTTTAGTGTTGTCTGTACTTTTTTTTAATGTGTATTTATTTATTTTGAGAGAGGGAATGAGCGGGGAAGAGGCAGAGAGAGAATCCCAAGCGGGCTCTGTACTGTCAACACAAAGCCTGACGCAAGGCTCCAACTCAGGAACCGTGAAATCATGACCTGAACCAAAATCAAGAGTCAGTAGCTTAACTCACTGAGCCACCCAGGTGCCTTGATAATGCTGTCTTTAAAAGATTCATAGGTAGCAAAATGTAGAGATGGATATTAAGTAAATATAGATATACATATACCCTTTATCTGACTGAACTAGTCTCTCTACCATAAGTTAATCAAGAATAGGTGTCATATATAGGTGCTGAATTAATAAACTATATTTCCAGCATCTATAAGACAATTATATTTCTTTCCCTTTATCCTGTAAATGTGGTGCATTATAATGACTGATCCTCCTATGGTGAAGCCCACTAACACTCCTGTAATTATCTGCTCTTGGACATAATTAATCATCCTTTGTATATATTGTTAGATACTGTTTGTTACCACTTAGGGTTTTTACATCTATGTCTATGGGAGTTAGCTTGTACTTAATCATATCATTTCTTATAACGTGTTTTTTGAATTTTAGTATCCAGTTTTGTTGGTCTCATGAACTAAGTTTCTAAACTAACTTTTTCTATTTACAGAAAGAATTTGTGTAAGATTAGCATTATTTCTTCTTTGAATATTTGTAAGGACTTATGAGAGAAGTGGGCCATCTTGCCTTTGATGTGTTTGTTTTGTTTGATTTTGGGGTGAGAGGGTAATTTTCTAGTACCAATTAAATGTCCCAAAGAGATATAGGGATATTATACATTTTTATTTCTCATGGTAGTTTTGGTAAATTTCACAGAAGATTATCCATTTTTTGTACTATATATTTATTGTCATAAACATATGTCCATAATATCATCCTATTAATTTTAATATTTTATGTTACCTCCCTGCACAGTCCTTCCTGCTCTTCAGGAAAGAATAGAGATGTAATAGGAGCATGTCCTGAAACATTCATATAATTCATCATTCAAATCTCTCTAAGTAAACAAAATGCCTCTGGGAACTTACAGGACACTCTAATAAGAAGTGGTGCTTATTGGTTTACAGAAATTGTATATGTTTATATCTTTGATGTTGAAAGAATCTCAGGTAACATCTCATATTCTGCCCTGCTTTCAGCCAGAATATTTCAGAAAAAAATCTGTCATATTTTATGTAAATGAGTTTAGAGTTACTTGTATCACAATATACTCATGTATCTTTTTTTTAATTTTTTTTAACATTTATTTATTTTTGAGACAGAGAGAGACAGAGCATGAACAGGGGAGGGTCAGAGAGAGGGAGACACAGAATCTGAAACAGGCTCCAGGCTCTGAGCTGTCAGCACAGAGCCCGACGCGGTGCTCGAACTCACAAACTGGAGATCATGACCTGAGCTGAAGTCGGCCGCTTAACCGACTGAGCCATCCAGGCGCCCCTCATGTATCTTTTAAAAATATGTTTAGGGGTCCTGCATAGCTCAGTTGGTTAAGCGTCCAGCTTCAGCTCTGGTCATGATCTCGTGGTTCCTGAGTTCAAGCCCCACTTTGGGCTCTGTGCTGACAGCTCAGAGCCTGGAGTCTGCTTTGGATTCTGTGTCTCCATCTGTCTCTGCACCTCCCTTGCTCACTCTCCGTCTCTCTCTCTCAAAACTAAATAAAACATTAAAAAATTAAAAATATATTTAAATATCTACAATTTTGAATATACACTTTTAAACTAATAGTAAAAATTCATACTGTAGAAAAAATCCAAGGCAGATATTCAAGTCCAGAAAATTATTACATCATAGTTTTTTTAATAATACTTTAAACTGAAAATATTTTTATTAAATTCAGAATGTATCCTAAGGGTTTTTTGGAAAGGGGAAATTTTGGAACTTGAGATAATAATAATAACAAAGTAATAGTTACCAATAACAAAGGAACAGGATTTTCTAACATTTATTTAACACTTTCAACGTGCCAAGTATTGGTTAAACATTTTACGTAAATCATCACATTTAATAATTTCAGACTAGTTAGGAGTAAATGATGTTAATACTTAATGTCTACACATGAGAAAACCTAGCTAGTCAAGTTCTTTAGCTTACTGAAAGTCTCAAAGCTAGTAAGTGCTGGAGTGTTTGCAATACAAACATCATTCCCTAGTATCTCTGTACTGTGGTCATAACTCTTACAAACAAGCAACAGCAGAACTGGACAGGCATGCTTTCTAGACTGATGTACTCTTTAGTCAATTAATTCCTCACAGTGGAAAAATTTATGATCTTCCTGGATCAGTTCCTCAGAAAACAGAGAGACTAAGTGAGGAATCAGTTAGCTATAAAAGAACAGTAACATTCTATAACTGATGAGAGTGAAAAGGACCATTAATTTAAAGATATCAGTTAAACAGAATGTAGCAAAAGCATTATTTTAGGAATAAGAGAGTCTTAAATTTGTTATTTGAGTTATATGGGTATGTTTCCCAATAGAAAAGACATCCAACTGATGGTGTGGAAGAAAGGGAAGTGAATTCAGAGCCTCAAATGATTTTTTTTTAATTTTTATTTATTTTTGAGAGAGAGAGACAGAGCGTGGGTGGGGAGTGGGTGGAGAGAGAGGGAGACATAGAGTCCGAAGCAGGCTTCAGGCTCTGAGCTGTCAGCACAGAGCCTGATGAGGGGCTCAAACCTACAAACAACGAGTTCATGACCTGAGTTGAAGTTGGCCACTTAACTAACGAGCCACACAGGCACCCCATGATTTTTTTTTTTTTAATCCTAGAATGTTCAAGTTAATGCTAGTGTCAAAGCCTGTCTGTAATAAGATTTTAGAAATAACCAATTTGGGGTTTTGTTTTTGTTTTTGTTGTGTGTTTTTAGAATTGAACCTGATGATAAGGCAAGGATCAGAGAGAGTGAGACCATTTTCACTCATAAAGGGAAGATGGAATTAAGGTCAGCAGAATTAAGGCCATTCAATAGGATTTTAGTAGGTGACTCCACTTTAAGCTGTATCTGTAGTATTCCAACTTACCTATGTTGAAACGCAAAACCCACTCAGCAATATATACTTTTTTATGTTATTAATAAAATCAGTTCTATGTGATTATTGTACTATCTAAATTTTCATGTATTCTACTCCTATTCTGTGACTATTTTTGCAAATGTTACTTTCCACACACAAATCTCCAAAAGCTCAAAAGGAATCAATAATATCAATGGTTGCACTGTATTAGTTACAAAAAAAGCCTGCTCTCTTACAGGCCACAGTTTGCAGGGCATGTCGCTCAGATAAGTGACAATGCCAAAATTACTGTGATACCAAATCATCCTGTCCTTTACAAGACTGGACCTGGAAAATTTCAACTCTGCGAAGAGATGTCAGGTGGGTTGGAGTACTAACAAAGATGAAGGAAAAAAAAAAATCATTGACATTTTCATACAGAAAACTGCCAGATGCCTATCTCCCAATCAGAGTGGAGATTCCAGGCAAGTACAAAGAAATCTAGGATCTGCCTCTTCTCTCTGTTTTTTCCATTTCTCTCGTCAACAGAAATAACAGCATAAGCTTGCAAAATACTGGAAAGGAGAAGAATGTTAGAAACACAACTGTTTAAATTTTTTTTTGTATTCTGCTTTAACTCAATCTGTCAAAGGAGGGATATTGTGCTTAATATGAGATCCAATACAAAATTATGGAAGGAGAATTTGGTTTTGAATTTAAATAGGACTGAGTTTAAATTCCAACTTACCAAATTTTGAATTATAAGACCTGGGACGAGTTACATGTTTTCAACAATGTGATTTTTATCCCCTGCAGAACTGATGGGTGGGGGGATGGGCTAAATAGATGATGGGCATTTAAGGAGGGCAAGTGTTGGGAGGAGCTCTGGGTGTGATATGTAAATGATGAATCACTAGGTTCTACTCCTGAAACCAATACTACACTGTATGTTAACTAACCTGAATTTAAATAAATAAATTAAAAAATAAACATTACTACAGATTTACTTTGTAAGATTAAGAAGTAAACTATGTAAGTAACTGCAGATATCATTATTATGTTTGAAATTTATTTTATTGATTTGTAAAAATAATTGATCATTTTAAAATAATTCTCCCAAATTAGGATAATTGAAATCAGTAAGGTTATTTCTTAGACTGTAAGCCTTTCTGGAGATGTTTTCCAAAATATAAAAAAGACAATCTTCTTTCCTATTTTAGGCTAAAACACCAATAAATTGGTGTTCCTGAAATTCAAAACTCATAAAAAAACTTTTAAAAAGACAAAACCATAAGCTCCAAATATAACAAAGTCTTCCTAGGTCTCTTCTTTAAAAACATTTTAAAAAGTTTTTAGAAAATACTTAATGGACAATAACAAACACTGTATTTCTGCAACCACTTGTTGGCACCCTATAAAGCTTGGAATCACAGGATGCCTGCTTTGAAATTCAACAAAATCACATCCCATTCTTGTGAGAAAAACTTTTAAGTAATGAGTTTCAACTTCAAAATTACATTTGAATGAGAACGTGAACTTTTAATGGAACTTTTATAACTTGCTTGCATATATTGTGTTTATCTGTATTTTGTGTGAAAATTTAATCAGAGATGTCTGAATAAAAGAACAGATGGAAGCTTTATTTAAATTCCCGAGAATGAATACCACATGCTGAGCTCAATAAAGCAATTTAAATAAGTTTTCCATCTTATATAAATTTTATTTAATGATGTATTCAACTGAGGAATTCTAAAATAGCAAAAACACTAACTATAAAACAACTAACCCTACCAATGTTTCTCACATGTAACAAGCATAAAAATATGTTCTGAGAACATAGAAAATTTTCACAGTGTTGTCCAAAGAATATTAAACTTCCATTATTGATTGATTAGGTCTACCTTTTTTTTTTAAGTCCAACCTATCCCACAAAAGAAAAAAAAAAAAAAACAACAAATCACTAATGATTTCACTAGTGAAGGTTTATAGTTGAATACAAAGATGAGAATGTATTTTAAATAGGTCCCCAGTGGAGTTGACAGGGGATCTAGCAGGCTTAGAAGATTAAATGTCAGATTTTCTTCAACTACTATCCTTCTGGCATTTTTTTGGTTTCATGATTTAAACAAAAATCATTTTTTTGCTTTCCCTGTCCTTTTTAATACTATAAAGATAAATATATAATTTTTTTCTCTTTTATTTGTCTTTATTACAATGTATATCCCCATATGGCATAACAGAGGTAAAAGAATATAAAATATTTACAGAACTAAATAAATATAAAATACATTAGTGTTAGTCATCACTATCATTAATGTTAATTGTTTGAAGGTTAATAAATAGAATTTATCCACATCAGGAAATATTAGGTAAGGAGAAGGATTTTGATAATACCAGAGGGTTGGTATTAGACCAACCTTTGCAGAGGAAACAATTATATACTCTACACAATAAATAAAAAGAAACATTTGAGAGTACTAGGAAATGACAAAACACAGGCAGAAACTTGAGAGCATTTGACCCTTGACAAAAGGAACTACACTGAGTGAACTTAATAATATATGATCTTTCTGAGAGCATTCCACAACCCAAGTTGCTCAGTACACCTAGAACCCAAGCAAAAAATGCCTCAGAATTTGGCTTAAGGTATCAGAAGATGAAGCTCAGAGATGAGCAGAGTGGCAAGGAGTTGAGCAGGGAATCCATAAAGGAATGAGTTGTAACAGAAGGAGCCCCCAAATGTCCATATGAACCCTGCCCAAATTGTTAGGTTACATCGAAACTCTGCATGCATGTGGAAACTTCAAGGTTCTCAGTCGGAAGCCACAGCTGAAAGGACTGAACAGGTATAGCTTATGTGCACAATATCTTTGGGGTTTTAAGTTCAATAAGTTCTTTGACTATTATATATACCAAAGGAAAATATCACAATAATCCATTTAAGGTGGAATCCACAGAAGTAGCAAAACGAAACAAAAATGGAAACTCTAGAACCAAAATGTATAATAATTAAAACGAAAAATTACCTAACAGGTGTATCACAAATCATAGAGAGCAAAATAAATTTGAAATTAGAGAGCAATCTATTGAAATGATTCAATCTGAAGAATAAAAAGAAAACAGTTTATGGAAAAAGCAGAACACCGACTTTTGCGTGATACCAAGCAGTAAGTTAAATATAATTGGCTTCTTCATAAATGAAGAGAGAAAGAATAGTGCAGGAAATTAGATTGAAGAATTAATGGCAACATTTTTTCCCCAATTGGAGTGCTGTTTTCAGGTGTTTTTTACAGCCGTACGCTGGACAGCCTGACTCGGAGAAGTAAGCATACACAATTTTGCTACTTGTCCTTTCACAGGCATCCACCACATACCCAAGATTCTCATACTGCTTTGGGGCTAGCCGAAGCTTCTCCGTATGGTTTATTTCAGTCTCTATTTATCAAGCACAAGTAAATTTTTGTTTTTAGTATTCCACTAATGCACATTTCCTCAACTGAAATTACCTGCTTAAGGAAATAGCAATCTGTTACTCAGTGCTAAGGTGAGAAGCTGACATGTAACCCACCAGCACGGTATCAGCATTATAAAGGATAAATGGATTTGCTCATAAGAATTAATATAGAACAGGAAAATTTTACATATTTGAGGACACATAGTCCTTCTCAATCAAATTATCACTTAATAGCCACAATTCCCCTAGGTTCTGGGTGTGTAGGTGTGAGCACACAAATTATTTTCTTTCATAGCCTCTAGTTAGGTGGACGAGCTTCTTTTTTCCAGAGTCGTTTCACACGTGTCTCTATTAATATCCCAGAGGCAATTCATTTGAGAAGAAGCACACATCCATTTATCAATGGAAAGAGGGCAGAGTAGGGACACTGAAAAAAATGAGGGGGAGATGCATGTTAAAATTTATGTGACCTAGTGTTTCTTTAAATTAATACACCCCGTCCTACTCTATCTCTGTTTCCTTATCTAGAATCATGATGCTTCAGGCCTGGAAAAGCTTCCCCCCCAGAACTAACATATCTGAATATTATTCAGTCTTCACATCTTTTTAACACTCCATCTTCATCCAGACAACCTGTACTTATGACCCAAATAAATGCACTCAGATTTTTACACTTTTTTTTTGCCTATGCTTATGTAAATTAGATTTCAAGTTTAAGAAATTCTACGCAGTTTGATCTACATTGCACAACCCACAGCAATACACATGCTAAGAAGCTACTTGAAATAAATTATTTGTTTAGAAAATATCAGTGAAAACAGAACAATGCAATTTAGAAATGCTCAAGAATATATATTCGGATTCCAACCCATGTGCAATCGTCAACGTTTTCAGAAATATATTTGCTCTCTTTCCTCCTTTGTTAATGAGTTTATCAACATTTTAAAATCCAAATATAAAGGTAAGGAACTTGAACAGCAGAACATGCCATGTGAGCATTTTTTTTTCCTTTGCAATGCCAGATTTGAATCTACAGAGAAGAAAGAAGGCTTTTAATGAGACATAAGTAGTTGTGAGAAAAGACATCACAGGCAGTTTCCTGACTAAAAGACTGAGATTTAGTCGCCGGAAGCTGCTTTTGCAGCCACTACCAAAGCTCACTAGCTGCACCTTCAGGGAGCGGGATGCCTGTCAAGTCTGCAGTAAAGCAAAGGAAGTGCTGCCATCGCACTGCCTACGGACAACAGATGATCCCCGTCCGCCATTTATTTTACTTCTGCACATTCTGATCTCGTGTTTGTTATCTATAAAAGAAATACCATGCCTGTACATCACTAGAAAAGGACATCAAGGGAGAAAAGACTGCTATTAAATCTATGAAAAGGAAGAAAATGCTCCTTCAGGGTTTAAGCTGCTGGTCAGAATCTTTCTGCTGAGTAAAGCAAAGACCTGTGTTGATCATACCTCCAAAATCTTTACACTTTAGAGGAACACAATTAAAACATATTCATTTGTAAAGAGAGAGGCGGTAATAAGAATTACATAGTCTATATAATATTGTAATACTTCCAAATATAAACAAGCCTCCTAAGCTGGTTAAGTCACACGGCTTGTATGACCTTGAATGGGTAACTTAACCTCTTAGCTGGTTGCCTTATCTAGAAAGTGAGAAAACTACTCTCAGTGCTTAATAGAGAAGTAAATGAGATAATCTATATAAAAGTCCTAGCATATGATAGATATTTAAGAGAAATGATCTTGCATCTATTCTACAGAATTAGAGTGAAATTCTAACAGATCCATTCTTATGCAAGGCATCAACATCTGTTTGTTATAATCTTCATAGTTGTTCAGTAAATATTTGCAGGATTAAGTGAACATATGAACAATTTTGTGTTCTAATGCTCATTTCTGCTGGGTAAACGTGACATCTGAGTCATGACAAAAGAGGACAGCAGCAGGAGACTGTACACAGCAAAGGAAAGAAGGCCGAATAAATTTAGGGTTTCACTAATATCTCAGTTTATCTTCAAAGATACATTATAGGCCTTTAGAAGTGAAATTATGTGAAATTGCCAGTTTCTAGAATCACCCAAACTGTTATATTTTAGCCTTTATAAATTCATAAAATTATATAATGCTCATAATATTACCTAACAGGTATAAGAATTACAATGTGCTCACTAAAAAGGGTACTTGAATATACTTTACTTTAATCTATTATCTTGCTTACTTTTCATAACTAATAGATACAGGTCTCTCTGAGCATACGTGTGTGTACGTGTGTGTGTGTGTGTGTGTATATATGCCGTCTGACTTACTTGTGAGCCGTGTTACGGAGCCAAGAATTAAACTCAATTATGTTCATCTTAAAAGCCCATGCTATTTCTTTTACACTGTACTGCAAACATTGTAAATGTGAATGGGGCTGATGATTAAAAGCAGAATAAGTGCATTAAGGCTGTCTGTGCAGAATTTGATATAATTACTGAAATTAATTGATCCTCTTTCTAATTTAGTGTGAAAAACTGTCGCTATTTAATCATCTGTCCTAGCATATTTGCAAGCACAAGAAAAAAATCATTTATGTATTTCTAAACACTCACTGCCATAAAAATGATCTCCATTTCCATTCAAACACATAAAACAGGACTATGAAAAACACCTGCCCAAGATAGGTAGACGTGGTACCTTTAGAAATATTCTATAACTCTCCCAAGAAAGTGAAAAGATAATTATAATGATTCTATAATTATAATAATATATACTATAATTATAATAATTGTATAATTATAATAACATACAATATTATAATTATAAAAATATTAAAATTAAATTTTCGTACCCATCTCTGACTGATTTAGACTTTATGTGGCCTGGGAAAAAAGAAAGTAGAATGACAGAAAGGGATTTTCCATAGATTTTTAATTGTTTTTCTACTAAACATACCATGAACAGGAACTGTAAATGTTTATCATCTGCTGAATTTTCTCATTTCACTGAAGTGTATTTCCAGATTTACAACCCACTGTGTTCTAATCTGCTGGCTGAAGTCTGTCACAGTGGTATGAAAGTGTACTCAGAGGCACAACATTTTGCGTATGGTGAAACTTATGTGGTACTGTAGCTCTGTAATGATCAAATGCCACCCTCAAGCAAACAGCAATGCTAAATTAAGCACTGACCAAAAACATCTGTAATTCCCTTCCTAATGCTTCCTATGACAGAATCAAAGCCCTACCTTCAAGTAGAGGGTCTATGAAAATGAGAGCTAGCATTCATAAGTCAAGGATTGGCAAATAAGTTTAATTAAAGTGACACTAGTTAGGAATGCTTCTGCTTCTATCCATGAAGAGTTAACTGGAGAGAATTACCTTCTGATGGATAAAAAGAACTAGAAAAACTGACAAATATATGAAAACAAGATTTCGTATTTTGTCAACATGCAAGGGAGGACTATGACAAAGGAAAGGAGAAAAGCAAAGAGTTGAGGCTGCGTTTGCCCCACCTTAGAGCCTGGAGACAGTTTCTGAACCACAGGGTAGGAAGTAGAAACTAAACCCAGTGTGCAGTGGTCTCACTCTCTTGAAGAGGCAGGGACTGGAGTTTAAGAAGGCCTTTTCTTCGTGTTTATGCCCCTATAAAACATAACTGCTCTCCTGGCTCTGAACAGAATGGAGTATACACATTTGACCTCAGTCTTCCTAGTACTTACACCAAAAACCCTGGGTACAATGAATAAAGCAACTGACAGAAGACTCCGAAAGGTAGAGAAAAGGCAACTAGCTGGAGAACTTGGCACTTGAGACACAACACAGTGATGAGACCCTGTTTCACTTTGTTTTGTTTCTGTTTGGCTCTAATAAAAGTAAAATTTCAATAATCCATATGGCAGCTATTATTTTTTATCAATCAATCATATAATTTCTCTGTGATTTTTCCACAAAGAATAATTCCTCCCTAAATAAGGGAGAGAGAAGAGAGCTGTGGGGCAGGGTATCTAACCTAGAAACATATTTAAAAGAATACAAGTCAGTGAACATAAAAATGCCTTCCAGGCATCAACTGACGAACTGGATAAAAAGATGTGCTTTATATATACAATGGAATGCTACTCGGCAATGAGAAAGAATGAAATCTGGCCATTTGCAGCAACATGGATGGAACTGGAGGGCATTATGCTAAGTGAAATAAGTCAGAGAAAGACAGATACCATGTTTTCAATCATATGTGGATCCTGAGAAACTTAACAGAAGACCATGGGAGAGGGGAAGGGGAAAAAATAGTTACAAACAGAGAGGGAGGGAGGTGAACCATAAGAGACTCTTAAGTACAGAGAACAAACTGAGGGTTGATGAGGGGTGGGGAGAGGGGAAAGTGGGTGATGAGCATTAAGGAGGGCACTTGTTGGGATGAGCACTGGGTGTAGTACGGAAACCAATTTGACAATAAATTATATTAAAATAAAATGCCCTCTACGACTCAACGTGCCTCACTTCCATTTATACCACACATGCTTTCCAATTCAACAAAATAAAATAGTCTTCCCCACCACCACCACTCCCAAACTTTTACCATCCACCATCTAATACCATCTAATACCATTTTACCATCTAATACCATCCACCCTTCAAATAACAATTTAGTGTAGAAAATACCGTTGTATCCTACACTTCTTAATGAACTCAAAACCAAGATTCATGACCAAGGAATGTGCAAATCTTTTTAAATCCCATGACCCAGCTGGGTAGATAACTTAACAGTTTACCACAGATGGCAGAACGTAGGCCTGGGGATCCAACTCCCCCACTGAGGAAATAGTAATGTGTACTATGCTGACTTGGAATCTTGGGGGTAGCACACTATCCAAAGAAGATGGCTGACTATGGTGGCAGCCTGAATAAAACATGCAGGCATTTTGCACACGATAGATACTTCCTGGAGCTTTTATTCTGGGTTTCTGAACTGATTCCAAATATGTCCAACTCTCTGTTGTATACTTCAGCCTTACACTGTTTCCTTTTGAACTACTTTCTGATAAAGTTCCAAAGACAGCAGAAACACTTGGGTCATAAACACCAGAGAGAAAGCATTCTAACATAAGGATTCTGAAACCACCAAAAGATTCTTGACTTTTCATGCCAGGTTGGCGAGCTCATAGGTCATAGTGGCACTGATGGAAAAACTACCTACAGAAGAAAACACATTTATAAGACCTTCAAGGGAGGATCACAGCAGTTGTGGCATCTTGTTTTTGACAGACGTTGGACCCCCACATATGATTTCATTTCTTCATCTGTTATGAGGGGGCTCTGTGGGTCTTACGCAGTCTCTGGCCAAGTAAAAGGACAAATGAACATTGTAAAAGCTGGTGGAGTTTTGGTGCCTAGAATGCAAGCACCCCCTGGAAGATCACCATTGCTTCAGTGTGGGATGGTGCTGTGCCCACCCATGACTTTTGTATCTGGGAATAGCTTTTGCTGCCCCTGGTCTCCTCTCATATCCTGTTACCTCTGTGCTTTTACTCTCCTTTCTTTAGTTTACCTTTCCCTTAACTTCTTCTTAAATTCAGCTGGACTGTGGGGTAAAGTTTGCAACTAAAAATAAGTGATAACAGTTTTTTTAAAAATTTGCTACACAAGAAACAGAGGACCATGGGTAAGTGGCCTGAGATTCAAGTATTGAGGGGACAGAGATGTAGGAAGAAGGTAACTTCAGTGTACTTGAAAAAAGGTTAGGGGTCAGTGTGGCATTATGGGGGAATCAAAAAAAGGAAGCTAAAGGCCAGGCAAGTGATGGAGGCAGAAGGCACTTAATAAAACCATGGCACTCAGAGACAAAACGGTTCTTTATATATATTTTAAGATAATGTATTTATTTTGAGAGAGAAAGAGAAATCAGGGGAGTGGCAGAGAGAGGGAGAGAGAGAGAATCCCAAGAAGGCTCTGCACTATCAATGTGGAGCCTGATATGGGGCTCAAATCTGCAAAGCGTGAGATCACGACCTGAGCCAAAATCAAGAGTCAGACGATCAACCAACTGAGCCACACAGGCACCCCAAAGCTGTTCTTATCAACAAGACAAACACCTTCCTACCTGCTGTGAGACACCTGAATACTGAGCTACGTACCTGGAAGAACACCTAAGTACTAAATTAAATACTGATTTGTTGCAGAGCCTGGGGAAATTACTACTCTAAAAATAGAGGCTTGAAGGACCCAGCAATAAAACTGGACATCCAGAGGAAGGAATTAAAGGAAGGCATTACATTGTAAAAATCAACTGAACTTGCAAAAATTGATTTGTATTTGTAATCAGGTTGTACATTAGGATTTTGAAAATATGCTTGCTTCTTTTGGTAATATTAAATGTATATGGTAAGAATATATGGTATTTTTTCTTTAGGACTTAAGACATTTTCAAAGTGACTATTTTATATCAGAATAGTTAAAAAATAATTTAGTATTCACTTCTACCTCTTTACTTTCACTGATTTAAACAAGATATATCCACCTCAAGTCTAAGATCCTGTCAGATCTGAATTCTGATAAACTTCCCAAAGAACAGAGTTAGTCAACATTATGGGATGATGCAGAACTGAGGAAAACTTTCATTGACATAGGAGTTTCATTTTTGCTGAAGTCTGTCATTTTTTCTGGCCAGACAGAAGAAAATGACACGCTCCTCAGTCCCCAAATGAAAAAAAAAATGCATTTTCTTTGAAAAATGATGGCAAAATTTCATTTGAGTTTTCCCAAAGTTTGTACTTTTACTTCCAGTTCCAACATAACAAAAATTTGGGACACCAAGGAAACTCAACCAAACGGAACAGAACATCCCTGTAAGAATATCAGCTGAGTCACAGAGGATTTATTTGTATATAAGATTGTGACATATCTCATACTTAGAGGTCACTTCAGGTAAAGCATACTAAATTATGAAAGTCGGAAACTGCCAAGGTTAGCTAGTGACATTGCTCAACATAATTGCGGGCAATCTTGGTGCACTTGAGACTCTGAGGGATTAGAGAACAAAACCTACTCCTCTTACTTGTCACTTATCTCAGAAGAAGATTGAAATACTATTGGGGTTGTTGAAATCATAATTACTATTTGAGAGCTGAACACTCTCTTTTAAAACTCAAGTAATCTAATTGCATTGGAAAGGTACTACAGAATCTTTTGTAAAATATATACATGTTCTAAATGTCAAAGAGGAAATGGGGGAAAGTATGACCACCAGGAACAAAAATTAAATAGGAATAAATTAAGTTCAATATTGCGTGTTTTCTAGATGCAAAGCATCTATAGATGTAGAAGAGAAGGAATCTCATCAATATAGAAGAGAAGGAATGATTCAAACTGAGAGGATTTCGGGAAAAACTTATAACAATGTGAATTTAAATTAAGTCTTGGAAGATGGATGATTTGGGGGTATATCTTACTTTATATGTTAGATATGCAAAAATTTATAATCATTTTATTCAAATCAGATGTGGTACATTGACTGCAGGTGAATACTTCTATCTCAAGTTCGCACACAAGAATCTTTGCTTCTGGTGGAACCCTGTACGTCAGCTCTCTCTTCTGAGGGTACCAGAATTCAAATTCAAGTCAGTGCCCTCTGCTGTGTGGCCACCTGTTCTGGGTACTAGGGAGTAAGCAGAGTTCTGCTATACTCTTGTTACCTGCTAATCTGCTTCCTGTCACATATAAGCACTTCTTCTTCCCCCCCACCCCTCTCCCCACCTGCTCTATCCTTGTTTGGCCTTCTGAAAAAAAAATACAAACTAGGAAAACATTTCTATGACAAGTTTCCTCTTTCTCTTTGGAAAAATAAATTTCCTCTTAGTCAAGAATGTGTATGTTTGGGAACCAGTTTGGAATAGTGAAGTGAAAATAAACACATAGCAAAATGTAAATTCATGTGTCAACAAATTATCCTGCCATATGTGACAAAGGATATGCTGGGAAGTCCAGGTTGGGGAACAAATACCCAAAGGAGCACCTTGGACAATGAGATTTAAAAGATAATAAATAAAAGGGTCTAATATATGGCAATAATTGATTCTAATTCTCTAAAAGAGACTCCAAAATAGGAAAATGGTTCTCTAGATATTCTAAATTAGCATTTAAGTGAAGTGTGGGCAAAATGTAAAGAACATTGACTGTAAGAATAAAGGACTTACAGATGTCACTCTAACTAATGAGGATTATTGCTTTCTTTTTAAGCAGAGAATGAGTTAATCAAAAAATATTTCAAAAATTCTTGAAAGATTAGAAAACAGGCTGCAAAAGGGAAAGCCTAAAAGAAGGAAAAGTGAGTAGACAATCAGGCAGACACAAATAAAGGATCTATCTTTTTAGCATACTTTGCTTATGATAGCGGTGTCATTAGTGAAATCTTGACAAATTAAAGTACCATTGAGTTGATTGGCAAAATTCAGGGCAATAAGTTAATAAAAGGGAGTAAGGAATTAAAAAAAAGATGACATTGAAAAGAATTCAGAATGCAAGTGCTGTTTTAGGGTTGGCATGGAGAATGTGACCAATTATTCATAAGAAAATTTTAAATATAGATGATATTGCAAATCATTTATTATTCTGAGAACTCCAAGAGACACCGAGGTCGACATTTTGAAATCCCACTGCTTGGAGGCGACATTTGAAAAATGAGCAAAGCAGAACAAAAAGCTTTATTTAAATAAATTGTTTCAAATGTCAATGCTATCAGGATGTTAAAGGATGGCAAAGTTTCCACATTTGCATGCAAAATGCAAATCAACTGGGCAAAATTAATTTCCATTTTAATTAATTGTAATTTAAAAAAAGTCTTCGCTGGCAGAATGCCTCACACTTTTTTGTTGTTGTTGAATCCTTAAAAGAAATTAGGGTTTAAGAGATTGCATTTAGAAAGTTTTAGAAGCCTAGTAGGAGAATCTGCAGTATTTCCAAGAGAACAATAATCTGTATATTCTGTACACCTGAATGTTAAGGCATCCTAAAAGGTTTTTTTTATTCTAATATTCACATAGAAATTAAAACTTCATTTGCTTTTTTCAACTTGGCATGATAAAGAATTTTGAATTAGTAGACAAATATATTGTATGGAATTGACAATCCAGGATCTTTGGGTACCTACCATCGCTGCTCTGTGAGACCAATTAACCCTGTGGTCTCAGCTCTTAGGTTTTAGCTTCTTGGAGCTTAACTTATTTCATAAACTTTATATCTAAATTTCTGAAGTAAAGGAATGTGAACTAGAATCAGAGATCACAAACTAGATATGGTGGTGTCTTACTCCACTCAAGCTGCTATAACAAAATACCACAGTGGGGAGGGGGCACTTGGGTGGCTCAGTGGTAGAGCATCTGACTTTGGCTGAGGTCATGATTTCATGGTTCACAGGTTTGAGCTCCACATCAGGCTCTGGGCTGACAGCCTGGAGCCTGCTTCAGATTTTGTGTGTCCCTCTTTCTCTGCCTCTTCCCTGCTCACACTCTGTTTCTGTCTCTGTCTCTCTCTCAAAATAAATAAATACACTAAAAAAACTTTTTAAAGCAAAGCAAAAAACCAAAAAAACACAGACTGGATACCTTGTAAACAACAGAAATTTATTCCTCACAGTTCTAGAGGCTAAAGGTTCTAGGTTAGGGTGCCAGCATGGTTGCATGAATAACCTCTTCTGGATTGCAGACTTCTTGTATCTGCAATACAGACAAAAGGGCTGAGAGATATCAGTGGGGTCTCTTACAGAAACATTAATCCCATTCATGAGGGCTTCATCTTCATGACCTAAACACCTTCCAAATCTAAACCCCCTAATGCCCTTTGGAGGGTTAGGATTCAACATATGGAATGGGGTGACTGAGCCACCCAGAACCCCACGGTGTTAATTTTTTTAAACATTCCAATGTCAAATAAAAAAAAATTTATATCAAAACCTGGCTTCTTTTGTGACCTGGGTCTATTTTCTCACTCAGTTTCTATTGTCCTTGTTAAACTGGTTACAGACTATATGTGAAAACTCATCAGCTTTATTTATGTTATTGGCCTGGTCCTTGTACATATTGAAGTTAAAAATCCCTTATCTAATTTTTAAGTTAGTTTTATAAATAATTAATTTATTATTTTCATTGTGTATTTCCCTTTTTCAAACATTACAAAATTACAAGTAATTTTTTAAAGATTTTAGCTAGCTTTATTATTGTGTATATTATTCCTTGCCAGGAGCCACAGATATTATTGGAAATATGAACGAATTATGTCTCTATTACTACCTATATCTATACCTACATATATATACTCCATACACATATCATATCAATATTCATATACATTACATGTGTGTGGGAGGGTATGGAGAGAGTCAGAGAGGGACAGAGACAGATAGAAAGTATATATTTGTTTATGTTTGTGTGTGCATGGGCAGCAAGAAAGAGAGAAAACAAGAGAGAATGTATCTGATCATCTGATTTTAAGTGATATGCTGGATTTTTACATATCTATAGTTTAGATTCACAAAAACTACCCCATCCTGCAACTACTAGACATAACACTGAATGGTGCTAAGGCATTCAAACAGCAAATATGAAGTCAGCAAAACATAAACCTATGAACAACACAAAGAAATTAATTTTTCTCTAACATATTTTAATAATCAGTAAATAAAACATTAACTATTTCAACACTAAATATAATGTAAGCATTAAAACATTAACATTTTAAAAGAGAAAAAATATTTTTTCATCGAGATATGTTCATATTACACTTGGTCTTGCAAATATTTGAGAACATAGTCTGCACCAAGTTTTACTTCCCATGTTTTTACAATCTAGCATTATATAAGATATACTTTTTAATGTTGAAATCATATTTAGGATTATTTTAATGGAAGCATAATATTCCTTCAAATGGTAGTATTTTAGTTTGCTTAATTATTTCAATATATTATATATTAATTGTATTTATATGTTTGTTATATTTATTGCTGCCATAGCCATATGCCTCTCTGCACTTCGTTTCTCTCTTTTTCTGTCTTTTCTCTCTCTCCTCTTCTTCCTCTTCTTCGTACTTTATTTAATTTTTTTTCTTCTTCTTTTGAAGTGTTTCCATAAAGTACTTTCCCAAGAGTGGAATTATTGACTTAGGTCAAAAAGATTTTTCCATAATTTAAAATATGCATTGTCACCTTCTTTTTTTAAGTAGGCTGCACACCCAGCACAGGGCCCAATGTGGTCTTAGATCAAGACCTACGCTGAGATCAAGAGTTGTATGCTTAACCTACTGGGCTACCCAGGCACCCCGTCTTGTTGTTTTCTTTTTTTTCTCTTCTTTTCTTTTTTCTTTTCTTTTTCTTTTTTCTTTCCTTCTTTCTTTTCTTTTCCTTTTTCTTTTCTTTCTTTCTTTTCTTTTCTCTTATCTTCTTTTCTCTTATCTTCTTTTCTTTTCTTTTAGAGAGGGAGACAGAGAGAGAGAGAGAGAGAGAGAGAGAGCAAGCTCATGACTGGGAAGGGCAGAGGGAGAGGGAGAGAGAGATCCCAAGCAGGCTCCACACCCAGGACAGAGCAGGATGCAGGGATCAATCCCACAACTGTGATTTCATGACCTGAGCTGAAATCAAGAATCAGCAACTTAACTGACTGAGCCACCCAGGGGTTCTTGTCATGTTCTTTTCTAAATGGAAGTATGAATTTGTACTGCCACATGGACCAGTTTTGCTTGAAAATTTACAACACTTGGCTATTATTTTTTTTTAATTTCATGCTAATTAAAATACCTCATACTTACTTAAAATTTGTTAATACTAATAATGAATATTTTATTATGAGACTTACGATTATACAAAAAAACCAGACTGAACTTGTAGGATGCTATACATTCAAGACAAGCATCTATTTTTGAAGAGATTTTTCTTTCTACCTTTATTCTACTTTTATTTTTTCCACAATTTTGAGATAGCATATTGCAAGAAGTTGAGTTTCTATTTGAAGTGTAGGTATATGCTGTTAAGAAATGAGACTACAGATACAAAATGGTATGAATTTCTTCTCAAGAAAATTTGTGTATTTTATCACAAGTTAAATCTCAAAACCATAATACATTGTTTATTTTTTTTTAAGTTTTTTAATGTTTACTTATTTTTGACAGAGAGAGAGAGACATAGAGCATGAGCGGGGGAGGGGCAGAAAGAGAGGGAGACACAGAATCCCAAGCAGGCTCCAGGCTCTGAGCTATCAGTACCACTGCGTGAGTATGACGCGGAGCTCAAACTCAACAGACCACAAGATCATGGCCTGAGCCAAAGTAGGATGCTCAACCAACTGAGCCACCCAGGCGCACCCATAATACATTTTTTAAAGTTTATTTGTTAATTTTGAGAGAGAGAGAGAGAGAGAATACCAAGCAAGCTCCTTGTTGTCAGTGAGTACCGAGCCCAATGTGGGACGTGACCCCACATACCAGAAGATCAGGACCTGAGCTGAAATCAAGTCGGACACTTAATTGACTGAACCACCCAGGCATCCCCAGAATACATTGTTTTTATAGCTTTGACAAAATTGGGAATTCTTCCCACTTTTGAAATTGTGATAGTCATGGATGATTTTCAAGGGACGTCATTTCTATAGGTGTATTTTTTACTAATAGTTTCATTCAACCAAAGTCAAAGAGTTTGCAGTGTAAGAAGTCCAGCTGAGTGATGATGATAATCTTTTCATGCATGAGGTAATTAAATAAGACGAACTACAGGGAGCTGTTTAGTTGATGGTATTTCTATGTATTTAATTGATACAGAGGGCATGCTGGCTACAATGGTTTAGAAGAATACCATGTTCTTCATACCCCATGATATATCCCCCCTCATCAAATTCATACTTCCAAGTCTGTTGGGAATTCAAGTACATGGATCCCAGTGCCAGAAGAAAAGCTGTAACAGCGTTTCTGAATTGCCAGCTTCCTGGGAAATAAATTGCACACTTGAATCATGCCTTTTTATTTCAGTGACTTCCTTCCATCTCCTGCTTTCCCATTATTGCCTTTTTCTGGTTGTGGCTATTACCTAGAACCCATAATGGCTGTTGATCTCTTCTCTTCTTAACACCATGGTCTATTTACAATCTTAACTCCCTGTGTGTCAAACCTTTTTGACTGCCCTCTGACCTTGGGGGTCTTTATGATGATTGCAGCTTCCTGCCTCTTGGTGATTAAATGTTACCTCCTTGGCCTCATGGCTGAATCATTATCTTCATGGATATCATTGAGCCCAGCTTTGTGAACATCTCTCCTGCTATTAATTCATGTCCCCAGAGGAGAATCTCCACTACACATCTTAGTGATGTTGGTGTCCCTCTCACCAGTACATTCCTGATGACCTTCATTGAACAGTGTTTCCTCTGGCCTTCCAGTGACATATAATCCACTGACGGGCATTTTGCCCTCAAATAGTATATTCACCACAGCAATCTCACCTCCTTCAGCTCCTTTAGTGCCTTTTCTGCTGTCTTCCAGAGCAGCTAACACATATCCATTTGACTTAGGCTTAGCTATCTCTTTTGGAGAGCCATGCTAGCAGTGAGTTCACCTATTCCCTTGGGGTCCTTCCTAGGATATTATATCTCATGTCCAAAGAAAGTTGCCCCAAGTCAATGAATTCGTGCTTATTCAGTCCGAAAGGTTTTGGTTACTTTGATCAAGCACTTGCCAAACTTCATCGCAGGAGTACTGGCCTGGCTCCTGACTGTAGATCCTGAATCTTCCAATCCCTCTTTCCACTCATGTCAAGTTTAGCATGTCCCCAGTCAAATCACGCTGGGATTTATCCCTAGATAAGGGACTTAACAACCAAAAGAGTAGGTGGGTGAAATTTCTGACGGGGGTACATGTTCACTTGTGGATGAGAAATCTCTATAGCATTTTTCAGCACAGGAGACGTACTGTCTCTTATTTGGAAGTGCAGGGGGAGCACCTCTGCAAGGTATGAGGAACCAGGTGCCTTATAAAGTCAGTATCTTCAGAAGCATCCCTCTACATATCAGCATCCATTTTTCAGCATCCCATATTTCTTTCCTCACAGGGGCTCTAAGCTTAGCATAAACAGACCTGCAGTGGCTGAGCATTACACAATCTCTAGAGCTAGGTGACTCTAATTTGCAAGAGTCACAAAGTTCCAGAACTATGTCCTTTTGTCTCTGAGAGGCCTGCTTTGGAGCACAGGACATATTTCTGAAATAAACCCTGTTACCAGAGGAATAAATAACTACCATCGAGCAGGTAGGGTTATGCATTGAATCAGGCCAAGAGTTGCCATCACCTGAAGCAAATGGACTGAGAGTGGATGATTCATCATTTACAAGCAAAATTCGGATAGTGTTCCCACAAAAGGGAGGGGCTGCTAGGCAGCAAACCTGCAAATATCTGTTTAAAAAAAGTACTAAAGATTGCTTCCTATATAATATATAAATTATATAAGTTATTTATACGTTCTGAGCTGCTTGGAACCAAAATGGGAATTTATTAAAGTGTAAGGACGTCTAATAAAACACATTTTTAGACAGCAAAACGTCACATCTCAGATGTGAAAACGTTCATCAGTCATCGCTTCGCGTATTCATTCATTGAAGGAAATCATCGACTTTCAGCCTACTATGCGATAGGTACGTGGAGCTGTATCTGCAGATCGAGACTCAAAATCTCAGTTCTATTCTTAGCAGAACGGTAGGTCTGTCCAGTAGGGTGTGGATTAGAGAAGTAAAAGAAACCCCAGAAAGGCAGTGACAGCACGCGGGGTACAGCAGTTATGGCAGGTACATTATGTGGAGGCCAAATGGCAGAGTAGCTATACTCTACTAATAATTAGTATTATTATATGAAGCATACAAGTAACTGGGCCTCTTCCCACAAGCCGTCCTAGGAGTGGGAAGCGAACGCCCTTAAGTAGGACTTTACTTGACTGAGTTTTCCCAACAGTCGCCCAACTCGCGTCCCTCACAGACACACACTCTGCCAGGTTGGCGCTACCACGCTCCTCCTTGGCAGCCTCCACCCTCGGCCAGCAGGGGCCGTCAGAACGGGCCGCCCGGAGTCACCTCGAGGAGGCCAAGGCAGGCGGATCCGCAGGGCCGACCTGGACGCAAGGCGGGCGGACGGAGGCGCCTCCAACCCCAGCTCACGCCCCCACCCCCAACTTTTCCCCGGGCGAGCGCGCGCTCGGGCCGGGAGCAGGGACGCGGTGCGCGTCGGAGCGAGCGCGCGAGTCCCCGGCGCGCCGGCCACCCTCGCCCGGCAGCGGCTCCCTTCCCCGCGCCGCCTGCGCTCGGGACCAGCCCGAGTGGCCCGCGCGCCGAGCTCCCGCCACCGCGTCGCCTCCGGACGCCGCCCGGACCGCGGGGCCACCCCGGGAAGGAGGATCCCGCGGACGGCTGCAGCCCGAGGTAATCGCCAGATGACGGACGGGGCCGGTCCTCGCGCAGACACCCGACCCGGGCGACTTGCGATGCGGACTCCGGAGGTGGCACCGTCGGTCCGAACAAGTTTCTCGAGGCTTTGAAATGATATGGTTGAAAATGGCATTTTATTTAGCCATCTTTTGTCTTCTATTTTAATTAAGTTTATTTAGACCAAGAGGTGAGACTTCCGTGGTGTACTTTAGGTTGAAAACATTATTCTGAAAGTTTATGTTGTGGTTATTTGCATATGTATGTTGGCTTTAGCTAATTTGAAACCATTAAGTTAAAATATTCAAGAAACCTTACTGGATCGCTGTGGCACTTAGGCATCATCTTATCAGCTTAGTTAGCATCTGTCTTCTGTGAATGGTCCTTAAAGCCAGTCCCTTGGGTGAAGGGTTTTGCTTCTTACACTCTGTTGCACTGAGTCTCACCAGGTTCACAGACCTTGTATGGCTAATTGTAGTAACATATTAGATAATCACAAAGTTATGGGGCCACTACCAATTTGGCCTTTTCTTGTGAAGCCTCTTTCCAAAGGGCCTAAACAGATGGGAGTGGATACTGCGGTTTTCTGATTCTTTCACGCCTGTCTTAAAATTTTCTGAAGTGCTAACTTCAGCTTTTTGAAATTTAACTTTAGTTAATTGTGTCCTAGGATTTGGCGAATCCAATAGAAATAACCCACTTGTGTAGTATAATAACTCGTATAGTAACTTTTAAAATAAATTAAGCAACTTTGTTTCTCTTAAATTTAATTACTGAGATAATTTCAGAATTGACCAAGGACTAATTTTGTTCTGTTAGTTGAAATCATATCAATTAAATTAAATCAAGTAAAACAATACTTAAAGAAAAAACCCCACAGTTTTCATTCTAAGTTATTTGTAATTTTCTCTTTTGAGACATTCCAGCATTGAAAGAGTCACCGTCCTCCCCCTTGTAATTGCTTAAGATCTCTGTCAAAATTTGTAATTGTCTCTTTGATAAGTTTGTTGAGCTAGTACCCTCTGTTGGGTGAGCCACTAGACTAGAATCCTGTAACAGATAGTAGGGATTCCTATTTGACACAGTGCATGTCAAATTCAATTAGTTACTCTGAGAACCATTTGAATTTTAAATTTAGTTAGGACTGAAGTTTTACTTCCCTTTTTATAAACAGATTTAATATAGCAACAATGTTATGTGGAAGGATTTCGAGAACAACTCTCTTTAACAGTGGAAATGTCTTTATTAAAACACTAATACTTAAGTACTGAGACACAAGTGAAACCAATCTTAAACACTCAGGCATTCATACTTTGTCCTTAAAAAGAAATATTAGAACAGAATGTTGGTTAATTTCTCCATTGTATATATAAACCACATCTCCTGTATCCGTTCATCAGTTGATGGACATTTAAGCTCTTTTTGTAATTAGGCTATTGTTGAAAGCGCTGCTATAAACATTGGGGTACAAGTGCCCCTATGAATCAGCACTCCTGTATACTTTGGATAAATTCCTAGTAGTGCTATGGCAGGGTCATAGAGTACTTCTATTTTTAATTTTTTGGGGAACCTCCACACTGTTTTCCAGAGTGGCTACACCAGTTTGCATTCCTACCAACAGTGCAAGAGCATTCCCGTTTCTCCACATCCTCACCAACACCTGTTGTTTCCTGATTTGTTCATTTTAGCCACTCTGACTGTGTGAGGTGGTATCTCAGCGTGGCTTTGATTTGTATTTCCCTGATGATGAGTGCCATTGAGCATCGTTTTATGTGTCTGTTGGCCATTGGGATGGAATACTAGTTGGCAATGAGAAAGAATGAAATTTTGCCATTTGCAGCAATGTGGATGGAACTGGAGGGTATCATGCTAAGTGAAATAAGTCAGAGAAAGACAGATATATGTTTTCACTCCTATGTGGATCTTGAGAAACTTAACAGAAGACGATGGGGGAAGAGAGGAGGGAAAAAAAGTTACAAACAGGGAGGGAGGCAAACCATAAGAGACTCCTTAAATACAGAGAACAAACAGGGTTGATAGTGGGGTGGGAGAGAGGGAAAAGTAGGTCATGGGCACTGAGGAGGTTACTTGTTGGGATGAACACTGGGTGTTGTATGTAAGCCAATTTGACAATGAATTATATTAAAAAAAAAATTTCTCAAAAGTTTACATAGAACATACATTTTTTTTTCCTTTGCAGGACTACACTAATAGAAACTCTTAAAAACAGGACTATAAATGTCAAGAGGCTTACTCTAATAGAATTTACCTCTTTTTTGTTCTCACCCTCTCCCAGTTACCACAATATCTACCATCCCTCTGATATGCTAATTATTTTTATGCTAATTATTTTTCAATTTAAATTAGTTTAATGGGAAAAATGGGAGACTGTCTCCTCAAATATGTAAAGTCTTGATTCTAAATGGTTCTCATCATTTAAACATTTTCTTTAGCATCTTTAAAATGAAAGAATTTCGGGGCGCCTGGGTGGCTCAGTCAGTTAAGCGGCCTACTTCAGCTCAGGTCACGATCTCACGGTCCATGAGTTCGAGCCCCGCGTCGGGCTCTGGGCTGATGGCTCAGAGCCTGGAGCCTGCTTCCGATTCTGTGTCTCCCTCTCTCTCTGCGCCTCCCCCGTTCATGCTCTGTCTCTCTCTGTCTCAAAAATAAATAAAAAACGTTAAAAAAATTAAAAAAAATAAAATGAAAGAATTTCAAAATATTAAAATATCTTAGAAGAACACTTGCATTTTTGTGAAGAGATTTGTTATTAATTTGTTGATGTACAATATGGCATTTTCTTTTAGCTAGTTTTTTAGAAAGTAGTATTTTTGAAAATTATAGCCAATATCTGAGTAATTTCGGTGAAATTAAAAGTTAGTTTTAATGATAGTAGGGATGCTGTCTTAATTTTTTTTCCTGGACTATATCTCATGCATGTAAAGTATATTATGAGCTAAAGCTGAAATATGCAATGGTTAATATGGGTTTGGGGAAATTGCAAATTTAGTATATGTATATTTTTAATTAAGGGAATGTTTAATGTTTGACTATCTAACTTCCTTCCAGTCAAGCTGTGCCTTAGCTGCCCTTTGGTGCTGAAGACCAATTCACAATAACTCACAACTCTCCTGACACCCACTCCTCGAGTGACCTTCGGGCCTTTTCAGAGGTAAAGTACCATATTCATTGTAATATTTATGTATTTGTTGATCATTTAATATATGCAAAACTGGGCTGCCACATTAGTAGGTTCCTAGATTTATTTTTTAGTTTCTGAGTTATATTTGCTCAACACCATCTTACATAGGCTTTGTGGTTTATATTGCAAGATTTTGCATAATTTGGTGATTTTTTTTTAGCACTGCTTAGGTCAGATTATAATAGAATTGACTGTATATGTATGCATATGTAGGTACTTTATTATGTATAGTCTGAAATATATACCTTAGAGGATAAGTAATGTAATTATGTTTACTGTAATGCTGAGATATATAATCTATTTCAGTTATATATTGTATAGAACAAATGACCCTGGAACTTAGTATCTTAAATTAAAATTAAAAAATTAAAAGCTAGTAGCTTTTAGGGGTGCCTGGGTGGCTCAGTTGGTTATGCGTCCGACTTCAGCCCAGGTCATAATCTCGTGGTTTGTGGGTTTGGGACCCATGTGAGGCTCTGTGCTGAAAGCTCAGAGCCTAGAGCCTGCTTCAGATTCTGTCTCTCTCTCTCTCTCTCTCTCTCTCAAAAATAAGTAAACATTAAAAAAATTTTTTAAAAGCTGGTAGCTTTTGATATCTCTCATGGTTCTGTGACTTGAATGGGCTCAGCTGGGCAGTTCTGATCTCATTTGGATTCTTATAGTGTGACAATAAGGTGGCAGCTGGGACTGGGAGCATCTGAGGTCAATTGGCAGGCTATGATGGCCACGCTTCCCTCTCTCTCCAAGTAGCCCGAAGCCTCTTCTCTCCACTTGGAAGCCTCTTCTCTCCACACCTAAACACAGGGAAATGGAATAATATGAGACAGTGAATCTAAGGTAAATCCTAAGGAATCATGACACCATCATGGTCTAATACCAAATTGTGCCATAGGAAATGTTTGACTCCTCACATTCATCTTAAGAGAAATATGTGTAAATATGCAGTTCTCAAACAATAAATCAGGATGGGGAACCTTATTTTTATTACTAAAAGGTTGCCTTCTAATAAAAAAATTAAAAATGATTTTGTTTTGAGGCTAAATTAAAAAATACAGGTATTAACAAAATTCATTGTAAATACAACAACATAATGAGGGGGAAAAGTTCATTATTTCTTTTTTTTGAAATGTAATTGAGGTAAAATATCCCATTAGTTTCAGGTATGTATCATAGTGATTTGATATTTTTATGAATTATGAACTGATCCACATGATAAGTCTATTTACCATCTGTCCCATACAAAGTTATTCAAATGTTATTGACTCTATTTCTTGTGCTGTACATTACATCCCCATGATTCATGTATTTTATCACTGGAAGTTTGTACCTCTAAATGCCCTTCACCTATTTCACCAACCTCTCAACGTCCTCCCTCCTCTTGTTTATTTCCTGTATCTATGAGTCTGTTTTTTTCCCTTTTCTGTATTTTTGAGATCTCACATATAAGTGAAATCATACAATATTTATCTTTGATTTATTTCACTTAGCAAAATATGCTCTAGGTTCATCCACATTATAAGATTTCATTTTTTATGGCTGAATAATATTCCATTATGTCTGTGTCTCTGTATATGTATATTATATACTACTCTTCTTTATTCATTCATCTGTTAATAGACACTTATATTGCTTCCATATCTCACTATTGTAAGTGATGCTGTTATAAGAAAATGGTACATATATGTGTTTGAATTAGTGCTTTTGTTTTCTTTGGATCTATACTCAGAAGTGGAATTGCTGGATCATATGGAAGTAGTACTTTCCATTTTTTTTTAATGTTTATTTATTTTTGAGACAGAGAGAGACACAGCATGAATGGGGGAGGGGCAGAGAGAGAGGGAGACACAGAATCGGAAGCAGGCTCCAGGCTCTGAGCCATCAGCCCAGAGCCCGACGTAGGGCTCGAACTCGCGGACCGCGAGATCGTGACCTGAGCTGAAGTCGGACGCTCAACCGACTGAGCCACCCAGGCGCCCCATGAGGAACCTCTATATTGTTTTCCATAATGGCAGCGGCAATTTATATTCCTACCAACAATGCATAAGAGTTCCTTTTTTTCTGCATTCTCTCCAACACTTGTTATTTTTGGTCTTTTGATATCTAATCTGACCAGGGTGAGTTACTGTTTCATTAGGTTCTGGTTGCATTTTGCTGATTAGTGAAGCTGAGCATCTTTCATGGGTCCATTGGCCATCTGTATGTCTTCTTTGGAAAAAAGTCTATTCAAGTCCTATGCCTTGTTTTTAATTGGGTTGTATGTTTTTTGGTGTTGAGTTGTATGAGTTCTTTATATAGTTTGGATATTAACCCCTTTTTGGATATATCATTTGCAAGTACCTTCTCTCATTCAGTAGGTTGCCTTTTAATTTTGTTGATGGTTTCCTCTGCTGTGCAAATGCTTTTGTTTCATGTAAGCTCATTTGTTTATTTTAACTATTGTTGCCCTTGATTAAGGGACTAGTTCAAAAAAATATTGCTAAGACCAGTGTCACAGAGCATACTGCCTATGTTTGTTTTCATGAATCTTGTGGTTTCAGGTCTTACATTCAGGTCTTTAAATCCTTTTGAATTTATTTTTGTTTATAGTATAAGATAGAGGTCCAGTTTCATTATTTTGCATGTAGCTATCCAGGTTCCCCAGTGCCATTTAAGAGACTCTCTTTTCCCCATTGTATATTCTTGCCTCCTTTGTCATAGTTTATTTTTTATTTTATTTTTTTAAATGTAACGTATTGTCAAATTGGTTTCCATACAACAGCTAGTGCTCATCCCAACATCCTTTGTCATAGTTTCATTGACCATATATGCATGGGTTTTTTTCTGAGTTCTCTATTTTGTTTCATTGATTTATGTCTGTTTTTGTGCAAGTGCCATGCTGTTTTGATTATCATAGCTCTGTAGTATAGTTCAAAATCAGGGAGTGTGATGCCTCCAGCTTTATTCTTCTTTCTGAGAATTTCTTTGACTATTTGGGGTCTTATGGGGTCCGTACACATTTTAGAATTCTTTGTCTAGTTCTGTGAAAAATTCCACTGCTATTTTGATAAGTATTGGATTGAATCTATAGATTACTTTAGGTTGTATGGACATTTTAACAATATTAACCCATACAATACATAGCCATGATATGTCTTTTCACTTATTTGTGTCATTTTCAATTTCTTTCATCAGTGTCTTACTGAATTCAGAATACAGGTCTGTCACCTTCTTGGTTAAATTTATTCTTAGATATTTTAATATTTTTGAGAAAAATGTAAATGTGATCATTGTCTTAATTTCTCTTCCTGGTAGTTTGTTATTACTGTACAGAAACACAACTAATTTCTGTATATTAATTTGTATCCTGTGACTTTACTAAATATATTTACCAATTCTAATAGCTCTTTGGTAGAGTCTTAAGGGTTTTCTAGGTATAATATGTCAGCAGCAATCAGTGACAGTTTTACTTTTTGCTTTTTAATTTGAATGCTTTTTATTTCTCTTTCTTGTCTAATTGTTATGGCTAGGACTTCCAATACTATGTTAAATAATAATGGCAAGAGTGGGCATCCTTGTCTTGTTCTTGATATTAGAGGACAAAATTTCAGCATTTCATCATTGACTATGATGTTAGCTGTGGGTTTATTGTATATGGCCTTTATTACATTGAGGTTTTATCTTTTATATCCTCTTTGTTGAGAGGGTTTTTTTAAATCAGAAATAGATGTTGATTTTATCAAATGCTTTTTCAGCATCGATTGAGATGATCTTATGATTTTTACCTTTGTTTTATTATTATGGTGTATGATACTGATGAATTTGCTGATGTTGACTATGCTTGCATCCCTGGAATAATTCCCCCTTGATCATAGTAGGATACTTTTTAATGTATTGTTGAATTCCATTTGCTAATATTTTGTTGACAATTTTTGCATCTATGTTCATTACGGATAATGGCCTGTATTTTTTTTTTTTTTTGGTGTCTTTATCTGGTTTTTGTATCAGGATAATGCCAGACTTCTAAAATGAGTTTGGAAGCATTCCTTCCTCTTCAGTTTTTGAAATAATTTGGGAAGAATTGATACTAACTCTTTTAGTGTTCAGTAGAATTTACCAATGAAGCTGTAAAGTCCTGTACTTTGGTATGTTGGGAGTTTTTAAATTACTGATTTAATTTCTTTTTGTGTAATTGGTCTATTATGTTTTCTCTTCCTTCGTGTTTCAGTCTTGGATAATGTATCTTTCTAAGAATTTATCCATTACCTCTTGGTTTTCCAATTTGTTGGTGTATAATTGTTTATAGTACTATCTTATGATCCTTTGTATTTCTGTGATGTCAGTTGTAACTTCTCCGTCATTTCTGATTTTATTTATTTGGGCTCTCATCTTTTTTTAATGGGACTGGCTAAAGGTAAATCAGTTTTGTGTATCTTTTCTAAGAACCAGCTCTTAGTACCTTGATATGTGTGTGTGTGTGTGTGTATAGTGTTTTGATTTTTATTTATTTCCACTCTGGTATTATTTCCTTCCTTCTACTAACTTTGGTCTTTGTTTGTTCTCTTTTTTGGGAGGTGGTACCTTTAGGTATAAACTTACAATATTTAATTGTGATTTTTCTTATTTCTTGAAATAAGCCTATATTGCTGTGAACTTCCCTCTTGGGACTGCTTTTGCAGTGTCCCATTGATTTTGGAAGGTTGTGTTTCTATTTTCCTGTGTTTCAAAGTATTTTTTTTTTAATTTCCTCTTTGATTTCTTTGTTGACCCATTGATTGTTTAGTAGCATGTTGTTTAACATCTGCATGTTTTGTTTCTCTTTTTTCTCAGTTTTCTTCTTGTAATTGATTTCTAGTTTCATATTGTTGGTTGGCAAAGATGCTTGATAGGATTTCAGTTTCTTTAAATTATTGAGTCATGTTTTGTGACCTAACATGTGATCCATTCTGAAGAATGTTTCACGTGCACTTGAAAAGAATATGTATTCACTACAATGAGATATCACCTTACACCTATGAGGATGTGGAGAAGAAGGAATCCTGTTGCACTGTTGGTGGGAATGCAAAATGGTACAGCTACTGTGGGAACAATGTAGAGATTCCTTAAAAAGTTGAAAAAAGAAGTACCCTAAGACCCAGTAATCACACTACTGGGTATTTTCCCAAAGAATACAAAAAAACAAAAAACAAAAACAAAAACAAAACTAATTCAAAGGGATATATGCACCCTTATGTTTATTTCAGCATTATTTTTAACAGCCAAAATATGGAAGCAGCCCAAATGTCCATTGATTGATGAATGGATAAAGAAGATGTGTGTGTGTGTGTGTGTGTGTGTGTGTGTGATGGAATTATTATTCAGTCATAAAAAAGAATGAAATCTTGCCATTTACAATTACATGGATGAATCTAGTGAGTATAATCCTAAGAGAAATAAGTCAGAGAAAGACAAATAGCATATGATTTCACTCATGTGTGGAATTTTAAAAACTAAACAAATGAGCAAAACAGACAAGAGAGGTGGGGAGTGAAAAACAAAGAAATATACTCTTAACTATAGACAACAAACTGATGGTTGGAGTGGGTAGGAGGATGCATTAATTAGGTGATGGAGATAAAGGAGTATAACTGTCATGATGATCACTGCGTGATGTGTGGAATTGTTGAATCATTATACTGTACACCTGAAACTAATATAACACTGTTTATTAATTATACTGGAGTTAAAATAAAAACTAAGGAAGGAAGGGAGGAGTGAGGGAGGGAAGGAAGGACTCTATTCTGAATCAAAAAGGAAAGAATGTGTATTCAGATTTTGGATAAAATGTTCCATATATATGAAGTCCATATGGTTTAATATACCACTTAAGGCCAGTATTCACTTACTGATTTTCTGTTTGGATGATCCACCCATTGATTTAAATGGTATGTTATAGTCCCTTAATATTATTGTATTACTATCAATTTCTCCCTTCATGTCTGTTAATGTTTGCTTTATACATTTAGATTCTCCTACTTTGTTCATAAATATTTGTGAATGTTGAATCTTCTTGTTGGATTGAACCTGTCATCATTATGTAATGCCTCCAGCAATTTGTCAATGACAGTTCAGGTTTTTCTGCCCTTTCACTGGTTGCTGAAGTGGTTTTAGCTTGAATCCCCACTTTGGAGAGGTCCAAGTTGTTGGTGTAGGAAGACCCTGAATCCACCTCCTTCCATGGATACAGTGAATCCACAGTTACATATACAGCAGTTCGTCATGAAGGGTAACTGAAAACTGATTGAGTAACTCCTACACAACAAACAGCAGGGTGCCACGTAGAGAAGGGTAGGTGAAATGGATACATGGTAATGATGAAAAAGTGACCTTCAATAGGAAGGGATATCACTGAAGGGGCCTGTGTGCAGGCTCACCTGCTCTTGGGCACAGCAAAAATCAGGGGCTTAAAGGACAAGTATATTATAAGTGCAGGAATCCGTTTATTAACCCTAGAACATCTGCCACTTGAATGGGAAACTTTTGAGACTCTCTCCAAAGTTGGAGTTGACAGCAAGCACTGATTTTTTTTGTTCTCCCTCCACCTTAATAGTACCCCCAGGCATTCTTGCCTCCCTGTTAGGGCTACCCAAGCACACTTAGGCCTCTTGCCCATACCAGCTCCAACCATCCTCCCAAGGTGGCTCCAGCATGAAGCATCTCAGGACCCCCTCAGCACTTACCCTCTCCAGCTCTAGTTGTCCCAACTCTTGGGACCCTTGGCCCATGTTGCTCCAGCTCCAGATGTCTGACCAGAGTGGTTGTGTGAGGCACACCTCAGCACCCCCCATTCTATACCCACTCCAGCTCTGGCCACCCTGCCACATAGGTCCTGACACAGTGTGCCCCAGAAACGCCCCAGCCTCTGCCCACTCCAGATATGGCTAGCCTGCCACCAACCACACACAATCTGCACAGGAGACACTTTTACACAAGGCCACTTAATTCCTAGAAGCAAACACAGAAATCTAACAAAATGAAGAGACAGAGGAATATGTTCCAAATGAACAAGATATAATAAAAAAACCCAGAAGAAAGTCACAATGAAATGGAGATAAATAATTTACCTGATAAAGGATTCAAAGTAATGGTCATAAAGGTGCTTACCAAACTTGGGAGTAGAATGGAGGAACACGGTAAGAACTCCAACAAAGAGTTAGAAAATATAAGAAAAAACTACTCAGAGCTGAAGAATACAATAACTGAAATGAAAAAATAAACTAGAGAGAATCATCAGCAGATTAAATGATACAGAAAAATGCATAAATGATCTGGAAGATGGAATAGTGGCAATCACCCAGTCAGAAAAAGAAAAAGGGGGAAAGTAATTTTAAAAAATAGTTTAAGGGAACTCTGGGACAATTTCAAGCATGATAGCATTTGTATCACAGGGGTTGCAGAAAACAAGGAGAGGGAAAGGGACAGAGAACTTATTTGAAGAAATAATAGCTGAAAACTTCCCTAACCTGGGGAAAGAAACAGACATCCAGGTGCAGGAGGCACAGGGAGTCACAAAAAGAGAGGAGTCCAAAGAAATGTACACTGAGACGTGTTATAATTAACATAGCAAACGTTAAAAACAAAGAGAGAATCTTAAAGGCAGCAAGAGAAAAGCAAATAGATGCATATAAAGGAAACCGCGTAAAACTATTTGCTGATATTTCTGCAGAAACTTTGCAGGCCAGATGGGAGTGGCAGGATATATTTAAAGTGCTGGGAGGGAAAAATGTATAACCAAGAACACTCTGCCCCGTGAGATTATCATTCACAATTGAAGGAGCGATACGGAGTTTTCTAGACAACCAAAAACTAAAGGAGTTCATCACCACTGAACTGGCCTTAGAAAAAATATTAAAGGGTCTTTAAGTGGAATAGAAAAGGCCATAACTAGAAATAAGAAAATACAGGAAAAAAATCTCACAGAAAGACAAATATATGGTAAAGTCAGTGATCATACAGTTAAAAACTAGTATAGCAGTTAAAAGACAAAAGTAATAAAGTCAGCTATAGCCACCATAAGTAGATAAAGGGTATACACACAAAAGATGTAAAATGTAATGTCACAAATAAAATATGTGGTGAGGTGTAAAAATGTTTTGCTTTTAGAATGTGTTAAAAAAGTGACTATCAGCTTGAAACAGACTGCTGTAAAAATAGGCTGATATGTATGAACCTCTTGGTGAGTGTAAATCAAAAACCTACAATACTTACACAACAAAAGGAAGATAAAGGAACTGAAGCATAAAACTAAAGAAAACAATCAAACCACAAGGGAAGAGAGCAAGTGAAGAAAGGAACAGAGAAGAGCTACAAAACCAACCAGAAAACAATAAAAGAGCAATGAGTACATACCTATTATTAATAATTACTTTAAATGTAAATGGACCGCTCCAATCAAAAGACCTAATAGGATGGCCGAATGCATTAAAAAAGAACCCACAATACCTACCTATATACTGTCTACAAGACACTCACTTCAGATTTGAGACTGAAAGTGAAGAAATTGAAAAGTGTCCCTACAAATATAAACAAAACTAAAGCTGGGATAGCAATACTCAATGTCAGACAAAATAGACTTTAAAACAAAGATTGTAGGGGCGCATGGGTGGCTCAGTCGGTTAAGCATCCACTTTGGCTCAGGGCATGATGTTGCGATCCGTGAGTGAGTTTGAGCCCCACATCAGGCTCTGTGCTGACAGCTCGGAGCCTGGAGGCTGCTTCCGATTCTGTGTCTCTCTCTCTGCACCTCCCCTGCTCTCTCTCTCTCTCTCTCTCTCTCTCTCTCTCAAAAATAAATAAATGTAAATTAAAAAAAAATTAAAAAACCCACAGATTGTAGCAAAAGACACAGAAGCACTGTTGGTTTAAGTGAGGCACATAATGAAATGTTTCTGTCAAAAGTTCAGAAATATCCAAAGTAAAATAGTGAATCAGTGAAGTAGCAGTTAGCAAACATTTATTATGCACACACCAAAAAACAAACAAACAAAAACACACGGTTTGCAAACTGAGAACATTCAAACCAAAACATTGAATGAGGCTCAGAGATATATTGTTGTAAGGCCGCTTACATTAGTGAGAAAGCATGACTTCATTCTTCACAGTGATTGGTCATAATATTAGAATTTTCTTCAGTGGTAGGCAATTCTTCAGTGGTTATGTCATATCAGCCTTGGGAAGCGGTTCATGTTTTGCTTATGATTTGCAGAGGCAAAAAAAGAAATGACCCAGGTTAAATTAGTCTTACAAAATACGCTAAATTAAGCTTTGTTCAGATAATTTTTAATGGTCTCTGTTTTTGATGAACATTTTCAAGCTTTTCTAACCTTTCAGTATGTCTATCCATTTCAGTTTAGCTCTCTCTTTCTCTCTCTCTTTTTTTAATTGGTATTTTCATCTTAAAATATCTACTGCCAGTTACCCCAATTTGAAAACCCCAGTGCAATTCTACTGCTCATTAGCAATCGTCTTTCGCTCCTTTTTTAACAGAAAATTTTTACAGAACTTTTTAATTTTTATTAAAATATTTTAATTTTTTAATTTTAATTTTTTAACAGAAATTGTTCTTCCCTGTCTTCATAGGCTTATTTTCCTTATTAATAAATCTAGTTCTGTGTCCCATTTTTATCTGAACTAAACTATATATTGTCTTCTTTTAGTTTTAGAATTTCTAATTGTCTATTTTTCTATTGGGGTCTTTCTTTTTCTTATTTATTTATTAGTATTCCTTAACAAGGAAGAAATATGTATTAATTGGGAAAAATAGTATTTGCTTGCTCGAAAATTTTAAAAAATACTACTTGCTTGCTTTTCCTAGTATTTTTATTCATTCTTATAACTAAAGGAAGGGATTAATTTTATTTATTTTTTTAGTATTTATTTATTTTTGAAAGAGAGGGAGAGAGAGACAGAGTGCAAGCTGGGGAGGGGCAGAGAGAGAGAGGGAGACACAGAATCCAAAGCAGGCTCCAGGCTCCGAGCTGTCAGCACAGAGCCCGACGTGGGGCTTGAACTCATGGACTGTGAGATCATGACCTGAATTGAAGTTAGACGCTTAACTTACTGAGCCACCCAGGTGCACCAAGGAATTAATTTTCTTATAAATTTAAGTCTCTCTAGTCAATATTGTCAATATTTTCAGTATTGGTATATAGCAATATTGGTATGTTTCCTAGTTAGTAAATGAATCTCTTAGTGTCTCTGTTTTCAGGGAAATACATAAAGCTTCCAGTACATTAGATTTAAAAAAGAATCTCACTCATATTATAGACAAAAGGCTTATGCATCCTCTTTAAGAAGTACCAACTTTCTGTTTCTTTTCTGTTTTTATTCCTGTACTGCAGGAGCCCAGTTGATGGCAGGTTAGTGTTCATGTGACTTTTCCCTTCCAGTCCCAACACTGGGCCTAAATCATCTGTAAAACTGGGAATGAAAATAGCCATACCTTTTAGTTCAAATGGCTATTAATAAAATGTAATACACGTGTGGATATGAAAACCCTTTACAAATTATAATTTCTTATTTATCTCCATTTCAGTTTAAGTGTTTATAAGAGTTGAAAATTAGATTTGATCATTTCTAAAGTCTGCTGGTTTGAACTATGTGAGATACTCTAAAACTTACTAGGGCGAATCCAGCGGCTACTGATGTGAACATAATAATTATATGGTAAAATTGAGTAGGCAGAACACCCTTGTTGAGAATTAAAATCCCTGTCATCTATCCACATGGTAAACTTTCTCCAACATCTCTGCAAAGGGCTTGAAAGAGAAAGGTATGGTTGGCCTCCCTGACTTCAGCCTCTTTGGGTGAGGGATATAATTTTAAGACACCCTGGTTCCCCTGAATACCTTAGTATCTATCTGTAATATAACTTATTTAAAATATTTGAAGATATTTATATAATTATACTCTAACATCTGTTACTGTAAGATTTCCAAGAGCTTACTTATTGTATTAAATTAATTTACTGGGCACTCACCTTAACGAAATAAGTCATTATTCTGTTAGTACACTTGTAGAACTGAACTATTTTCCTCTTGATTTCTTACATTTGTGTTTTTATTTTTTCCTCAGTTTCTCTTTTTTTTATCGTTTATTTACCCGAATCGGATGCATAACTGGATAAGCTTAAAGAGCTTGACATTTACAATATACATTTGAGGGAGAGAGAGAGAGCACAAGCTGGGGAGAGGGGCAGAGGGAGAGAAAGAAAATCTTAAGCAAGCTCTATGCTCAGCAAGTAGCCTGATGTGGGGCTCAATCGCATGACCCTGGGATGGTGACTTGAGCCGAAATCAAGAGTTGGACACTCAGCTAACTCAGCTACCCAGGCACCCCCAAAGATTTTGACATTTGGAATGAGATAAACCTTCATTTAAAGCCCAGCCTTGATAGTTTATGTCTGTGGTCCTTAGCAAGTTCTTTAACTTTTGTTGGTATCAGTTTTATTTCTGTGAAATGAGAACACAGACCTCATTGGTTATATAGATTATCCATGAGAATTAAAACTAATATAAAATGCTTAGCACAGTAAATCCTTAATCAATTTATATTGTTTATTATAATTAGACAACAAGTAAGGATAGTATAATTGAAAGACATGTAAGTGAAATTCTAAAATGAGTAAAATGAGTTTCCTTAAAAAATATCAGAAGTATAAGAGATATAAACTCAGAGAGTAGGATAATTCTTGGCATTCATTTATTCAAAAAATATTTGAATGCTTGCTGTGAGCCATGCACACTTCCAGGCGCTGACCGTAAAGTGATGGACAACAGGCAGTCCCTGCCCTCCTGTAGCCTTCCTTCTAGTTAGCAAAAACTGAAAATTAACATACAAATAAATGTATGTGGTGATTTCAGATACAAACTATGCAGAAAACAAAACAGGTTATGACCTCAAGCGTGACAAGTGTGCTCAGGAGGGAGGGCTGCCTCGGTGATGGTGACATTTGAGCTAGGACCTGTAAGATTGGCAGAGCCTGCACTCTGGATATCCAGGATAAGAGACTCTAAAATGGAGTGCACTTTGTGTCATCCAGGGAGGGAAGGAAGACCAGTGTGACTGGAGCAAGCACAGTGGATGCAAGGGTACCCAGAGTAACATTCTGTGGGATATGGTCAGCCCTGGTGAGGAGTTTGGATTTTATTCTAATTTCAGGAGCCATGGTCCTTAGAAATGTAGGGACATGGCCTCATTTGGTTTTAAAATGACCACTCATCATAAGGATATAAGGCTGATATAAGGAGAATGGACTTTAGGATATGTGGAATGTGCTATTGATGTACATCAGGAGCTTAAAAATGGTTTGAATGTAAGAGGATAATGACAGTGAAGATGGAGAGAAGTAATCAGGTTTGAGATATATGGTGAAGGTAGTGCTGAAATGACATGCTTAACAACTGCATGTTGGGAATAACTGAACTGGCCAAAGGGTACAAATCAGAGATAAGTCCTAGGGACTTGGCTTGCCTATCACTTGGCTAGAAGTGCATTCCTGGGGCAGGGAAGAGCAGGAGAAGACGTGGTGTATAGTGTAGCAATTGAGACAATGTGGTTGCTGGAGACAGAAAAGGTTGCTTCCACCTACCTCACTTACTGTCCATTGGCAAGTTTTTAGAATTCTCTGCCTTAGTTTCTCCATTTATAAAATGAGAAATGTAATACCTGTCTTGTTACTTGCTCTAAGGATAGAAGGAGATGTGAACGAGATTATGCATTAAAATTGTTTATAACGGTGCTTGACATACAGCACATTTGATCACTGAAGGAAGAGCAAAAGAAAAAAAAAATAACCTGTACGGTTTGAATACCTGTTGGACATCTGAACAGAGATACATGTGTATGCCACAGGGTGATGGTAGGCAAGACCCAGAACAGTGATCCCGTTTGAATGGATGTTGGAGGTAGATCTGAGCTGAAGAGATTTGGCAGTAGTGTCATGGTTGATTGGATGGACTCTGGAGGAAGACAAGTTTGCAAAATTATCTTTACCACTTACCAGCTATGGGCGTGTTGTACCCTGGCTGCCTCGGTTTCCTCAGTTTGAAATGAGAAGCCTAATGGAAACTATCTCATAGTTTTAAGGATTAAACATCTAATATACGGTATGTGCCAGTTATTGAGGGAGAATGATCACAAGTCATATTTGGACAAGGTAAGTTTGAAATGGGTTTTCAACACACAAGTGGAGTTGAATAAACAAGTCTAGAGTTCAGAAAGGCTCAAAGCTCAAGGTATAAATTGGGCATTCATCAGCACAGTGATGGTATTTAAATCTTTAGGACTAGGTGAAATCTCATGGGTTTATTCTAAGGATTCAAAAGCTAATACATGTTACCTCCTAATTATTGTTAGGGGGGAAATGAACAAGCAAAGTAGAAAAGAGAACAAGGTTGGGACGATTTCACTACGATTTCATACGATTTCAGGTATACGCACAGCAGAAGTAGCAGGGAGTGGGAAATAATTCTGTGCCTCAGTAACTTTTAGGGAAAGTCTTATTCCTAAATTAACCCACGAGACAGTCTCATTTGAAGTTTTAGATCACAAATATTCTCCATTTAACATTTCACTTAATGCCTTTGAATTGGATTGTTGGCTTCCGGTGAATCACATAATGTAGTTTATTTCTTTTGGTTTGTCACTGCCCCTAACATAGTATAATGTAAACAGAAAGTGCTCTTTAATTTATCATTGAATGTGGTGATTAAAACATTTTTTCCTTAGGACCACATTGTAGACTAGCTACAGGGGCCCTGAATCATTTTGTTCTGTTTTTAAAAATGTTTACTTATGTTGAGAGAGAGTGAGAGGGGGTGGCAGGGAGAGGCAGAGAGAGGGGGAGCGGGAGAGAGAGAATCCCAAATAGTCTCTGTTCTGTCAGCACAGAGCTTGACATGGGGCTCAGTCTCATGAACCGCGAGATCATGACCTGAGCCAAAATCAGACTGAGCCACCCAGGCACCCCTGAATCATTCTCTTCTAAGGAGGAAATTCATGTTGATAGCTCACTTTATTGCCACATCCCACCTCCCCACCTGCAATGACTTATTTTGGAAAACTAATCAAACTTACTGGTCAGGGCTCAAAATAATTTATGCAAGTAGGATCCAGAAATTATCTTTCTCCAACTCTAAAAGCCTGTACGGAAAGTCAGAAGACAATGTGTTTTGGGCCTGAGCAAGCCAATGCAGAAATTTCAGATACACACTACAGCAAGACTGTGACGATTTCTTAACCTCCTGAACCATAGTCGGCTGATATATAAAATGGAAATAACGTTTACCTCATAATGTTTAAATGGGCTGAACAAAAGTGCATCCTCAAGTCATTATCTTTCCTATGAAATATACTTCATCTCAGAAAGTGTTTTGGGTGTTCAGAAATTCCCATTTTACTGTGCATACCAGCTACAAATACACTCTTTTGTATGCTTAAAAAATTCAACCTATTTTGAAAAGGATGTATATAGCCTAAGTAGTAAGTATATGTGTGCATATAAATTAGTGGCTATAAAATTACACAGAGTTGTGGAAGTGTCCTTTTTACTTTTACAGATGTAAATTACTTATTTCTAAATGATTCTTCACATGTAATAGGAGGGGCTTTTTACAGTTGTAGTAGTTTTATTTATGTTTGTTTGTTCATTTGTTTTTAAATAGATTTGGCAGCATTCACAGTCAAGGGCTGTCATGGTCTCATTATTTCTTGGCCCTTGGAGAACTGTGCTAATGAAGTACATTTAGTGGGGAAGATTACTGCTCTTTGCCTGTGTTCTCCTTAAGCAACTATTTCTTTACTTACTAGTGCTTGTTACAATTTATTAACCATGATGTATATACATCCAAGTAAATGAAACCTTCCTTCTTCTCTGCTCCCTGCCTCATACTGAATTTACTAGGTAGAAAATTTGCGTAAAGTTACAAACCAGTCAGCTTCTTGAGAAAAAAGTTGTTACTGACAATTTCTGTAGTGCTAAACCTCAGAAAAATACAACAGCTTTTATGGATCCAATGCTGATTTTAATTTTCAAGCCAGGAGTTAAATATATAAATCATGTTGAACACAGTGTACCTGTCTTTAGAATGCTGTTTATAGTCATGTGTATATATTAGTTTTCTTGGTAGAGAGCTACATTTCCCTGCCCTCCTGTTCTTTGTATCAAGCAAACAACACACACACACACGCACACACACGCACATACACATACTCTTCCCTATTAGAAATATGGTGCATTTATGACATTTTATTGTGTGATTAGTTTCTTCACCTATATCCTCATACCACTGCTTCACTGGTACTTTAAATAAATAAGTGGATTTTTTGCTTTCGATGGCTGTTTTACAAGTTTTCATTTTGCCACTAAAGTTTTTACTTTCATTTCTTTTTAACTTTTTTCATGTTTATTTTATTTTTGAGAGAGAGAGACAAAGTGTGAGTGGGGAGGGGGCAGAGAGTGAGGAAGACAGAGGATCCGAAGCACGCTCCAGGCTCTGAGCTGTCAGCACAGAGCCTGATGTGTGTTTCGAACTCATGAACAGTTAGAGCATGACCTGAGCTGAAGTCAGCGCCACCCAGGCTCCCCAAGAGTTTTTACTTTTAATATATTGTGTTACAGATTAATACTCTTATCTATACATGTATTTTGAAACTTGCATTGATTTATATGTGGAATCTTTAAATCATATGTTTCTCTTTCAAAGAGATACTGCTAAACTTGTTTTTTTTTTGGTTGTGTTTTTAATGAGTTATTTTTTTTTTTGAAGCTTGCCCAATTTACTTAACCTCTGTCTGTGTGTGCCTTGATTTTTTTTTATCTATGAAATGCATTGTTTGGGTGAATTAAAGGAGATAATCTGTGTATAGTATTTGGCCCATGGCTTAGTTTACCTCATGTTACTGGTAGTGTCCGTTACCTCATGAAAATATGAGATTATTGTCCTGTCTCTTTGGGTCTTGATGAGCTCTATAATGGCTTTTGCTAATAAAAATGATTCTCTATCATTTTTCTTGCCCAGGCAATTTTCACCTGTTGTCTCTTGATATGCTATTTTTGGGAGTTCTGAGTTGGCATGCAAATTTTCTGATTGCTCTTTAGACTGTCATTTTGGAAAGGCCATGTGTAGGCTGTGTAGTGTATTCCACAGCCTTAGCTGAGCCTAGGGTTATAGCCATTTCCATCAAGACTTCAGACATGTGGATAAATTGGTCTTGAATGTTCCAGGTTAGTCCATCTACCAGCAGAACACCACAGAAACTGCTGTTGATGTTCTGCACAACAGAATAATTTCCTAGCCAAGTTCTACCTGAATTCCTGACCCACAAAACCTTGGGATTTAAGAAAATGGTTGTTTCTATATGAGCCAGTAAGTTTGCGGCAGCACTAAACAACTGGAACACTGATATATGGAAATAAAATGGCTTTTATATCCTGTGATATAACTGAAATCACTTATTAGCTTCTAATATTTTTCTGTATATACCTCTTATATATATTCCAATATACACATATATACATATATATATACATATATAACATATATATTCCATTCCTTATATATATATTTTAATGTTTTTATTTATTTTTGAGAGGGAGAGAGAGAGAGAGAGAGAGAGAGGGCGAGCATGAGTGGGGGAGGGGCAGAGAGAGGGAGTCGCAGAATTAGAAGCAAGCTCCAGGCTCTGAGCTGTCAGCACAAGCCCAACTTGGGGCTTGAACTCATGGGCTGTGAGATCATGACCTGAGCTTAAGTCAGATGCTTAACTGACTGAGCCACCCAGGTGCCCCACATATGATTTTTAAAATATGTAATCATTCGCTTGAGAATAATGAGTTTTATTCCTAAGTACCCAATGTTCATCCATGGCTATACCTTTTTTCAATGACTAGGGCCTTTGTTACATTATTGAATAAAAGGGATAACAGCACAAGAGTCATACTCTTTTTTACTTCAAGGGGAAAGCTATTAAGAATACACCATTCCAGGATGGCTCAGTTGGTTAAGCAGCCGACTTCGGCTCAGGTCATGATCTCACGGACTGTGAGTTCAAGCCCCGTGTCAGTCTCTGTGCTGACAGCTCAGAGCCTGAAGCCTGCTTCAGATTCTGTGTTTCCCTCTCTCTCTGTCCCTTCCCTGCTCACACACACACACACACACACACTCTCTCTCTCTCTCAAATATAAATAAACATTTAAAAAAGAAACCCAGAATATTCCATTCAGTATGACGTTTTCTTTAGGTTTTTTGTAGATACTTCTATCAGATTAAGAAAGTTCCTGACCATTTCTGTTTTCCTGAGAGTTATTATTTTTTTAAGCAAGAATGATTCTTGAAGCTATTTAATTATTTGTATATTACTTTTCTCCTGTCTCTTAACAGAAAACATATTTGAGCATATGAAAGTTAAAACTTTCTTTACTAGTATTAGTATGTCTACAGAAAAATGAATCAATTAAATTTGAAGATGTGAAAAATAATGGAGGGAAAGCTACTGTAAATATTCAGATGGGTAAAATCTCTTCTATTTTAAAGGCAGTTAACACCATCAAATGTTATAAGTCTGAGGGTGATACAGTTTCATAATTGAGTTGATCAACATGTATTATTTTCCACCAGCTTTGTTGAGATATAATTGACATACAATACTGTATAAGGAAGAAAAACAAAACAAGGTACAATATAGTGATTAGGACATAATGTAATTTATATATAAAGAGAATATTTACCTAATTTAAGATTCTCCCACCATTTTGTAGCTTAGGAAACTGAGTTGTGGACTTATAATGTAACTTGTCCATGGGCACATAGCTAGATAATTTTGTTATCTGAAAATATTCATAACTTAGTGAGACTAGGCATCTCTGGAGAAGGAAATTGGGAAGTGGAAGGTGAAGGACAGGAATGAAAAGGACTTTATTTTATTGTTTTTCATACATTTGAATTTGTGTCATATATACATGTATTATCTATACATGTATATTGCATTACCTATTCTATTAAATAAACACATAAATAATTTTTGACACTGCTGCTATATTTACATAGGTTTATTGTGACAATTTGCTGCAATTCCACATGTTTTAAGATTTTTCAGTTCAGGGGTGCCTGGGTGGCTAAGTGTCTGACTCTTGATTTCAGCTCAGGTCATGATATCCCAGTTTAGTAGTTTTGAGCCCTATGTTGGACTCTGTGTGCTGACAGCATGGAGCCTGCCTGGGATTCTCTGTCTCCCTCTCTTTCTGTCCCTCTCTGCTCATGCTGCCTCTGTCATCTCAAAATAAATAAATAAACTCAAAAAATGTTTGTTTAGTTCTAATATTATCAAGTTTTTCTATTTGTATTTTTTGAGACTCTTCAAGGGTTTAATAAGCATAAAGATTAATAAAGTGTTGTTTATATACTAATAACATTGTTAAAACCTCCATGTATATGAAACATGCAAATATATAGTTTTAGAAAAGTAAGGTCACATTTGTTTCCATGAAATGTAATGAAACATGGGCTTTGATTCTACTATAGTTATATTACATTTTAATGAAAGGTTGTGTTCTCAATTTAAGATTTTGAAGGTTATAATACATAATTTTAAGAGGTCCTGAGGCTTTATTCCTGTAAGTGCCTTAATCGAAGTGAATGCAATAGTATCCAGAAGCATCACAAAAATGCTCTCCCTATAGTTCAGGTTTTATAATTATGTGATAAATCACTGTATCCTTTACCACCTAATAATAAAAAATGCAATGAATATACAACCCACAGAATGATGAGTGATTTGTTTTTAAAAATACCTCATGCCGGGGCATGTGGGTGGCTTAATTAAGGTCTGATTCTTGATTTCAGCTTTGGTCATGATCTCACAGTTCGTGAGTTTGAGCCCTGCGTCGGGCTCTGTGCTGAGAGCACAGAATCCTGAATCCTGCTTGGGATTCTCTCTCTCTCTCTCTCTCTCTCTCTCTCTCTCTCTCTCTGTTTCTCCCCCACTTGTGCTGTCTCTCAAAATAAATAAGCTTAAAAAAAAGAATACCTCATGCTGCATTTTAATGGGAGTAAAATTTTGTTTGCTATTCTTGAATATGCTTTCCCAACAACAAATGTTCCTTTGCTTACAAAAATGTTTTCCTTGAAAGTAGTTAAATTTGGAAACATATTTACCTCCTTTTGCCTACATACATGGCTACCTTGCCCAGAAGAGATAAACACCTGCTGTATTCCAAAATTATGAGCACATTTTGAAAAGTATTGAAAAGTTCTTGAATACATTGATAAGGAGAAGAATTACTTGTAAATAAGTTATAATCAATTATGTAAGGTTTTATATTACTTTGGATGTAATTTATGTTCAAGAAGAATATTGTTCTGACACTAGTTAAAATGATAAGGAAGACTTTATTCAGTCTTGTGATAGGTGTCAAGACTATGACAAAAGTGGAGAGAGATATCAGGCTCGACTCTGAATATAGTCAACAGTTGGGAGGGTATTGCCTAAGAGCAGAGTGGGTGGTGTGTTGGGAGTCGGTGGGTGGAAATTTACTAAGAGAAGACATCAGGGGTAGAGGGATTCTTGCTAACCCAACTTAATGAGATTCTTAGTGAAGGCATATCAGGGTAATCGGATGTTGAGACAGGAAAAAGGAATTTCATAAGATATTGAGGGTAGTAAGGTATCAAGGGTGAGGGGAATGTCATTTAACTGACCGAGTAGGATTCTTGCTACAACTGACTGAGGCCAGTGGATGAGGCCTAGACAAAGATTAAAAAAACAAAAAAACAAAAAAAACCTCAGAGGAACCTGTTTGAATTTTGGTCATTGAGAGAGTCTTTGTCACTGGTCAGAATATGACATATGCAGCTACAAATCCATAGAATATGAGGCATATCCAGAACACCCAGGCTCCCATTAGCAAATAGAGCTGTGTGGCCTTCCTGACATGGTGAGCATTAACATTGACTTCCTGTATCTTTCTTTTTTGTTATTTTTTTTTATTTTTGATTTTCGAGAAAGAATACATGCACAAGAGGGGGAAGGGGAGAGACAGAGGGAGACACAGAGTCCAAAGCAGGCTCCAGGCTCTGAGCTGTCAGAGCCCCAACGCAGGGCTCAAACCCATGAACCATGAGATCATGACCTGAGCAGAAGTTGGACGCTTAACCGACAGAGCCACCCAGATGCCCCAACCGTCATCTTTCTTGAGTAGGCTGAGCTGGTTTTGGTATGCCATGTGCTGACCAGGAGGGGACACCTGACCTTCAGAAAATGGGAAAGAGATCTACAAGAACAGATCACTAGACATGGCAGCCGAGAGTAAGCAGTGGCCAAGGCAATTAGAGAGACTGGTCTGCGTAGTTAGTGCACATCATCCACCCCATCACCTCCTCCTTGCTCTCAGTTGCTACTTAGTTGATTGAAGCAAATAAAGAAGTGGAGGTCTTTAAACCAAATCATGTTATTATGAAATTTCTCTTGAATATATTAGATATTCTAAATATTAGAATGATCTAAATATTAGAATTCTCGAATCTTCTTCGCCATGGTCCTTGTTTTGACTTTGAAGTATAGTTATTTAGAATAAAAGAGATATGCGCCCTCAATGATCTTCCTTCGGATTCCTTTCTTATAAGGTTGCTTTGCCATCTTTAAAGATATTCATGAGGTGAGAACTTTTCACTTGTGCGTAATAGTTCTGTAAACGGCCCTAACAAAATTATAATCATAGCACTACTGAAGTCACTGTATAGGGAACACCATGACATTAAAGGGTAGAAAATCTTTAATATTTTAACCCTGGCCTAATCACAAGGTGATTATCTCGGATGCCTTGGCATTCTTTGTGTGTGTGGAGTGAGGGAGGAGGTGATGGATGAATTACTAATAGAGGAATGACCTGAACATGCATTCTGGACACTTGGACTGTGTCGGATCTGTGCATCAGTGGGAGAGAGCGAGAGGAAATTATGGGAAGAACAATACAAACAAACCCTTGAATATCTAAATTTATTCAGGAAACATTACATGCAACTGAATTTTTCTGTTCAGTTCTAAGTCTTAAGAAATGAAGCCATCTTCATTTCTTGTTTTATCATCACAAACATCAATCTCTCTTCTTCTTTCTCATCTTCCAGGATATCTGGGAGACTCCAAGAGTTCACATGATAATGTTCTTGATCTGGACAGGAGAACAAGGAACACTGAGGTGTGCCAAGGGCAGTGGGGGGGGGGGCTGTCTTTCTTTGATGTCTGTGTAAGTTATGTGGCTGCCTCAATACCATAGTTGGTATTTTCTGAGAACAGAACAAAAATATTGCAGTGAAAATTGTTAATAAATTGTAATAGCAACTCTGAAATATTTGAAACTGGGAAATTTCCAGCTTTGAAAGTAAAAGAAATACTTTTTTTTGCCTATTGAAAATGTCATCCATTTAAACAGCTTAGAATGGAGGGAGAAAGATAGCTCTGTCAAAATAGTGTTTTTGAAGAGTTTTCAGTGTGCTACATTTTAATGTTTTCTATTGAATTCTCAAAGTTGGACTATTTTGTGAGAAATATAAAAATGAGATGATAATAAAAAATGCTCGGGCACCTGGGTGACTCAGTCGGTTGAGCGTCCGACTTCGGCTCAGGTCATGGTCTCATGGTTTGTGGGTTAGAGCCCCATGTCGGGCTCTGTGCTGCCAGCTCAGAGCCTGGAGCCTGCTTCGGATTCTGTGCTCCCTCTCTCTCTGCTCCTCCCCTGCTCATGCTCTGTCACTCTCTCTCTCAAAAATAAATAAACATGAAAAAAAAATTTAAAACAAAATAATGCTTTCCCTCTGTTAAACACTCACCATATTCCAGGCACTATACTAAGTGATTTTCTTGCACTGTCTCATCAAATTCTGGGAGGCAGAGACCATGTCTAGATAACTAGCTTAAAGTTGCTCAAGATTATACCATTGAAGAATAGTCTTAACTCTCATTTCATTTTGAGCCCATCTGGTGATGTAGGAAATTGATTTTTTAAAAACTTTTGCTATCATTTGGAAGGCAATCTGTGGCTAAAGAAGCTGAAAGACAAGAAGTTGATACCCTTTGTTTATGTGTTTGTCTGTCTAAGGCTGGGAATGCCTTGGATCCTTACTTAGGTCCCTGCTATTTGAGGTGAGCTCCCATGAGTATTTCCCCCTTTCAGAGCTATTCTTGTGTCTAGACTGGCTCTTGTGGTTCTTTTTATGATTTAAAGATGCACCTCAGCAGCAACCATCAGGAATTTTGAGAAAACATGGTTTGTTACTAACAAGTCTTATAGGGTACGCCTGGCACCTCAGAGGCCACATAGAGAGGCTGCTGTAGAGAGAGGAAGACTGAGGAGAAGGAGCAGAGGAGGAGGGAGCCTGGGCTTCAGTCTTTACTGGGGTTAAGGGTGGGGTGCCTAGGGTCTTTTGAGTTTCTCTTTACTGGTGTATTTAAAACATAAAAACAAGAATTAGGGCACAGGAAGGGAAAAGCAGGATCACTCAGTGGTCAATTATCTAGGTCACAGAGGGCTTTCTAAAAAGGGCCACTTTGTGGGTGGAGTGGCATGGTTCTTATCTAGTTGTTTTACTAGTAGCTGTGTTATACAGCCGGCAATATGTTTATTCGAGATGGATGTCTGTGAAGCGGGTGCCTCAGGGATGTCAGGCACTCACACTATAGCCTTACCTATGTATTTTTTAGATTTACCAGTTTTTACAAGTCAGTAAGTTCCAATAGCATTTGCAAATTCCAGACAGAGTCATAGAATTAATTGCAGATTTAAGTAAAATCACAATTAATTTTTAAAAGCAAACATATTTCTAAACTCTGTCATATAAAGTGTACAAGTTTAGAGTTGTTCAAGCTTGATTTTAATTCAGATTCTTCCCCATAAATTCTGTTGACTTGGGGCAAATTATCTCTTCTTTGTGAGTCTCATCGGTCTCATCTGTAAAATGGGGCTAATAGTGAATAACCACCTGGGTTATTTATGAGAATTAAATTAGATAATCTTATAAAGCACTTAGCATGATATTTGTAAGTTCACAATCAGTGATAGTTTTCATGTAAGAATAGAAAATTCTATGGATTAAATACTAGAGAATTCTAAGTCATAAAAATAGTTCTGTAATATTAATAAGTGATAATTTACATTAATACAAGTAATATAGTCTTTTAATAACTCAGATGAAAGTGCTTAAATTGAGGACTTCCAAGTTCTAGCCCTTCTTTCTGTACTTCTGATAAACATGGGCAAAATGGGAAGCTATAGGGACCACAAGGGACCAGGATAATTCATCCATGACCAACTAAATTCCAACTTTTTTTTTTTTTAATTAATGGATGAAGTAACAAGCAACAGACACTTATAGATAATCAAATCAATTCTTATGTAAATAAAAACAGCCCTAACTTGAGATTTCAGGAAATCAAATAAGATAAAGCCATGGAGAATAAAGGAGGGCAGACATCATTTGTTTAACTCCTGTATGATTCAAAGAAATAGATATTTTATCTCAGCTTTAAGTGTGATATTCAGGGAAGGGCAACAGGTCCCTGGGTCATTTCCCCCCCTGAAATCAAACATGTAAGATCTGTTTCTCTGCCTTGATAAATAAAGTCTGTGCAGAGGACAACTAGAAAAATGAGTGAAGGAGAGAAGGAGGAAGTATGCAGGAACAGGTGTGAGCTGAGTTGATGAGACCCAGAACATTAGGGCAGGTGACCGTTTGTCAGTCTCAGCTCTCAATCACACTCACATAGCTAGGAGCCGCAGAATCACAAAGAAGTGATTAGACTATCTGGTTACTGCTGGAACTCCAGCCAGAGATTCCTGCCAGTTCTCAGTTTTGGAAGGAAAAAGAACAGGAAGTGGCTGATTTTCACACTGGCTTCTGTGTTTGGAGGGAAAGAAAAAAAAATTCAGCAGCTGGAGGATAGCCTGGATAAAAGTGGAGATACTCAATTACAAGGAAACTAAACACCCCCCTCATGTCACCCTGTCTCTACCACCAACCACATCTACACAACACATATTTACCAGGCCCTTCTTCTTTTACCCTGCAAAGGTAGCAAAGCCCAAAACCTTGCCTGGATTGAGCTTTGCAAAGATACTGCAAACTTTCTTTTGCATCTTCCTTTTCCTTGGCATTCCACACTGGGTGGCTTCCCTGAGCTGTAAAGTAAACATTCCAGAGTCCCAGGAATGTGAGTATGGGTTACACATTCATCCATTGTGGCATTTGGAGTCATCATGATGATTTTGGTCAGTGAACCGTTGTCTCCTCTGCCACATAACACTCAGATGATATCTTCTCACCCCAGTGGTGTGGGTGAAGTGACAAGAACACAGGGAGATTTGGAACATGAGGAAAATGAGTGGTGGAACCCACATGGCATTAGGAATACCTTATTCCTTTTTGAATAAGTGTGATTTCTAATCAATCAGTATTATTCTTCATTAAACAAAAAGTGGCAGAACTACATATGAGCTGAAATGTTCCAATTCCAATTGCTGTACATTTCCACTACACTGTGGCACCAAATGTATTTGGTGACAAGGGAAAAACAAGGGGGAAAACACATTAGATTTGAGAATGCCCCTTATAGCGTTTCTTATTTATAGTTTTTTTTTGTTCTATTGAGGTATAAGCGACATATAACATTATATTAGTTTCAGGTGTACACCATGATGATTAAATATTTTTTTATATTTATACATTTTATACATTTTATTTTATACATATACAATTTTATGTATTGTGAAATGATCACCATATTAAGTTTACTTAATATCCATTGCCACGCATAGTTACAAATTTATTTTCTTGTGATGAGAACTTTTAAGAGCTAATCTCTTAGCAACTTTCAAAAATAAAATATAGTGCTGTATTATTAACGATAATCACTATGTTGTACATTGTAAATTACATCCCTATGGCTTATTTATTTTATATAACGTTTCCTTAAGGAACTTGTTCCAAAACGGACAAGTCACATCTTCCAGTCAAATACTACAGACTTAGTCCAGAACTCAATAAACTGAAGTATTTTCTGCTGATTGATTGGGACACAATTTGGAAGCAACAAACATTAATGTTTCCTTGATAGATAGAAAGTGATTTACTTGAGATTTAAGTTCTCCCCTATAGCCTGTTGCCATTTCTTCAGAGATGACTGATTTGAAGTCTGCTCTGTTTGAGTACGTGGAGATAACGTTCATGATATATATGCTTTTCCCCTGATAGAGTCAAATTTTCAAATGCACCCTTTCTTCACAAATTTGTTCTTAATCCATTTTACTCTAAACAAGACAGGACTTTTGCTTTGTTAACCTGTGGAAATATCAGCCATACTTCATATAGCCCATGGCTGCCTGGCTGTATAACCTATGTTTTGGGTTGTGTTTCTTTGTTGCTTTTAGCTAATCGGAGTTGTACAGAATAGTGATCCTCACTTAAGTGTGGTGGCATTCTGCCTGAAACTGCGGGACCTGGCCTGTTTGGGCAGCTGACATACATGGTCCCTTACTCAAAATGATAATAAATATGGTTAGAATTTACAAAGTTTATTTTTTTCCTCGTAGAAACAGAAAACTATTACTTTATGGTAACATTAAGCGCCCTAGCTTCACTCTAGCCTCAAATACAGAGATACAGTTTCAAGCGCACCTTTGACAAACATTCCAAACCCTCTGACACTAAGAGCAAGGGTTTTTTTTTCCTTAATAAGTGTAATCCACAAGTATCCGTTCTCTGAATTGTAAACTTGGTTAGCATTGACAGGGATTGTAACATGGAGCATTAAAATTCCCACCTAGATGCAGAAAGCTTTCATATTCCTCCTTCTGAGGCCTCAGATGGATGCTATTGGTCATGATGACAGTCCGAGGGTGTAGAGAAAATGATTTTGTGTTTAATTCTCAAATCTGTGGAGGAAAGAAAGAATTTTGAGAGAAAAATCTATATAAATAAATACACTAGGGATCAAAATGAAAAGTGAGAGTAAAGAATGCTTTTGTTTTGGGCTTTTTAGCCACTACAGTGTATCCTATAAAGGCTGGTAGGATGAAATAAATGGTATTCCCTGCTGTGTTCCCACAGGGAGGAAGAGGGCCTGAAAGAGTGGGCTTTCAGTGTACTGTTTACTTGTCAAATGAATTAATAATGAGTGAATAAAGGAATAAAATGCCCTTTTTATATTTAGAAAATTACAGGAATTTCAAAACACACTGAAAAATTTTATGTTGAGCTATACCAATTTGAAAAAAAAACTAACCTCTTTTGTGACTTTAAATTTTCTTTTTAATGTTTATTCATTTTTGAGACAGAGTGCAGGCTGGGTAGGGGGGCAGAGAGAGAGGGAGACAGAGGATCTGAAGTGGGCTCAGTGCTGACAGACCAGGGCTCGAACTCAGGAAACGTGAGATCATGACCTGTGCAGAAGTCTGATGCTTAACCAACTGAGCCACCCAGGCACCGCCCCCCCTATTTTGCGAGTTTATTTTATTTTTACTTTTTTTATGTTTTTTTCTTTTATTTTTTATATTTGAGACAGAGACAGAGACAGAGAGTAAGCAGGGGAGGGGTGAGAGATGGAGACAGAATCTGAAGCAGGCTCCAGGCTCAAACTGTCAGCACAGAGCTTGGCACAGGGCTCAAACTCACAAGCAGAGAAATCATGACCTGAGCCGAAGTCGGACACTCAACGGACTGAGGAGTCACCCAGCTCCCTCCCCCCCCCCCCCCCCCCCCCCCCCCCGTATTCTGAGACTTTAAATGAAGGAGACTATTGGGGCGCCTGGGTGGCTCAGTCCATTAAGCATCCGACTTTGGCTCAGTTCATGATCTTACAGACTGAGTTCAAGCCCTGTGTCAGTCTCTGTGGTGACAGCTCAGAGCCTGGAGCCTGCTTCAGATTCTGTGTCTCCCTCTCTCTCTGCCCCTCCCCTGCTCATGCTCTGTCTCTCTCTGCCTCGAAAATAAATAAAAACATTAAAAAAAAGTTTAAAATAAAAAATAAAAAAAATGAGGGAGACTATCACTAGGAAAACAAAATGTTAGATTTAAATATCAATCAGTATCTTCTGTAAAATGTATTCAATTGAAACATTATGCCTATATTTTGGCAAATAAATTTGAGTTTTTTTATCATAAAACAACTGTAGATATCAAGGGATAAACTTTAGTAACAACACTATTACATTACTAGTAGCAATAAAACAATGTGTCAAAATATAAAATTTTACTGAAGGTTCCACTCTTTGATTTAAATACTATAATGTCTTTTCTTGTTCTTTCCCCATGTTTGGCAAAACATGGTAATATGCACTAGCTGGAATGTCTATTGTCCGTTTGCAATTTTTTTCGATACTGAGCACATTTACTTTTCTAATATAGGGGAAAAACAGGGGTACCTTGGTGGCTGATGTAAGGAATGTATGATAATATTTGAGTTGGTTTGCTTGCCAGCTAGAGATTTTTAGGTAAATGAATCCTATCATTTTTAATTTAGTAAAGCACTTTTGATAAAGCATGCTAGATATACTTGAAATTAATGACCAACTATTCAGGATTCAATGAAAACTGGACATGGTACTAAAAAAATAATTTTTCCTTGGAGGTTACAAGTTAAAACTACGACTAAAAAATAGTAGCATCAGAAAGTAGGTACCGCATCAGAGGTTTAATCACCAAGTCTGTGCACTGTTCTTTATGCCTTCCCTGGCTTTGTCCTAAGATATACTCCAGTTCCTCCTGGTGCCCTGGTACATCCTGGAAGAATTATATAATATGTCCTCTTTCAGCATTAGAATGTTTTCATATTTCTAAGTATCACCCATGGAAAAAGATTATAGAGAGAAATTTAGTTTAAGATGATCAATATAAGATCACTTATTTAAAAATTTTTAATGAGACACATTTCACCCATTTTGTAAGCAAGTAAAATCTATTCCTCCTTAAAATTTTCAGAGACCTTGGATACCTGGGTGGCTCAGTTGGTTGAACGGCCTACACTTGTTTTTAGCTCAAGTCATGCTCTCCTGGTTCGTGGGACTGAGCCCCATGTAGGGCTGCACTGATAGTGTGGAGCCTACCTGGTTTTGTCTCTCTCCCTCCCTCTTTCTCTGCCCCTCCCCGCCCATGCTCTTTCTCTCTTAAAATAAAAAATAAACTTAAAGAAAAAAACTTTTGGAGATCTTTTACAATTTAATATATAATTTGATTTTTGATACATACAGTGCCTTCATCTTACATATAAGTTATTTAAATGTTATATTAAGATAATTTTAAATAAAATTTTAATCTGTACTTCCCTAACATCTGTTTCAACACCAGTGTCACGTTTTAAACTAATATTACAATTTTGGCATTTCTGAAGAATTTGTGCTGCATAGGATTTCTGACATTTTATTTAAATAATTCAGCTGTTAATGCATTTTGTGTTCTGAAGTAACAATTTGCATTTATGTAATAAAAATGACAGTTTCACTCATCAAATTTCTATTACCCTTGTAGTTTATAAACTCATCTTTCTGTTTTATTCCAGATGAAGATCAGTCTCTGTTGTCTAATGACATGTATATCTGGTGACCTTGCCAGGCAGTCACTACGATTTCTTATCTCCCCCCAAACACAGCAGCTGCTCTTGTACTCTTCCTTCACCAGGTATCAGAGTTCCCATATTCTCCTATAAAATGAAATATGTGTGTAATCAATCAGAATTTCACCTTAGGAAACACTCTGAGGAAACGCAGTATCTTAAAATATGCTTTCATGAATTGATTTTTTCCTCAAAAACAGTTCTCTAGATTGTGTGTTTGCACTTGCGTGTGCACGCGCGCGCGCACACACACACACACACACACGGTCATCTTCTGGAGAAATGCATTTTCTTACATATGTAGTTCTTAAATAAGAAATAATGATTCAAATGTCATTGCTATTGGAGAAGACCCATTGAAAATCAAAGCAAAATTACTTTTATCTAGGTATAACCCCACATGTATCACAATATGCACACATTTAGACAATTTATTTTGCATTCATGTAATTGTAAAGGTAAATTCTCCGTATTATGAGATTGTTAACCAAAGCATGAATTTCACTTTCTCCTATTTTTAAGAACTGGAGCATTCTAACCAAAGTGATTTGTTTCCCTTTTATAGTTCAGTGAATCTGCTTAACTTCCTATCGCTTTCAGGCTTTCTTATATACAAAATAATGAAATATTTAATAGGTGTTCTTTTCATCAGTAGAAATTTAAAAGGCTTTTTCTTCTTCAAAAAGTATGTAATGAAAAAATCTGTTAAAGTAAAATAGTATTCTTAATTACTAGGCTGAATTTAAATCAGCCTTCCCGCCCCCTAAATGATTAAGGATAGTGACTAAAATGACTTATTTAGTAATGAGGCTTAATGTGTTGCTCTTAACAGATGAACATTACTTTTTTTTTCTGTTGTGGAATATTAATAAAATACATTTTAGAAAAAACAGCTCTGTCTTTTGCTTCTTAAAATTGTATTGGCCGTACATTCCCTCTTCAGAAAATATTTGATGTATAATCTAGAAAAAATGTGGTGTTTAATTTTGTAAAGTAGTTTAAATATGTAAATGCTTAAAAATTAATTATCATTTATGTGGTAAAAATAAATGAAAAAATCAACTATAGGGTCAAATTCATTATCTACATATTCATTATACAAGTATTAAAATTTCTCTGTAAGTTACCCAGTATCTATTCTGCATACAAATTGATAGTTTAATTTTACTGACAATTGAGTAAAGGAAGAATAGAACAGAGGATGGAGGCTATGAAATCAGTTTTGTTCAGAAGTATTTAGTGCTTACTATTAACTAAGAACTGAGGTTATAACAACAAACAAAACAAATGCACTCTGAAGTTTCATGGATCCTACCGTTTAGTGAGAAAATCAAATAATTATGCAAAGAAATATCAATTTACAGATTATACTGCATACTTGAAAGACAAGAATGACATAAGTTGAATGACGGGGGGCGGGGTCCTAGAATGGGGTTGGGTTTTTTAAATGTTTACTTATTTATTTTGAGAGCAAGAGAGCAAGCAGGGGAGGGGCAGAGAGGGAGGGAGAAAGAGAATCCCAAGCTGGCTCCACACTCAGCATGGAGCCTGATGCAGGGCTAGATTCCACGACTGTCAGATCAAGACCTGAGCCTATATCAAGGTCAGATGCTTAACCAACTGAGCCACCCAGGCACCCTAGAATGGGGTTGGGTTTTATGTAGAGATGCAGGAAGATAAAAAACTCTTTCAGGACAACTACTTTCATAGAAACCTTTTAGGATTAACTCTTTGATAATGCATATTTCCTACTATTTTGTATTTTTCCTCTTACAAAATAAGCATTTATTGTTAAACTCAAAACAGAAATAAACTAAATGTATATGAATACACACGCGCACGCACACACACACACACACACACACACACACATCCCTTATAAAACATAATAATCAGGGCACCTGGGTGGCTCAGTTGGTTGAGGGTCTGACTTCAGCTTAGGTCATGATCTCATGGTTTGTGAGTTTGAACCCTGTATGGTCTCATTGCTGTCAGTGTAGAGCCCACTTCAGATCTTATGTCTCCCTCTCTCTGTGCCTTGCCCCTGCTCACACACTCTGTCTCTCAAAAATAAAAAAAATAACATTAAAAAAAAACACGACAATCTTGTAGAATAGTTAAACTTCAATTTAGTTTAACTTCTTCTGATGAGGTGGGATTTCAGGTAATTACCTTTGGTACTGGATGCAAATCTTGAACTAATTTGTGCATTCATTAACTAAAACTCATGTTAAAAATGGCTTCCTGTTGGGGACGCCTGGTTGGCTCAGTCCGTTAAGTGTCAGATGGCTCAGGTCATGATCTCATAGTTGGTGAGTTGGAGCCAGACATCAGGCTCTGTGCTGTCAGTGCAGAGCCCGCTTGGGATAGTCCACCCTCCTCTCTCTTTGCCCCTCCCCCACCTGCATTCTCTCTCAAAAATAAATAAATATTAAAAATAAAAAAGTAGCTTCCTATTAACATTCTATTTTGACAGCCTGAGACCTGATGTTACCAATGGAAGCAGTGGGGTCTGAGCGGAGTGTAGCAAACCAAGGGAATGGCCAGGGAAATAGGGGAAGACTCATGTCTTGTCAAGAAAATGGACTAGGAATAATGAAATATCCTCCCCATAGTGGAGAGCTAACACATTTTTAAGATATTAATGAAAAAAAGCAATGAAACGTAGAAATAATGACAATAATAGGCAACATTTATTGATATTTATCATGTGTCAAGAATTGCACTTATTGCTTTATATTATTTTGTTAGTCATCACTATAAATACTTTTATTTTTGTCACTCTACAGAGAAAGACACCAAGATTTAGAGAGTTTGAATAGCTAACCAAAGGTGACTTAGGTGGCTAGTGGATGTGGTGGGCTGAAAAGCGCCCCTGCAAAAGATACCCACCTCTCAATCCCTGGAATCTGTGGGTGCTACTTTAAGTGGCAAAAAAGAAGGGTCTTTGGAAATGTAATTAAGTTAAGGATGTTGACATGGAGATTATCCTTGATTTTCCAAGTGCAATCACATGTATCCTTATAAGAGGAAGGCAGATTGATAGTTTACACACACACACACACACACACACACACACACAGAAGCAGAGATTGGAGCTATGTGGCCACAGGTCAAGGAATGCTAGCAGCCCCTGGAAACTGGAAGATGCAAGGAACAGAGTCTCCCTTAGAATGTCCCCAGGGAGCGTAGCCCTGTCAACACATTGATTTCAGCCCAGTGATAGTCATTTTGTACTTACGTTCTTCAGAACTGTGTGTGTGTGTGTGTGGGAAACGTTGTTTTCTGGTTAGAATGTTGTAGTAATTTGTTGCCATAGCTATAGGAAACTGGTAAGATACAGTAGTGAAATAAACCAGATTTGTCTCAAGAAAGAGAGCTTTTAACTACTTGCCAGATCATGCATGTACCATATAAGCATAAACATCAGTTTTTCCTTAGCACTGAAAGCCAGAAGGCAAATAATTAAGTAGAAGAGGTGTGTATGTGTGTGTGTGTGAACTGTATATATGTATATGTACATATATGAGATGATATTGTATTATATACATGATAATTTATAAAATTTTAAGGTCTTAAAAGTAACATCTTAGTTTTATAATTTATACATACACATCTGTTCACAAATCCAAAGTAAGGGAAATGTCTATACAATACAATATTATACTATATTCCTGAAGATAGTTAACTTTTATAGATAATTAAAACTAGTTTGAATATTAATAATTCCTTAAAGATATTTTCCTCCAAAAGTGGATTTGTATTTGCAAGAATTTTAAAATTTATCTTTAGTCTTCTTACTTTAAATCTTCCATAGTCCTTTAAAAGATTAATTAACCTGATAATTAGATTTTTTTTTCATTCGTCTTCCATGGTTTAAGTCTACTTCCTTTCATCCATTTTATCATTGCACCACATAGTGTAACCTTGGTAGACAAATCCTGCACTGAACTTTTCCTAAACACATTGTGTGTTTGTGCAACTAAGTTTGGTTCTTGGATAAATACAATTAACCCTGCTTTTTATCTCTCACCCTGCAGAAACAGTTGTGGTGTTCTCCCCTCTAATACTACACAGCTCTTTTCTCCTAGCAGCATTGGTTGTGGTTGGTTTTTCCAGGATTATCAGCTATGACTGACTAAATGAATAGAGTTACCTAAACATGAGGGAAAGATCATTTCAAATAAAGGGAATACTAGGTGCAGTAGCTGAAGCATAGACAGGAAAACAATTCTTAGAAACTGAGGGTGTGGTAGTTGCTGATGAGAAATGACACATAGGTTGAGGTCATATTTTGAGAGACCTTACTGTTATGTGAAAATGTCTGGATTGTAAGTATCATCCGTTTTCCTGTATGTCCAAGTGCTCATACACTTTCCTCTATTCCTGGTATCAGTTAGCTTCGAAAATAAAGCCAGCCGTATTCTTCCAATATTCTGCATCAGTTTGTACAGTTTCTGCAATCCAGTGATTTTAACAGCAAGACACCTCAGTGGTCTGTATATAAAATGACTCTCTTGATGCACTAAAACCAATATGAGTTGGGCTTTTCATGTCAATAAAACAATATAAAAGTAAAGGCTGAAAAATAAAAGACATCATTCTGAAGAAAAAAAAAGTATTCATAGAATACTGATAACCATGGGAGTACTTCTTATGGAAAACTTGTTCTTTCTCTTTTGCCTCTGTGTTTTGTTGTTGCACCGAAGAGGATATATGATGGAGCATCTTGAGGAAAGAATCAATCAAAAATTATATGGAACTGTTTCACTACTACCATAACAACAACAACAACAACAACAGCAACTCATTTTTAAAACTTTTAGGTAGCACCCAGATTTGTTATCTGGAGTGATAGGACCTGATAGAGGTCATATGAATAGAAGAAGCGTCATGACATCTGATAATTTATGAGCTTAGTGTGTGTGTAGTTTGGAATTCTTATGAACTGTAATAGTTTTATGGCCACTTTTTTTTTCCAAACTAACTAAATTCACAGGTTATTTGGCACTTCCAGAAACTGCTACTTTCATTGTGAGAAGGACATATCACTCAAAGAAAATTACTCTACCAAATCTGACCACACTACTAATTTAAAATTTGTGCTTGTCGTGAGCGAGGCAGCATTATTACTGGTCCATATGCTAAATGACTAACAGAAATGTGACAAATTTGATGGCAATGGGGAGATGGGCAAAATAAAATTCCATCAGAAAGCCTAGCATACTGGAGGTGTATTCTGATTCTCTGATAGCCACTTGTTTAATTTTGTGAAGGATGCTGATGTTGCTTGCAACAGGTGTTTGCCATTTATTCCACTAAGATTATGAGTGGTAGAAAGGATGTGGACACTAAGACAAGGATGTGCTGAATGGGAGATACATAATTCTCTGAAATTACTGGTCTTGTCTAGCTCTCAAATTTTCCAACATCAAGCATGTTGGAATAGCTAAGGTATTTCGTGAAGTCTACAAGTCTTAAAAGTAACACCTTAAATTTACCATGTAATTATAGTAATAATAAATTTAACTAGGTGTAACAATGCATTTAGATGTATTTACAGTACATTTGAAAATCCGGGGGTAAAGCTAGGATTACCCTTTGGCTCATGCTGTTCTGTGTTCTGTGTGGCCTCACTTACCTGTGGCCCTGAAATGTGCCACATATGCGATAACAGGGTCCTGCTTGCGCAGGGCGGGGGAAGGGATTTTGCTGGTGTCATAACCTGGGGAAGGTGTGTCTGATGGGAAATTGCCCAGAGGAGCCTAAAGGGTAGATACTTGGTGCAACCTGTTGCAAGCCTTTTGGATGTTTAAAAAAATAAACTGAGGCTAAATAGAACATTTCAGTAGTTTATTTGAACATGCATCAGTTGAAATTGAGTAGTGTCAAACTGAAAGTGGTTAGTAGTGCTGCATAGACAGGAGCGAGGGGAAAGGATTTTATAGAGAAAGTAAAGAAGCAAAACAAGGGCATTATTTCATTGGTTATAGCTTTAGTGGTTGTCTTATTTGGGAAAGCTTAGTTGGCTGTGGTGGGTTGTTCCTTAATTTCACTTCCTTGAATTCGAGTGCACTGACTCTGACTTAGGTTTTGGTTTGCTTAGGAAAGGTACCAAGGCATTAGAGCCACCCAGTCTAATGGCCTCCCTGTTTAATTACTTTAGCAGTAATTTCCTATCCTGGATGGAAGCCCTCCTGGTGACCATATTTGCACCTGAGTACATTTGCTGCTGATGGTTCAGTCTTACGTCTCAGCAGAATTACAGTGCTTCCTGAAGGTCACATGATAACTGCCTTCAGGGGTGGTGGAGAGACAGATAAATGGATAATTATGCTTTCCAGTTTCTAGAGTTGGCCACATCTTCCCCTTCAAACCAGTAAACCCTGTGTTAGGGAGGGCTTGTTGGTAATTTTCTGTGTGTTAGGAGCTCATAGCCAGATTTGGGGTGAACAGTGTACATTCCAGGGAGGGGGTGGGCAGAAGAAGGACATGCTGACTTTGGCTCTCCTGCCGCATGATAATGCAGGACCTCTTGTTAGGAATTAGATTATTAACAATTCAAGGTTTCACAGAGTATTATCAGTATGAGAATCGTACCATACTTTTGCAAGATGTTACCCCTGGGGAAAACTAGCTAAAGCGTATAGGAAATCTCTCTGTACTATTTCTTTCAACTGCGTGTCCATTGACAATGATCTCAATAAAATTAAAAACGTATTATCAGACCGCCTGAATGCCTCTTGATGGCATCGATAAAATAAACAGACTCCACTCTATCTGTCGTGAATCAGAAAAGCAAGCAGGACAGCCAAAACCTGGGGAGGATTTGCTGGATGTCTTTTGTAGTAAAATCATAGTTCTTAGATTGCCTTTTTCCAACTTGGCAAAGCCTTAAAAATGTTTATGTCCTATAATATCACAATTCAATTAAATAATTTATCCCAAGGAAAAAGAAGACAGAATATGGGGGATGGGGAACCTATAAAACATAAATACTAAGTGTTAATTATAACAGTACCTTGTAACTAAAATGGAAAAAGAAAACGGAACATTCACCTGTAGGTAACTCCTTAACTATGTTGTGTTTGTGAAAGGTGGAATCAAATGGAGCTGGGAGGCCATTAAGGAGATGGACATTATGTATGTCTTCACCAGTTGGAACCAGGAACTTCTGAACTGGGCCAAGTCACAAAAATTCCAAGGATCCTACAAGAACACGTGCAACTTGCTCTGGTAAGAGACTTTTGCTTAATGTTAGCCTTAGGAACCAATTATGTTCAGCCAAGATTAGCTTTGAGACACCATTACCAATCAAAAATCTTTGTAAGCAATGTCTGTAAAAGGTTCCTTATTTGTTTTAAAACTTCTGACTTCTGTTCCCTGGTGGCATACTAATCGTTTTGCTGCCCAAATCTTCCCAAGATTGCAATTCTTTGATCTTGAATAAACATTTTTTGCTCAATTATTGCGTCTTTACAATTTTTGATTGACACTTGATACATTTGGTGGAATATTATGCAGAATTAAAAATTTTATGGCTAATAATGATTTCATAATAACATGAGGTAATTGTATATATTGAATGAAAAAAATATAAAATTGTACATAGAGCAGTATCAAAGTTTTCTCTAAAAATATACATACACTGAATGCTAGAAAGAAATTCACTCAAAAAAAAAAAACAGTGATTATCTGTGGAAGATGGCAGTTGGGCAAATTCTTTTTCTGCTTTTATGTATGTTACAATGCTTTTAAATGAGTTTTAATCACATGTATAATAGGAAAGGAAAGATACAAATTCAAAATCATTACACCAAATATTGTGATTAGCAAAGTATGACCAACCCACAACAATTATGAATTACTATTTTTCATATAATACAGTATAATATTTCCATACAGGATAATAAAGGCTTTAGTTCAACAATAATTTCAATACTTAGAATATACTCTCAAAAGATTTACTCATTCTAAAATTCAACTTAAAAAATAAATTAGTAATATTACCTCATCTATGTAAAATTCTATTTTTCAGTTATCATTAATATTACCTCATCTATCTTTAATTCTTATTTTTGTTGTTTTTTTTAATTATATTTAAATCCAAGTTAGTTAACATAGAGTGTAATAATAGTTTCAATAGAATTTAGTGATTCATCATTTACATATAACACACAGTGCTCATAACAATAAGTGCCCTCCTTCTCCTTAATGCCCATCACCCATTTAGCCCATCCCTCATCCACTTCCCTCCAGCAACCCTCAGTTTGTTCTCTCTGTTTTTAAGAGTCACTTATGGTTTGTCTTCCTCTGTGTTTTTATCTTATTTTTCCTTCTCTTCCCCTATGTTCATCTGTTTTGTTTCTTAATTTCCACATGTGAGTGAAATCACATGATATTTGTCTTTCTCTGACTGACATTTTGCTTAGCATACTTTCTAGCTCCATCCATGTTATTGCAGATGGCAAGTTTTCATTCTTTTTGATATCGAGTAAAATTCCATTGTATATAAATACCACATCTTCTTTATCCATTTGTCAGTCGATGGGCATTTGGGTTCTTTCCATAATTTGGCTATTGTTGATAGTGCTGCTGTAAACTCTGGGGTGCATGTGCCCCTTCAGATCAGCATTTTTGTGTTCTTTGGAATTCCTAGTAATGAAATTACTGGATTGTAGGGTAGCTGTATTTTTAATTTTTTGAGGAGACTCCATACCGTTTTCCAGAGTGATTGCATCAGTTTTCATTCCCACCAACAGTGCAAAAGTGTTCCCCTTTCTCCGCATCCTCGCCAACATCTGCCATTGCCTGAGTTCTTAATGTTAGCCATTCTGAAGAGGTGAGGTGGTATCTTGTGGTTTTGATCTGTATTTCCCTGATGATAAGTGATGTTGAGCATCTTTTGTGTGTCTGTTAGCCATGTCGATGTCTTCTTTGGAAAAGTGTCTGCTCATGTCTTTTGCCCATTTCCTCACTGGATTATTTGTTTTTGTTTTTGTTTTGTTTTGTTTTTTTGTTTTGTTTTTTTTTTGGAGGGCAGATGTTGAGTTTGATAAGTTCTTTATAGATTTTGGATATCTATAATTCTATTTTTTAGTTACCATTAGCAACTGTATGAGATGTAACCTTACCTGATAAATAAACAAGAAATACCTCTTAGAGAAAGGAGGGAAGGAGGAAGGAAAAAGAGAACCTATCATGTATCTTGCAGTGTGCTAGTCACTTTATACTTATTTTTTACTCTAATTGTAACAACTCTACCAGCTGATATACCCTGGCTGTCATCCAGAATCTGTGAAATTTTCCTCTTTGAAAGAACTCAATCCCACTTAGTTTTTGGTTTCTACCAGAAAATATATTAAAAGGAGAAAATTAAAAAGTAGATATTTAAGGAAGAGGGAAATGGAAACTCACATAAAAAATAATAAAGATGGTCTCAAAAATTCAAAAATTATTTCAGTTTAGAGTTAATGAGAGATGCAACTCTGAGGTTGTCTTTATATCTAGTAAATATAATGATATTCATTTAAATAGTAATTTCTTTTCTTTATACTTGGTAAGAGTAAAGTTTATAATAGATAAGTTTAAATGTTAAATGGAGATTTTTTACCCACATGAACATATTCCTGGCTTTCTCCTCTCAAGGTTTTGGAAGGAGATTTTAGTTGCTGTTCCTTAGCCTCCAAGAGATACTAAAAATTCAGGCATGTTTCTTAACTGAAGCCTTCACTGGAGGCAGGCTGCAAGTCATTGTACTTGCTTCTTGTCTGCCTTCCTATCTAGGAGCCAAAGATACATGGCTTTACAGGTATATGGATTTAAAATTCCTTTTAGGTGTATGTTAAAAAAACTTAACGAGTTGCAGCATTAACTGGAATTGTTCTTGTGACTAAGGTTTAAATGACTAAGGTCCCTATAAGATGCACTTTTTGTGATTTATTACAAGATGATTTTTGTGGTTCTCTCATGCAGTGGGAAGACAGCATGGCCTTGGTTGTTTTTGTTTTTTGTCTTTTGTTTTTTGTTGTTTTTTAGTTTTGCTTTAACTGCAAAGTTAAAATATTAACTGTAATGTTTGGAGACATTCCTTAAAGGATATCTATCTAGTTCAGTTTTCTGGAGAAGAGGAATGGAAATTCTTCAGATTTTATTTTTTAAGAACACATATCTACTTAGAAAAACTTACACTGCTACTTTGTAAATCCTTTATGCTACATTTACAAGGATAATTGTGTTTTCTACATTATATACACTATTTTTGTTAGTCTCTGAATGAATGAAATTGATGTACCCGATTCTATCTCTGTCTGGTTTCTAAACTTTCTTTAAGTCATCTCAAAAGTGCTGTCAACTTGTTCATAAAGAATTTATATTTTCAATTAAAACGAGGCAGACTATTTTGATAGCATTACACTAACCTAAACATTTATAGTAAATGCATTTTGTGTGTGTGTTGAAATGTACCTCATTTCTTATTGAGGCGATATTGTGAGAATTTGTATTTTTAGCTTCTATTTTATTCTAATTTCTGACTTCTCATTGACCTTCAAAAAGAGTAAAGTGTAGATTTGGAAAGAAAATGGATGAGAAATTTCAAAATCTGATAAAAGCCACAGCTAAAAGAAGAGCAATGAATCCCTCGAGCAGAGAATCTCTCTTTGTCTCTGTCTTTGTCTCTGTCTCTGTCTCTCTGTCTCTATCTCTGTCTCTCTGTCTCTTTCTCTCTCTCTCTCTCTCTCACACACACACACACACACACACACACACACACAGCCTCACCTGAGCATGCGTGTTATACAGAGGTGTTGAATCACTATATTGTACATCTGAAACAAATATTATACTGTATGTTAACTGAATTGAATTTAAATAAAAACCTAAAAATATTATTATAAAAGAAAACAATCTAAATAAGGAAATTCAAAAGACAATGAAATTATATATAAATAGCACTGAAGAAAATACGAACCAACCTAGAATTCTCCTACAGGAAAATAAATGTTTCTAAAATGAAGAAGAAATAAAGGCATTCCCACAAATACATAAACCTAACAGAATTTGTCACCGTGAGATTCATCTTATAAAAAAAAGAGCATTCTTTTGTAGAAGGAAAATGATTTTTATTCAGAAATGTTGATGAAAACATTTAAAGCAACCAACAGAGTAATTGTTGTATAAATATAGATAATATAACCTGTCCAAAAACAAAACATAGCAATAAGGTTTTCTGGGATCAAAGGAATTCATAAAGAGATCATTACATTTAATAACAGTTCAGCAAGGTAGCTGGATACAAAATTGATACGTACAAAACAACTATATTATATTTTACCAGGAACATACAGTTTGAAATGAAATAAAATAAGCCACCATATACATTAATATAAAATATGAGGTCATTTGAATCAATCTAGCAAAGGTTGTGTAATGTCCTACATGAGAAAAGTTGTAAAAGTTTTATCAAGATTCACTTTAAAAAGACCTCACTTAGTAGAAAGATATAACACATTGATGATTTTGAAAACATTCTATAAAAACATAAATTCTTCCCAAATTCAGGTGTAGAGTCAGTGTAATTCTGAGTGTTTTTTGTGTGTATGAACAGGTATGTAACATATGACAAGCTGACTCCAAAACTTACATGGAAATGTAAAGGTTAAAAATGGTCAAGAGACAATTAAATAACAAGCTCTCAAAACTTGGTTTCTCAGTATAGATGAATAGAAGGATAGATAAGTCAACATGGAAAGACATATGGTAAGACAAAGACACAGGGATAACTGTGCTGAATATGGAAAACATACTCATGGAGCATAATGCAAAGCCCAGAAACAGTCTCACATACTTACATACATTTGATTTATGATCATCTCTTTGATTGTTGGTTTTTTCATGTCAATAAATCATTTGTGCTGAGTAAAAATTTATGAGGGCATATGAATCCAGATTTTAGATTATTCTCATTTTATTGCCCAATTCAAGGTATATTTTGGTGTTTTTTGGTGAATCCATTAATATACAACATCAATAAAATAATTTCAGGGTTGCTTGGGTGGCTCAATAGGGTAAGTGTCCAACTCTTGGTTCGGCTTAGGCCATGATCTCGTGGTTTGTGATTTTGAGTCCCCCCCATTGGCCTCTGCGCTCACTGCACAGAGCCTGCTTGGGATTCACTCTCTCTCCCTCTCTTCACTCTCTTCTCTCTCTCTTTCTCTCTGTCTCTCAAAATAAATACATAAACTTAAAAAAAAAAGACGTGTATAAATAAAATAAAAAATAAAATAATTTCAGCTGCTGTGGGGAAGAAACTGTAAAATTGATATTTATTTAAATGTTATCTGTCAAAGAGGGCTAGGATTCTTTATAGTTACAAAATTAAATTTTATTTATAAAAGTTTTATTACTTTATTAATAATGCCTTTGTGTTTGAAAATGGTTTAAGTGAGAACTATGAGGACACAGTTATGCTCCTTCAAAATAAAGAAATTCAAATAAATTAATTTAGACTTTTCAACTAAAACAGCTTATTAGGCACATGGTGGCCAGATACAAGAATCTAGACTGTAAAGAAGAGAATAAATTAAAAGCCACTAGGACACTTATCCACATGAATTATAAGTGAGGGAGGCTGAGAATATGTGCTGTGAGGTGTAATAGGTAAACCAGTAAGACACTTGTTTCCTATTTCCAGCTCATAAAAGTTGATGGAAAATGCACACACATTAACAGTTAAAGTGAAAATTTCTAAGCATTGCATAAAGCCAAATAAAAAGTACTTTTTACTGTATATTATTAATTTACTTAGTATCCAGAAGCACAGAATTGACTTGATTGAATTCATGGCTTCATGGTACTATACATATTATTTACTCATGATTTTTGTTGTTAATTTATTGTGTTTTTATCTTTACCCTTCATCCTTCAACCCCAGTACCATTTCCTCCTCCACGTAAACATCCTTTCTTATTTAACTGTTTTTTTTTCAATGCACTGCCATGTTTTTTTTCTTATATGTGTATTTATAAGACCATATGGACTATTAATTTATGTTTTTGATAAGTTTACAAAGACATTTTGCTATAAATCTCTGTTTCTTTTTAAATTCAAAATTATGTTATTTTTTTCACATGTTTACATTCAGTATCTACATATAGTTCATTTCTTCTCATCACTGTGTAGTATCCTATTACACATATAACAACCACTATTTTAATATTGTCCCCATGATAAACATCTAGGTAGCCTTCTTCTATTTGCTAAAAAAGAAGAAGAAGAAGAAGAAGAAGAAGAAGAAGAAGAAGAAGAGTATTGCAGTAGACATCCTTACGCATGTCTCCTATTCCCCTCTGAGTTTTCTAGCCACGTTGCTTAATTTTATCTTTTTGAAAACATGCCAACGTTTACCTCTTCACTGAATACCTCTTCACTGAAAGTTAAGATGTATTCAAACAAAGGTAGAATTAGTGAAAAGTAAGAACAAATGAGAAAAAAAAGATCATGTAGACACACATAATGAGAAAATAGTAAGATAAAACAAGTTGCTAATACACTATTTGGAGTTATCTAGAAAGAAGGACAAGAGTAAGTGAGTAAACAGTAAGTATATAAACAGAAAACATAAACACACACATATAAAAGAAAAATGAGGGAGAGATGTTAAAGGATATCTATATATGCAAAATAGTGAATATGATGAGAGAGTGAAACAATTAGAATACAACAAAAATTCAAATCATAAAATAACTCTAAGGGAATGTATTTATTCTTTCTAAAGTATTTGACATAAAAACAATAAAAGTCCCATAGGTTAAATCTAATAATACCTGAGAGCCAGAGTGGCAGGTTCTCTTGGGAAAAAAAATGCTGGTGGGGAAGAAAAAGACCTCATAATCAAATAAGCTGTTATAGAAGATTTTATTGCTACTTACATTCAGATATAGTGTTTAAAAGTCAAAGTGGTCAAAGTTTGTTTAATTTTGCTAAAAGAATACAATTTTTAAAAACTCATACTCAAGGATAGAATTTTAAAATGAAATGTTAAAATGAACATTGGCAAAAAAACATTCCATTAAACTAAAATGAAATAATTAAATAATAAAAATGAATTCAATTGTAGTTATGTGTATATATATATACATATATATGTGTATATATATATGATTTTTGGCAGTCAAATTAATAGTATGCTCAATGTATAATATATCTACTATAATACAATTATATATATATTCTATAATGTGTTATTATTAAATTATGGGGTTAAATTAACATTATAAATATGTGTAATATATACTATATATTATGATTGATGAAATAAATTTATTTCTTACAAAATGAAAACATAAATTGAAAATTAAAATAGGAAATGCACCACTTGTTTATATGTATGTTTTTGAAACTATGGTACGTGGTCTACTTAAAGCCTACCAAAATAGTGAAATTAGAAAATTTATCATAGCTAAGAATTATTGGGGACATACAGTGTTTTAAAAAATCTCCTTCCAACCCAGAATACCTCTCGACAAATGTACAGAAAGAAGAAAGAAAATAATTTAAAAATTGCATAAGCAGTGTACCAGAATGTCAAGCACATCACTTGCAATCTCTAAGGTATTGCAAGGACAGAAAGAAATCTCACTCCTGAATGTAGCCAAGCATACCAACCCATTACATATATATTCTCAAGATAACCAATAATTACTTATCAACTAAGAGGATTTGACAGCACCATTTGTCACACACAGTTCATCCTAAATTCACTTGGTAATTGGGGTGAACCTCTATGTTAGCTGGTCGGCTTTATCTAAAAGAACAAAAAACTTCTCATATCTTTATGACAGGAGGTAATTTTGCAGTCTAGAATGAGTGCCCACTGAAGTTAGGTTCCTACCCTTCCAGAGAAACTTGGAGAGAGGGACATTATTTTCTTTGATGTTTACACTTCAAAGAGACGGTTACTAGTGTTAGAGAAAGTTATTCTGAAGTCTGAAAGCTGATAAGAGAGAGACTTATTTAACTTTTAAAAAAGGCTTGCATACATATGAAACACAGAAAAAAGAACTTTCAATTACAAGTTTTCTAAAGTAAATAAGAAAAGGAAGGGAAGAAAAGTTTCTCCTTATTTTCAACAGAAGTAATTAAGCTTCTTATTTTTAATTTTTATTTGCTTTTATGGAATCTATATCAAATAGAAAACTCAGGGTTTTTTGAAAATTACACATTTAAGCTTTATATGGAAGAAATCTTACTAGGTCTTTCTATATATATATAAATTTTCTGATCAAAACCTGGTAAAATCAAATAGTATCATAGGAAAGCCATTAAAAATAATTATTTAAAAATTTAGTAAAATGTATTAATTATAACAGACTTATATTTATATAAGGCAATACATATTTATTATTCACATTATATATGTGTGACTAAAAATATATGGGAAACAAAATATTAAAGTCACATTCTGTTTTCCTGAAAGAACACTATCATAATCAAATTTACTTGGAAATTCATATGCTTCAGGAAATCAGTGTGCTTCAAGAAACCAGAACTAGTGTTTCTAATTCAAAATATGAATTAAGATTAACATAGACTTACTATAATAGAATTAAGACTAAAATAGACTTATAATCTTCATTCCTTTTTATTCAGAGAAAAATTTCAAGTTAAAAAATTACAGATTTACTAGGTTATACTACTGGTTGCCTAAAATTTTCAACTCATGGTGTATTCTAGCACCTTACCAGTAATAGTGCTGTTAAAAATAGTCTTGGATTTTGGTGTCTATAGAGTTTTATGACAAGCACAGACTGTGCAACTTCTGTTGATGATTTATGTTAATAGGGAGGGACAGTTATTGTATGCAGGCCTGAATTTTTTTAAGTTGTACAATTGGAAATACTCTGAATTTTCACTGAAACCATTTAATAAGTGGTTGTTTCTCTGGGACTGGGAAGAATAATGTCAACATTGTGACATAGACTTATTTTTTTCTTTTTGTTTTTTTTAAATAAAACATACTTTTATTAAGGTATTATTTATATACAATAAAATTGACCCATTGTAAATGTACAGTTTGACGGATTTGGGAAACTCTCTATAAACATGTACCCACCAACATCACAACTAAGATGTAGATAAGTTCCATTTCCCTAAAATGCTTTCTCCTTCTTTGCAGTGGATACCAACTTGTACCCATCATACCAGAGAAGATGAATCTGCTCTAGTTTTCCCTTTATATAAATTGACTTACATAATATTTTATATTTTACTACTCAGCGTAATGTCTAAGATTTATCCAGGTTGTTGTACGTATCATTTTTTTCTTTCTTTCCTTTTGATCACCGTGTAATATTCTACAGTATGTTTAGCCACAATTTGCTTTCCATTCACTAATAGATGGACATATGGGTTGCTTTGAGCTTTAAGTTGTTATGAATAAAGCAGCTGGGAGTATTCACATACACATCTGTGTAAACATATATTTTATGTGCCTTTGATAAGTACCAAAGAGTAGAATTACTGGTTTGTAGGGTAAGTGTATGTTTTACTCTATATAATACAGCTATATTGTTTTTTAAAGTGCCTAACATTTTGGACACCGACCAGTGTGTGAAAGTTTCACTTACTCCCCATACTCACCAAACCTGAGTATTTTCACTTTAGCTATTTTAGTATATGTATGTGTAGTTGTTTTTCATTGTCATTCTGATTTGTATTTTTCTGACGGCTAGCAATGTTTAGCATCTTTTCACATGAAAATTTTCCAGTGTTTATCTTCCTTTGTGAAGTGTCTGTATATATCTTTGATTTTTTAATTAGGCCATCTTATTATTTTTGAGTTGTAAGAGCTCTCTACATATCTTATACAGAAACCCATTGTTGGATTTGAAAAGAAAACTTCCCACAGTCTGTAATTTGCTTTGTTTTTTCCTTAGTTTTGTCTTTGAAAAAGCAAAACTTTTTAATGATGAAATTTATTCTATCAATTTTTGTACATTTTGTTTTTTCTGTTTTTTAAAAAAAATCTCAGCCTAATCTAATTCTCAGATGTTTTCTCCTATTTTTTTACCTTGTACATTGATGTCTGTATATGAGAGTAAAGATACACATTCCTTTTTATGTTAACAGTTTTCTATTTCAGAATTTTTAGGTAAATCCAAAGAAATTTTAGTCGAATTATTTTAGGAAAAGGCAGTGTATTGAATTATACATATTGCCAGTAAGTCTAATCAAAAGTGCCATTTTTGCCTGTTTATTTTCTTAAAGTAGGTTTTGGCCATTTATGTTCTCATAACTACAAGAAATATATATTCTAGTATAGTTCCCTTTGGGGATTGCGTTAGCCAAAGTAAATTGATGAGAACTACAATAATGTAGAAAGATTGATAATAACATAAAATCACATAGAATTAATTCATGTGGAAAAATAGACAATAAAACGGTAGGGATTGTTGAGTACTACCTCTAGATTACCTTTTCTAAGTTTTTCGATAAATTTTCTGTAGTGCTAGCATATGTTCCTAAAGGTGTCTTTATAAATAAGCTCTAATTTAAAGAAATATCTAGGGGTGCCTGCATTGCTCAGTCAGTTAAACATCTGACTCTTGATTTCAGCTCAGGTCATGATCTTACGGTTTGTGAGATCAAGCCTCAAGCTGGGCTTTGTGCTGACAGTGCAGAGCCTGCTTGGGGTTCTTTCTCTCCCTCTCTCTCAAAATAAATAAATAAACATTAAAAAAAAACATAAAGAAATATCCTTACCACTGTGTCACAACTATGATATTATGTAAGGCCATTATCACTGAGAAGTTATTTGGTAGTTTCTTTTTCCTACATTTATTGTGATTTAGATCTTTCAAGAAATGGTGGCTTAATTTTCTTCCAAATGCATTTATGATCCCTAAGTAGAGATGACAGTACATCTCATAACAAGATAGCTTACAGATTTGTTAAATAATATGATTTACATCAACATAAATTGAATTTTTTTGAAATTAGGTATTTATTCATAAAATGTAGAGATTTTATTATTGTCAAGTTTTATAATACCTACCTATTCCTTATAATTAGAGAAGTGATTTAGTATATAGGAAATTTCTTAATTGTTTGTGAATATCTAATGATAAAGGATGAAGAAAAGAGAAGTAAATGAAGAAGTTTCTCCTCTTTGGTGAATTGTAAATTCATAACCTTGTTTGTAGCATATTGTAATTTCCAGAGATGGCCACATATCCCTTTTCACATGTTGTTCTTGCCATGTGACTGGCATTCTTGAATCCATGATCTATGTTCCCTCCTCTTGAATCTGGGTTGGAATAGTGTTTGTCTCCATAGAAAATGGTGAAAATAAATTCTATGTGATTTCAATGCTAGATCTTAATGTTATAGGTTCCATCTGGCTTTTTCTCTGCTAGGACACATGGAGATGGAATCCAGTTACTGTGCTGAGGGGAAGCCTGAACCAACCTATCTGAAGAGACCACATGGACAGGCACAATGGATAGAAACTGAGGTTCTTAGATGACTGTCACTATCAACCATTAGAGTTGTGAATAAATTATCCTTCAACAGATTTTAGGTTCCAGTCTTTGGGTTTCATGCATGAGGCTACAGACATTGTAGAGGAAAGGCAAACTATGCTGTGCTGATGTGAAATTCCAGCCACAGAATCAATGGTTGCTTTTTGCCATTGAATTTTATAGTAATTTTTATTTATTTACTTTTATTTTTTAAAAATTTTTAAAAATGTTTGTTTATTTTTGAGAGAGAGACAGTGTGTGAGTGGGGTAGGAGCAGAGGGAGAAGGAGACACAGAATCAGAAAGAGGCTCCAGGCTCTGAGCTGTCAGCACATAGCCCGATGCAGGGCTTGAACTCAAGAACCATGAGATCATGACCTGAACTGAAGTCAGACTCCCGCTGACAGAGCCACCCAGGCACCCCAATAATTTTTACATAGCATTAAGTAACTGGATAATGTTTAATATTTTTAAAGAAGTGAGTATATTTTAGAATAATATAGTACATAATATATCAGAGATTGCTTTTTATCATTTATGAGGCTTGGCCATAAAAGTAATTTATATCTATTTATTAGTAGGCTTTGCCTCACTAATAATCCACGTAGGCTAATTTTATTAGGTTTCGATTTTTTCTAAATTGGTCTTAGTAGTAAAGTTAACAATATTAAAGCACCCCCTATACCTTATAGAAGAGAATTGGACATTAGAACCACCAAGGGTTTACCCATCTTTATCTATATGAGCTGATAAATGGGACCAGTTAAAGATCTTAGCCCTTGTTGTAGATTATAGTTGTTCTGGTTGGCACATGTTTCCCATTTCAGTGTTTTGCTAATATCACCAATTCCCTCTGATTCTGATTAGTAGAAATTAATTGCAGTACAGTCATAGTCTAGGATCTTGAAATCATGACTTTCCTGGGAGGGAATGGCTGCTTATAAAAGCAAATTTCCTGTAACCAAAAAGGGGAAAGGAAAGAATGGGTGGTTGGTACTGCTTTTGTCTTTCAACAGGTAGACTTATTTTGTTTTTCATGTACCTTGTGTGGGAAAGTGAAGACATATACAAACTAGTTCACAAATTTTCCTGTACAGAGTATAGTGGAAAAGTGTGAATCTTTGAAGCCACAGAGAAATAATCTTTCATGTTATAGTTGTGTTATTTAGGGCTATTTATTTAACATATCTGATAGTTTGCATATTTGTTCAATGTGGTAATAAACCTATTGTAGAGAGACGTTGCTGACTAATAAATGGCATTGTAACTATAAAATTTTTGCATTGTACAGAAAGAGACACCCCTCCCCATATGTGTGTGTATATAATTTATATAATATAGAAGAATTACACATTATAACCCAAAATGCACTCATTTTCTCTTCTTTTTGCATTTTTCCCTTTCCTTAGGAGACCTCATCTAGTCCTTTGTATTCAACTTTCATTTATATGGTAAATTTGTATCTGCATGTCAGAATTACCAGACAAAAATAAGAGTGTGCTGGGAACAAGGATTATATATCCAAGTTAAATAGGTAAAAGAATGAAGAGAAAGAGAAACTTGGATATGAAAATGAATCTATTGTTTCAGTGAGCCTTTGGAAAGACAAAAAGCTGAATAAGAAAAAGAGTCTCTTAAATTATGGAACAGGAGTTCCAAAGGGCATGGTCAATGGGTTTGTGTTGGAAAAAAGAAGCATGGTATTAGGGTAGGGAAAAGAAACAGAGCACTGTAAATATGAGAATGCAAGAGGGAAAATTCTTGGCAAGGGGAAATGATGCTGAAGTAAACAGGGATGTGACACTTGGTGGATTTACAACTGGTCATCACCTGGAGACTGGGGAGCATTCCTGGTTCACAATGCTCAGCTAGTGCTCAGCTCTGGAGGATATTGGATGATTCGCTAGTGTGGCCTTGGTGTTCCTTTCCACTTGGCTTACAGTGGTGGGTACTCATGAAAGTAGGCAGAAACCAGAGTATGGCCATAAGAACCTTGTGAATTGGCACAGAGTTTAGGTGCTAGCGTGCGGAAGCTGTGTTGTGTGCCACATGCAGAGGAGTGGGAGTAGAGTGGTCTTACTTGAAGAGAAGCCAGAGGTAGGGCAATTTAGCACAGTATTTAACTTGAATGTATAGTTGGTTTTGCAGAAAGAATAAACACAGTTGTTCTGTGTGGCTTGATTTCCAGGTAGCACAGGTATGATTGCTGATGGATGTGCAAGATGGCAGAATTTGACAGTGCACAGTCATTAACATAAATGGCCTCAGAATCCTATTATAGAGAGTTAATATAGAAAAGGGAAAAAATGACAGCTGTAATGAGTAGATTATATAGTTGGTCATACCTGATAACTGTTGGTGGTGAGGGAAGGGGAAAAAAAAAGGACACAAGGGAGACATTGCATGAGACAATTTTAGACCTTGCATGAGACAGTGAAGCAAGAACTTTAAAAATACCACCATTCTTTGTTGTCGTTGTTGTTAATCTTAGGCTTGTGTGGAGTCAGAAATATGGGGCACATCAATAACTATTTGAGTCTCCAGTTTATTCTTAACAAGATTTACAATCCATTTTATAGTTTCTGCTTATGTATTTTTTCATTCTTGTTTCTTCCCTTTGTGTAATCATTCTTTTCCTATTAAGCTTTGTCTACAATACAAGATGACACATTTTCCTTTTGCAATGAAAAACTAAATGCAGTTGGTTTTCTTTTTATTCAAAGCTTTCTTGAAATTCTCCCATTCTAACTATGTACCCAATTTGTATTTTAATTAATTTCCTTTAATTTTTCATAGCTAATATTTTGGGTTGTTTTAAATTATTTTCAAAATAATTCCTTGACTGGGTTTTGTTTGTTTGTTTATTCTATAAAGCAGTAATTTCTCAACTCTGGCTGTATATTGGAAGTCCTAGGGAGAGTACCTCTGAGTGATACCCAACCTCACCCTCATATATATAATTTATTTAGTAGATTTCATTTCTAAAAGTTTTCAGAGCTCCACTAAGTGGTTTTAATGTATAGACAAGGATGAGAATCATTGATTTTCATATTTTTATATCAGAGTTTTTATAGTCCCCCTAAGTGATTTTAATATGGCTTTAACATACAAATATGAATAAGGATCATAGAATTGGAATATTTAAAGGGGAATATTCAATGAGAAATTTAAAATTAGCATGATTTATTCTTCTCTCTTTTACTACACTTTTTATACAAATGAAAAATCCTACATTGGAATTTGGTCAGCATTACTGCAGGTTTCATTGAAGGAGGTATCCTGAGCATGCCAGCATAGACAGTAATACTTGTCTTTAACACAGCATTTCATATATAAAGCCACTTCACAGCAGTCAGAGCTGTATATGGTCTCTAACATTTTGAAAATTCTTTTCTACCTTAGTCAACATGGACATATTTTGAGTGATGAATTACCAGCAGCTTCTTCATGATCTTTTCCTTTCCAAATGCAGGTTCTCTTTTCCAAACAAACTAAAATGAATCTCTTACAGTAAGGCACTGATAGATCTGATGAAAATCTTGGTTATTTTTGTTTATATTTAGCTATTGAAGTAGATTTTGTATATAAAGAGTCACAGTGGCCACATTTATTCTGTTTTTAAACACTTGGAAAAGTTGCTAGGAAAGTCTCATGTATAACTTGATTTATTTCTGGATTTCTTTTATATGCCATCTGCTAATTGATAACATTAATAGAGTTTTTACTTACAATGTTTTGTTTCAGAATAATCAGTTTACTATGCCCAGCAAAAGCGATTCTTAAAAAATATGAATTTACTGCTTTTGAGTGCTTGCTTAAAAATGTTACAAATCTGTTCCTTCATTCAGGGTTATAATTCCTGTTTTGTTTTGTTTTGTTTTGTTTTGTTTTGTTTTCAGATTATCTTTGTAATGATTCATTGCTTAAATTACTTAGTTTATACTCACTGTACAGACAAAGCCTTTCAGGGAACTCTGAAACATTCCTCTGATAACTCAAAAACGTGAGATATTTTCTGCCAGCACAGTATTTGCAGATTTTACCCCTACTGTCCCAGACTGGCAAACTGCAACCTAAGAAAGTTACTATATAAAGATACTAGTTGTGTTCATGACAGCCTGATATTCCTTGAGTTGATGTCCAGACACTAAATTATTGGTTAGGTACTAAGATATTGTGCATACCCAAGGAAAGTGTACAAAAGAAAGAGAACAAAAAGGAATGTTTTTTGACTCTTAATAATAGAGAATAAACAGGGTTGATGGAGGAAGGTGGGTGGGGGATGGGCTAGATGGGTGATTGGGTATTAAGGAATGCACTTGTTACTGGGTGTTGTATGTAAATGATGAGTCACTGAATTCTACTCCTGAAACCAATATTGCACTGTATGTTAGCTAACTAGAATTTAAATAAAAATTTGAAAAGAAAAAAAAAGACAAAGTTTGTAGTCAGGTAAATCGGAAGCAAGAATCAGTTGTTATGTTTAATATGCTAAATGGCAATTGATGTTGAATTAATTCTTCCTCAACCTAATAGTAGAGTCGTTTGCAGGATTAGGTCTGACAAATTATTGAAATTTTCCAGCACAGTGCTTAAAAGCATCAAATAGTGTTAGTGATAACTCCTGGTGGGGTTATTTGTATTAAATATCAAAAGATAATCTAAGTACTTTTTCTCCTTTAAATGTTTCTCCTCACAATAAATTTCTTGTCCTCTATCTTGTTGAACTAAATGGGGCATCTGTCTTGTTTTCTTTCTCACCCTAGAATTAAAGTACAGTAGTGCAAGTCTGCACTCCAATCTCCATCTTCTTTACTCTGGGATCAGCATTATATCTGCTTGATTTTCAGACTTTGACTCTAGATTTGGGAGAAGGAAGGAAAGGAGAATCTCATACTCCTATTGAACATTTTTAATTTCAACTATATTTAGACCTTCCATGCAAATCATGTTCCTCTGTAGCTCCAAAACCTGTCCTTCTATTTGCTTTTAGCTTACAAACAAAATATAAAGATGACTTATGCCTCACTACCACCTTCTGAGTAAATTAAGGTGCCATGTTAAACTGTTTTCACAGCACATGAATCTCATACAATAAAAGCAGTGGTCTACCAAACTTAGGCAGGTTAATTTAATGTGACCATAAATATGAACATATAATCCAGTTTTCAAAAAAAAGAAAAAGAAAGGAAAAGGAGAACTATTGTCAGTTTAGGGTGTGGGCATGATCTCTGCCCACAGGGGTGAGACATACTGTTTGGCAGAAGTGTAAGGGAAATCGTATTTTTGAGAAAATCAAATTTGGAGAGAAAAATAGAACAGTTTTCCTTGGGTTGGCTCATCACCTACTCAATATTGAACTCGTCTTACAGGTTTCCATGGTAACTCTACAGTCAAGCTTTGGAATCTGTAAGATCCCTTAGTGATGTCTTATCTCATAGTACTCTACCTTTAGTGTGGTGGTCTTGAAGTAAGTTTTCTAGTATACGGTCTAACTTCTAACCAAAAAGCCTCCACAATAAATGGAAATCGTAAGGAAAGAGAAGCTGGGAGATCCTTGCTTTAGGTTTGAGTTTTGACCAATCCTTGAATAACCAAGATTCCAGGGATGATGTTAGGTGTCTAAAGATAAAATTAAAAATTCATAAGTCTTGTTCTCATGGCCTTCATAAACTAATAGGAATAGTTGGACACTAAATACAAATGTAAATCAAAGTACAAGTATAAATATTTTCAAGTCATTTGAAAATAATATTTAAAAAACCAAGATGTTGAATAATTACAAAGGCTATCCTACTTAAGCTGGGAATCTATTTATATAATGCTTTTCATAGGAAATTTCATTTTTGACAATTCTTGAAAGATCTTTAAGTTTAGTAGCTACAAGCATATGGGGCACATTTAAACAAAACTTGACAATCTCTGTGATGAACTTTTTTTTACTATGAAAAATCATGTTGTAGAATAATACTTAATATTTTATTCAGCTTTGTTGATATGTAGCTTAAATTAAGAAATACATCAGTTTAAAGAATAAATTTTGATGAAATTTGGTAATTGAATACAGTTATATAAATACCATCATAGTAAAATGTACAACAATATCATCATCCTAGAAGGATTTCTCATGTCTATTTTCAATTGATCCCATCTCTTAACAACTGGATCCAGACAATACCTATCTTACTGTCACTATAGAAATTTCATTTCCTAGGCTTTCATATAAAGATAGCTAAAAATAACATAGCTTTTCATGTCCCCCATTTTTTTAACTTAGCATAGGTTCTAAGATTCTTATATGTCATGTTAGTTATTTTATTCATGTTATTGCTTATTAGTATTTCTTAGTAGGAGAAAATAATATGTACTTACAACATCTGATATCTGTGAAATATTATCTACATTCACAACACTTGTTAATATCATGTCAAATTTTTTCTCAAATTTTAGTATTGAGAAGTCATCAGGCTCACTTACTATGCTTTCTCAGATAGAAATTGGGAAGCGCCATATAAGATGTAGATTTTATCTTTTTTGCAAACTAATAGGCTACTGTAGTACATGGATGATAGAAGACACAAGACTCTTGGGTCAACGACAGGAGGTATAGCATTTTACTGACAATGATAAGAGTTTCAGCATATTTGTCATCTCCCCAGATTCCAGTTCCCACAGAGCAAAGAGGTACAGATGATACCAGCATATGCAGTCGGGGATGTTACATGAAAAGAATTCCATGTATTAGGAACTTGAATCTTATAAGAGAGCTAAATCTCCTTGACCTTGCTTCAGTGAAAGACATTATCTTTATTAGTGCAGTGAAAGAAACTTTTCCATTGACTCAGAAAAAGACACAATCTTTATCTTCTAAGGCTATTTTTAAGAAAAGGGCAATTGAAATGTTTTATGATAAGATATCCAGAAATATGAGATACCTATGGAAAATTGTCTATCAGTGGGGCTCCAAGAAGTAGCATAAGACCATTTTGTATAATTGAACCCAATTTTACCACCAAAATCCCAGACCCAACCAGTTTAACAAATCTCATAAATCATTGGTGTGTACCTTAGAAATCTAGGCATCTTTCTCTGTAATTTTGGTTGGCTTTTTTACTTGGAATAAGGTATTAATACAGAGGCAGAAATATATATTAGACATTATAGAGACTTTTTCTTGGCTTTTAGGGAGGGCATTTAGGGCAATTCCATTATTCATAACAACCCTGGCTAGTTAATTGAGGCTCATGTGAATGTCTTAAGGGCTGGAGTGGTGTCATGATCAGATAAAGTCAGGAGAAATTTTACACCAGTTCTTCTAATTATATGGCTCTCAACATAGGGATCACTATACACATGTTATTCCTCTGGAAAGCTTCTCAGTTAACCAAGGGAAGCCTCAATTTGGAGACATTTCTGCAGTCATCAAGATGTTACACATAACACCTTGTCATCAACTGGTGATATCTCATTAAAATTATTAGGGTGTTTTATGGAAGCTCCTAAAATGCAAGTCATAATGTTTCTTCAGTGGAGGTCCATTGAAACTTTGCTTTCACATAAGAAATACAATGCTTTGGAGGTCATTAGTGATCTTGAAAGTAAAATCTTGTTTACAATTTTTGGGAGTCCCAAATATGATCTATATCAATTGGGGGTATAGGTTGACAGCACTTCCAACTTGCGTCCTGACTAGTTGGTAAACCTTAGGGTTACCAGATAATTCAAATAATTGAGCACAGTTCTTATTTTGGGAGGGAGTTGTTTGGGGAGGGGATAATGGTAAACCTGAGAGTCAATTAAATTTGAGGTGTTTGCAATACCTTGGAGAGATCACCAGGGCTTTTTTTCTTCTTGAAGAAGGCACTAGCGGTGGTAGTGAAAGAGATCATTAATGTTCATTTCCCCTTGTACTTTCTGGTGTGTTAAGTTCTTCCCCATCAAGTGTTTGGGTTATTTCTACTCCTACTGACAGAAATCAGAGTGTCCCCTTTCAATAACTACAATTCCACCATTTTTGCATTTTTCTTTACTTGCACCCAGACTTAATCATAGAAAGAAGGGTCAGGTGCAAGAGGAACAAGGATACTGTTATAAAACTTATGGAGAACCACATATCCCTTACTTTAGCCACCTGAGCCAGTGTAGGTGTAATATTTGGGGTATAATCAACCAAGTGGTCATTTGCTGATTTTTTTTTTGGTTATTGGTTTTTGTTTTCTTGGGTTTTTGTTGTTGTTGTTGTTTTGTGTTTTTTTGTTTTGTTTTTGAGAGAGAGAGAATGAGTCTGCACGCATGCACACACATGTGAGGATGGGAGGGACAGAGGGAATAAGAATCTTAATCTTAATCTCAATCAGGCTCCATGCCTAGTTTAGAGCCCGACGACTGTGGGGCTCTGTCTCACAATCATGAGATCATGACCAGAGCCCAAAGCAAGAGTTGGATACTTAACCAACTGAGCCACCCAGGTGCCCGTCGTTTTTTTAAAAATTATTATCCAGGAACGTGTCAACCCAAGACAATAATCCAAGTAGACAACCGAGATTTTTTGAATCCCCCAAACCCCTGCTTGGAAAGATAGCTATTCAGAAAGGGGGAAAAAATGCCAAGGAGTGTCCAGGGAAGAATCCAGACTTTTCTAAAAAGGCTTGTATATTAAAAAAAAAAAAAAAAAAAAAAAAAAAAGGCTTGTATAACTCTTTACCACTGTGACCCTGATCATTATTGAGGAAGGCACAGAGGAGATAATTCCTTTCTGGGAACAACTGCATTCAGTGACTAACTAAATTTCATTGCTGAGGAGTATGAAGCAGGAAAAAAAATATGTCAATAATGCGTTGAGTTAATTTTTGAGCTATTCCAGTGCTCAACAATATTAGATGACTGGATTGTAGATAGCATGAAATATACATTGAACACACTGATTAGGAGTTCATTTTTGAGTGATTTTTACAACAAACGGTATATTGTCATCAGACTACAAATGTTCTGGAAAGCCAAACATATAACACAGGTTAGCTTTAAGGGTTATGAGAGTGGGTCCACAGTCAGTTGCCTGTGCTAGAACAACAGCATAATTAGAAATGTGTTGACAACAGTGAAGAACCATCAATGGGGACAAATGTCTGCAGTGGTCAAACCATTGGGAACAGGCAGAGAGAGGACAAGGAGGGCATGTAATAGGTCTCTTTCACTTAGACAAATGAGTTAAATTTTGACAGGAATAACAAGTCTGCATGCAATGGTACCTCTGAATCATAAATAAAGTCTTTACATTGTGCCTAGTATTTTTATTGGTGGATGTGTTATATCTGGTATGATAATGGATCTAGGCATCTGTATAGTGACTCAAACAGTTGAATCAGCAGCCATAATTTGTTTCCACAGTCCAGATAGATTCACTTTTTATCTGCCAGTCTATAGATTTCCAAGTAGCAGTCCAAACAACTAGGCCATTGGCAATAGTCCAAGAGTCAATAAAAATATAACAAGGTTTATCAAGGGGAATATTGGTCAAAGCTATGAGAACAGCCCTGATTTCTGCCTACATACTTTAACAATTGTGTCTACTTTCATTTCTGGATTGCTGCTGATAAGCCACAATGGCCCAGTGACACCATTCGTGTCCAGATTAGCTGAGACTTCAGTAAACTAACAAGGCCCAGCTAATCAGGGAAACCTCTATGAATCAGAGTCCCCAGTGAGTGGTCAGTGTTGTTGCAAACAGCAGAATGTGAATAAATTTATTTCAGAAATACCTATTCAGTGTTCTTATTTAAAACCGAGGTGCTATACGATACGTGTCAGCTCTTAAATATACCATTTCCATTTGATAAGTGAGGCTTTTGAGGCACTTTCAGTCTTCTTATAGTTACTGAGTCTGAGTTGACTCACACAAAATGAGAATATCAGATGGGTGAATTACATAGGTTTCATGAATAAGACATTAAATTTCAGTAAGAGTCCAGTAGCAATGTGCTCTTCAAATGGGTTTTTCCTTGGTAGCTGTGTCAGAGAGGTGATGCATACCATCCCCGAAAGGGCTCTTCTAAGTAGGGCTGCATCCCTTCCCCAGAGGCTCCAAATATCAAAGCATTAGTCACAGAGGAATTTGACTCAAAAGAATCTTAAAGTTGTGTGGACTGAAAAGTAGTAGTACTTCTCTACCTATACCTCTTTCCAACCTATAGATCCCCCCCTAGCATGGAGGGGACAGAGGTGTACAAGCATGTAACAAATGTATTCCACCTACACTTTCAGATGTAGATTCAACAACAGCACACCATTTGGCCCGAAAGAAGTTACCCACTAGGTCATGTCAGTGTCCCTTTCCCAATGTAAACTTTGTCCAAACTCAGTCAGTTTATAGTCATTAGGAAAGAAAAGAAAAAGACTCTCAATTGGTTAGTAATAATGGTATTTAGAATTTGAACTAATTGATAATTGTTTATACTTTAGTAAATTATATTAGAGAATTACTTTTTAAAATGAAAAGTAATCAAATTTCAGGATGCCTGGGTGGCTCAGTCGGTTAAGCATCCGACTTCGGGTCATGTTATGATCTCACGGTTCATGAGTTTGAGCCCCACATTGGGCTCTGTGCTGACAGCTCAGGGCCTGGAGCCTGCTTTGGATTCTGTCTCTCTCTCCCTCTCTCTCTCTGCCCCTCCCATTCTCTCTCTCTCTCTCAAAAATAAAATAAACATTAAAAAAATTTTTAAATAAAATCAAATTGCATATAAAATATATGAATAGGCTAAACAGCAAATTTTAAAAAGAGAATGAATTCTACAATGAGAGTGTTTTACAAACTGCTATTTTTAGAGACAGCACTGTTTTTCAATTCTAAGGAGGGAAATATTAAAAGAACATGTAAATGTACTTGTAATAATGTACTTGTATAAAGTACATGTAATGTACTTTATAATGATAGGTACAATATATCAAATCTACAGATAACTTGGTGGAATTTTAGTTGTTTCTTCTGGTCCTTATCTTCTAACCATATTAGTTTTCTTTATTATTTTCTTTCTTTTTTTAAATTTTTTTTTAACATTTATTTATTTTTGAGACAGGGAGAGACACAGCATGAATGGGGAGGGTCAGAGAGAGGGAGACACAGAATCTGAAGCAGGCTCCAGGCTCCGAGCTGTCAGCACAGAGCCCGACGCGGGGCTAGAACTCACGGGCCACGAGATCATGACCTGAGCTGAAGTCGGCCACTTAACCGACTGAGCCACCCAGGCGCCCCTCTTTATTATTTTCATACTAAAAATAGTGTACCAAAGGAGAACTTTGATATTGTCAATATTGGCAATATTGTCAAAAAATTAGAGAAAAAGGTAAAAGCAATTAATTATTCTCTAGAATTTGAGAGAGAATAGTCATGGCTTTAATAATCACAGAGATAATTTGTCATAAATATTTCCTATTCTTTGAGTATTCACTTGGTATGTTTCATAAACCATTTTCAAATGTTACTCAATTATTTGTTCTTTCCCTTAATACTCATTTTACTCTCCAATATGAGGTGTAGAAATAATCTTTAAGTTCTCAAATTTAATATTCAAGACTCTAAATAGAGGGTTTTGAAGCAAACATTAAATAAGGATTGATAATTCGTGACAAGTATGAAATTATTTTTCTTTCAAATTAAGCAGTTTGTAATCTGTGCAAATATTAATTTCATAAGACTTAACTTTACAATGTGGTAATGTTTTGCTTTTTTTTTTTCCACAATAAAAAATCTGTAAGATTTAGTTTAGTGTTTAGTGGTTTGGTTAAAAATTTCATTTAGGAATTTGAGTACATAGTTAAAATTAGCCAGCAGTGTAATGCATACATTAGTACAAGGAGCTTACATTAAATAAATGCAAATTCTATTCAGAACAAGGGACTATTTCTTTGTCCCTATTATTTCTTACTGAAGAATACAAAAAATAAAAAGCATTCCAAACCTGGGGTGTCTGGCTGGCTCAGTCAGTGGAACATGTGACTCTTGATCTCAGGGTTGTGAGTTCAATCCCCGTGTGGGGTGTGGAGATTGCTTAGTTAGAAAAATAAAAATTTTCTTAAAAAGCACTCCAAACCGAATGGCTTAAAACAATTTTATCTTACTTTGTATGATTCTGGGGACTTACAGTTTCAGCAAAGGATTCTTGCTCCAAATTCTTCATCTAACTGTATCAGGTGGTGTTGACGCTGCAGTCATTAATGACCCAGGCAGGGTAGATTTCCAAGTAGTTTCATGCTCACAGATATAGCTGACAGTTGATACCAGATAGTACTGGGAGTTTAGCTGGAGTTTTCAAAAAGAACACCTACACATGGTTGTTTCTTCATGTGGCTTGGGTTTCTTCAGCATAGCAGTGAAGTTTTGAGAGGGAACATTCCACTAAGGAGCATCCTAAGGAACATCCTAAGAAGAGCATTCTGAGGGGCTTGAGTAGAAACTATCACGTTTCTTAGGATCTGTTCTCAGAAGTTCCAGAATATCACTTCTGTACAGTATGTAAGTAAAGAAAATCAGTAAGGATGGCCAAAATTCAATGGGAATTAACCTCCACTTCTTGCTGGGAGGAATAGTAAGGGATGTGTAGACATCTTGATCTCTTACAATCTCCAGTGATTTTTCAGAAAATGTTTTCAGTACTGATTCTGCTAAACTAATTTTCAAAAAGTTCAATATGAAAATGAGAAAGGAATACCTTACAGTTCTTGGGATTATATTATATATTAGTTCTTTCACTTGAGGGAAATATGAATACAATATTTTCATTATATTCATCATATGAGGTTCTTCTGTGGAGGAAAATTAACATATTTGTTTTGTTTTATTCTGGAATTCAGGGAGGAGCTAAAATTCAAATTTAAAGTAATTATACCTCATTTAGCTAAGAAGAAATGATAATAATTAGAGCTTTCCAAACTGTTTCAGGATTTGTCTTTTATTAATACTTGCAAGTATCCAAATAAAATTTGAGTTATCATCTGTTAATAAGATAATGGAAGTTTATTAGATAATTTTACAAATTTATATTATTCATATGTACTCATAACTACAGTAAAATGGTGAACTGCAGAAATATATATATATATATATATATATGTATGTATACCACTTTTTTTCACTTAAGATTTGTTTTTTTATAAAGTTAGACATTTTAAAAACATTAAAAATGTTTCCCCAAGTTTCTTTGATACATTTTGGGAAACAAGTTGTAAATTCTCTCTGGGTAATTTTGGATTTGAATTAGTGAACAGTAGATAATCTAATTTTAAGTTGATATGACAGAGGAGTACTAATGTTTATCATTGGAACAATTACTTCTTACAGCTAGATGATTTTGCCTTGGGACTTTTAAAAGCCCATTTTATTATTAAAGAAGATTTTAACATGTGAATTTGATGGCTAATATGACAGAAAATGTACCCTTAAAAATTGGAACAGATAATCACTTGTGTAGATTCACTTTTATGCCTTATTAAAAATTAATAGTCATTAAGATAGTTCTAGATGGTTTATAGGGATGACCTCCACAAAGACCTCCAAAAATTCTAACTTCTATAAAAGAAATGAGAAAAATAGCCAAACCTTTTTAAAAAGCCAAAATCAGTTTTTTTAGACCTCTATAAATTAGCCAAAGGCATGCAAGAATCTGGTGAGCATTTATTCAAGAAAAACAAAAATAAATTGAAAAAGGTACACTAAAAGTATCTGTTTAATGCAAAAGAAAGCAGTGATATAAAAACAGAGGACCCCAAAAAAGTAATACAAATACAAAACAAATTGTAAATTCAGAGACATAACCCCTACCATATCAGCTATTACGCTCAATGAAAGTGGATTCCAAATTTCACTCAACAGGGAAAGATTGATATAAATGTCTAAAAAATTGTGAGTCAACTATGTGCTGTCTATAAGAGACACCCTTTAGATTCAAAGACACAATTTGGTTGAAGTAAATGTAAAATGAATAGGAAGAAAATGGATCAATTCTTTTGGAATGGATTGGAAAGATATACATGCAAACAGTAAGCAAAAGAGAGCTGGACTGGATATACTAATGTCAGATAAAGAAGACTTTAGTACAAAATTATAACTGGAAACAAAAGGACATTTTCTAAAGTTATGAAGGTATTAATGTATCAGGAAGACATAAAATTTTAAATATACATGCACCTAACAGCAATACAAAAGAAGGAATTAATAGAATAGAAAAATAGATACTATAGTAATAATAGTTGGAGAACTCAATGCCCCACTTTCCATAATTACTGGAACAAACTAATCAAAAGATCAATAAAGAAACAGAGGATTTAAATAATACCATAAGCCAATGGGCCTACAACTATAAAACACTCAACCTTTAACAGCAAGATGTACATTCTTCTCAAGTGCACATGTATTTCCAGGCTAGACCATATGCTAGACTATAAAACATATTTTAATATTTTAGAAGTGTTTGAATCATACAAAATATCTTCTCCAACTATAATATAATGAAATCAGTAAACAATAATGAAAAATAATTTGGGAAATTAAAAACAGGGTGAAATAAAAAAAAATATATATATATATATACTCCTAAATAACCAATGAGTCAAAAAAGAAATCACAAGAGAATTTAAATAATACTTAGAGATAAGTGAAAAATGAAAGACAACATACCACAATTTATGGAGTACAGCATTAAAGGTTTATATTTCTTGTAAAACTCTATATTTACAAAGGGAAAAATATCAAATACCAACCAAAGTTTCTATTTTGAGAAACTAGGGGAAAAAAAAAAAACTGAAATCAAAACAAGCAGAAAAGAAGGAAATAATAAAGAGTAGGACAGAAATAAATGAAATAGAGGGTAGACACAATAGACACAATATTGTTCTCTAAACAATAGAGAAAAACCAATGAAACCAAAAGCATGCTCCTTGAAAAGATCAACACAATTGACAAATATTAGTTGACCATCCAAAAGAAAAATTAGAGAACAATCAAATTACTAAGAACAAGGTTGAAAGAACATTATTACAGATCTTACAGAAATATAAAGATGATGACAAGGGAATGAATGCCATGAAAAATTTAATACAAAATTAGATAACCTTAATGAGATGAACAGATGCCTATTAAGACTACCAACACTTACTCAAGAAGAAATTGAAAATATGAATAGACCTGTAAATTAAAAGAGATTGAATTAGTAACACAAAAGAAAATCTTTAAAAACAGAGTAGCCTAGGACAAGATATCTTCACTGTGAATTTTAAAAATGTTTAATGAAGAATTAATACCAACCTTTCACAAACCTTTCCAAAAAGTTTCCAAACAGGAAACATTTTCCAACTAAGTCTATGAAGACTATATTATGCTGATACCAAAACCAGACAAAGATATCCAAAGAAAAAAAATACAGAAATCAATAATGTGATGAATACTGTATAAATGTTTCGTTCATCTAAGAATCTTAACCCATTCGAGTCTATCAGCACTTATTTCACCTAAAAGGTTATAAGGATAGCCTTTAATACCATATATGTGGTATTTATGTGTATGTGTATATGTATATATAGTACTATATACATATAGTATTATATATATAGTATTTATACAAATATATATAATAAATAAAATAAATAGTAATATATTATTATATTTATTTTATAAATATATTAAATACGTTACAATTTATTATATTTAATAAATGATAAATACATTAGTGTATATACATATATAAATACAGTATTTTATGCTATTTTCCACAGTTTTCTTGACCTTGAAATATAGAAGGTTAATAGTTTAAAAATGACTTTAAAAACAAGAGACCTATTTAAATTCAGATATCACTAAGTTTCTCCAGTGATTTCTTCTATATTCAATGTCTGTTCATCAGACAATCTCTTTCTGAATATATACACACAATGGCAATATTTATAGTAGCCTTAATTTACTATTTGGTTATTTTAACACTCTTAAGACCTGAAGAATCAAAGTAAAATATTAGGGCATTTAGATAAGAAATGATCATTACCTTTGAAGTCAGACATACCAGGATTACTTCCTGGCTTTATTCCTTGATATCTGTGTGATTGAGTTAATTATTTAAATTTTTTCACTGCAGTTTCTACACCTGTAACATGGGCATAAGAATATCTACTTCATATGATTGTTTTGAGCAGTAAAATAAATGAGATTGAGAGGTACTTGCATGCCTGTCAAAGGTGAAGACTTAATAAGCAGTAGTGTACCAACATAAAAATGTTTTGTTGGTAAATGGTTTATTTTACAGAATTACTTTGAGAACCACTTATTTAGGCAGTTTTTTGTCTTGCTAAAAATCCACATTCTTATCCCAACCTATGGAAATTCTGATTCAAATAGAAAAGGAGTAAAATAGGGGTGCCTGGGTGGCTCAGTTGGGTATGCCTCCAACTCTTGATTTCAGCTCAGGTCATGATCTCACAGTTGCTGGATTCAAAAGCCCTGTATTGGACTTTGTGCTGACAGTGAGGGGCCTGCTTGGGATTCTCTTTCTCTCTGCCTCTTTCTGCCCCTCCCCTGCTCACGCTGTGTCTGTCTCTCTCAAAATAAACAAACTTAAAAAAAAAGAAAAGGAATAGAAAAGAGACATATATATTTTGAAGAAGTATCTCTGAAATTATTTGTATGTTAATGGTAACACAATTCTTATTTTTTTGTGGACTAAAATTTATCTTTCTAGAGAGCCATAAAGAAACTTTGGTTCAAGTCATGATCTTGTGGTTCATTTAGTTCTAGCCCCGTGTCAGGCTCTCTGCTGACAGCTCAGAGCCTGGAGCCTGCTAGGATTCTGTGTCTCCCTCTCTTCTGCCCCTCCCCCAGTCGTGCTCTGTCTCTCTGTCTCAAAAATAAATAAACATTTAAAAAATTTAAAAAAAGAAAATGTTATCTCACAGTGCTTCATTCAGCTGTTATATGGAAAAGGACCACTATTTTATAGTATTGAATATATTCATTTACATGACTTGATCATCAGTGAATTCCTTTAGAATGATAGTTCAGAAATCCTGGAGCACCTAGCTTTTACTTAGCGGTACAAAGTTATCAACATGATTCTTTGGGCATCTGAATTTTTAATAAACTGCCCACTGAATTTTTTTTAACACACCAATATTTACAAACCACAAACTTAGATGTGACACCATCTCAACAATATTTATAAAATAAGGTCATGTTTACCTTGCATATATGTGAAACTTTATACTAAATCTTGCTCTTCACAAATTAAAGAGAATTAGCAAATCTTTAAATCAAGAATAATCAGATTGAAATTTATTTTGTTGCCAAGAAATTGACTGACTCAGAACTTTGCATTGGTATTTTAAGATCATAAGACAGTTGTCATCTTTTTAAAATTAACATAAGAAGCTCAGCAATATACTGTAGTTCTTTATAAGCAATTTCAAGGGGATTACTATCAAAATTCAATTTTAAAATGACTCTGTTAACATATTAATGAAAGGATTTCAATTTATTCCACCTAACTAGGTCAGAAACAGTAGTAGGATATTAAATTCAGGAATTGTAATAATATTTTATAATGCTTTATTTTTCAAAGCACTGTGTGCCAAATTAAACCTTGGAAGAAAGTTGATGAACCATTTGATTCTATAATTATTGACTTGGCCATGGGCAAGCTGCTTACTGTAGATAGTTATGACAGAAAGTTGATTGCCCAGCTGTTGCTGGCACATAAAGGGACTATTTAACTGAGCAATAGTTTTAACCCTCACCCCAGGTTCTTTATTCTCAACATTTATGATAGTTTGATGATTTTTTTTTTTGCTTTTTTTTTTCAAGATGTCCATCAGGAAATCCTTAAATAGTCAATGCAACTGCTTCAAAATGAGAAGTACAGATTATGTAAAACCTGTTATTATAATAATTTATATTTTTAAAGTATCAAATTATCAAAAATGATTGACTCGTATGTCCAGGAGCTGATAAGCAATCATCATATAAGTAATTGAAGTAAATAAGTGTTACTTGAATTTTATTTATTTTCATGAGTAAACTATCAATGTGATATCATAGTAATCATACTAATATGCTTATATTCTCAAGTAACATTAAATTTTGATGAAATAGGAATTAAATCTGAAATATTATATCTAATAGAGGAGCTTGACAATTGTGTAGCATTATTGAATTTAAAAGTCTAATTTATGTTATATTATGACTTATTTATCATGAAATTATTAATTTAGGATACCTTTTATATTTGATTGTTTTAGTTAACTTTCTGTGTAACTAAATTATCCCAAATCTACTAGTTTTAAACAGTGTATTTGACTTTACATTTTGTGAGTTGGTAATTTGCTTTGGAATAGCTGGATAGTTCTACATGTCTCAGCTGGATCACTGCTGTCAGCTGAGGAAGAAGGCACTGGTTGTTCTAGGAAAACCTCAGCATATTCAGAATCATTTTTGTTCCATGATGTTTCCCATTGGCCAGCTGGCTAGCTTCTTCATATGGTGCCATATTTCCCAAGATCAACAAGTGAACCTGCCCTAAAGCACAAGCATTTTTAAGCCTCTACTTGTGTTACATTTGCTTATTACCCTATTGGTAAAGCGTGCAACATGGCCAGTCTTAAAGTCATTATGAGAACTTATTACTGAAGGGCATGAACAAGGGAGATGAAACTTTTGTAGCCATCTTTACAAACTTCTAAACAATCTACCTTCTGGCCATCAGTTATTCACAACATTTACACATAAAATATCCTCAGTGCCATTCTAGGATCTCCACAGATTGAATATAATCATTGTATCAGCCTCAAAGTCCAGGATTTCATGAGCTTTAATTATATATTGAGGAAGTTTCTTTTTTTTTTAATTTTTTTAAATGTTTATTTATTTTTGACCGAGAGAGAGAGAGAGAGAGAGAGAGAGAGAGAGAGACAGAGCATGAGCGGGGGAGGAGCAGAGAGAGAGGGAGACACAGAATCCAAAGCAGGCTCCAGGCTCTGAGCTGTCAGCCCAGAGCCCGACGCGGGGCTCGAACTCACAGACCACAAGATCATGACCTGAACCAAAGTCGGACACTCAACCGACTCAGCCACCCAGGTGCCCCTATATTGAGGAAGTTTCTTGAATTCAGAAACTGCTGAACTAAAAAGATGTTTTCTGCCTCTGACTTGCCCAACATACAATGTTGAGACAGAAGATTACCTGCTGTGGCCATTTCTATTCCCATAACTGTTGCTGAGCCTTAGTATTCTGAAATCGAGCTGGACACAAATCTCAAAGGCTACCTTCTCTGGTAGTAAATGATAAATCTTCATTAGTCCCAGATTTTGCTACCTGGAAGTAGCTCGTCTATCAGGTTTTCTCCAGTTTTCTCTAGGGATATTCCCCCATTCAACATTCTTTGAGTCTCTTGGCTTTGCCCTCAGATTTATTGACTCTTTCTTCTAAGGCTCCCTTTATGTTCTCTAAATGCTCCATATTTGCAGCTAGACAGGTCTGTGCAGCTAGATAGCTCTGCCACTGTGCTTTCTGCTTATACACAGTTGGGGGCCTGGTAGCCTCTTCATAGCTTAACTCATACTCTTTTAGCTCAAGCTGTTGGTCCTTTTGCTAATTCAACTTATATTTAAATCAATAAATTAACATTGCATGGCTTAAAATTTTGTTCAGCAGCCCTTCAATTTTAAGTGTCAGTTTTTTAGGTTATCTCTTCTGTGTAATAAAATGCCACAAAATGAAGTTTTGGGTTTTTTTTGTTTTTAAATAACAACTACTAATTACATCATAAATCACAGGTTGGCAGTTTGGGGTGGGCTTAGCTGGGTGATTCTTCTGTTCATCTCAGCTGGGATCACTCATACGTCTTTAATCAGTTAACCAGTTGGCTAGTGTGCTGGTTGATCCAATGGAGACCTCAGCTGATGTAGCTCATATATTCTCCAGATGTTATCTTCCCTTCCAGCACACTAACCCAGGCTTGTTTACAAGGTAATGGAATTTTCTGTCTCAAGTTTAGTTTTTCAGATCAAATCTGGAGATGAACTGTGAGGTACAAGATATTTATTTGTGACCACCACCTGTAAAAAGAAGCCAAAATAAACATATTTGGAAAAAGAAGTCAAACTGTGAAACAACTCTAGTGAATCCTTGTTCCCATCCATCTTGGAATTCTAGAGTGAATATCAGAAAGGCTTTACCTCCAGCAATATGAATCTTTGAGGCAGACTCTGAGGGAGGTGATAACTGTAGGTTTTCTGCTAACTGCACTTCCTGAAGTTGGGCAGTAAGTTCTTTCTTGAAGGAGGGTCTGGGAGATATTTCTCTAACTAAAGAAACCAGGAAACCAGTCTTAGCATTTCACTTTTGCTAATGTCTCATTGATCAAAGAAAATAATATAACCAAGTGATGCACTAACAAATGATATGGCCACAAAGAAAGGATGGATTTGAGGCAGTTTTTGCATCTACCATATTCTGATTCTAGTATAGTGATGATCTTGTAGTAGCAGCATAAAAAAAGCAACAAACATATTTCTGCCTCTTCCTGTTGAAAATTAACTTATTCTCCCTTAAACATCACTTTAAAAGAAACCTAGAAGTAAGAAATACAGTTGAAAAAGTGGAAGAGTAAATTATAAAGAACAAAAAAACAGGTTACTCATAACAGTATTTTTGTGTTGCAGGAGAATAATATGATACTTTCTCGCAGAATTTAAAGAGCTTAGGAGAATATGCCTCACTAACATATGCTTTAGATGTTCAAATATTTTGGATTAGCAATTACAATGTTTTTTTTTTCTTATGATGTGAAGATCATTTAGAGTTGAATATGACCTAAATGTATTTTCCTTCTAAGGATTGACATTTTCAATTTGGCTTCTATTTATTTTTCTCTTTCCAAACAAGAGAGCTTCTAAATTCTTGACAGAAGGCTCTGAAGACAGAAGCAGCTTATCTTCCCTTCTGTTTATGAAACTTTTTGAGAAATATATTCATGAGTTGGCAGAGACAGAGCCCACACAACCTGGCATAGCTGATTATCATGTCTTAGCAAATGAAGAGGGCCCTAAGGCATTAAGAACCTTCAACCATTAATAGTGGTTTTCCCACAGGGTAGTTACATAAAATGACAGTCTGGCAAAGGTGGCACATCTTGCTTATCCCTCCACTGATTGCTTCTGAAATTTCATTAAATGTACAAAGTATTCTCATTTACGCACCGTTACATTGAAAGTTCCAGGATTTCATTTTATATATAAAAATTATAGTTTGGGCTGATGATAACATGTTTTTCATTCTATTACAAGTAATAAAATTATATCCTTTGGTTTCTAGCTTGTGAAAATATTGTGAAATGGGTGACATTGTTCCCTGAAAGTATCAGCCATTCGGATGACTGTAATTTTTCTTACAATAATGTCCTATAACTAATATAAATGTTATCATTCATCAGTAATATAGGGCATTGATTGCAAATTGTTTGCAGCCTCATTGTGTAGAGACTGCAGATATTTCCGATTTTTGTATATGATTCTCATGGAAAATGAAACTATTGCATGAGAAGCAACATAATGACTCTGATGTAGAAACTGGTGTTTGAGTGTTAGCCAATTTAGGAAAACTGTTACAGGGTTTGCGTGACATATCATCTTTAAATGTTTTGATTCAGTAGCATTTTTGGACAGACCTAATATTCTTATGAGTTGCCTCAGACATATGAACATATCCTAATGCATTCATCCATCATATCTTTATAAGTACAAACTCTTTTGGAATGGCTTTAGGCATAGAAACCAAAGAGAACTAATGAAATCATTCCCAGAGTTGGTTGGGTAGGTTGGATAACAGAATCTGGTTTCAAGTTGTCTGTTGCTTAGATAAATTAAAGACAGGCCCCAAACATAAAATACTTATGTACAAGGTGGGAGAAGTACAGCATTTTGTAGCAGATATAAAATAGGTGCATTTGATGTATTAAAATACTCTGTGTATTAACTGAAATGTAGATTAAAACTGTAAGGTAGAAATAAGAACACGATCTGAATATCTATGAGCTGAACATCTGTTGTATGAGCTCTTTATATATTTTTGATTTTAACCCCTGATCAGATACGTGACTTGCCAATATTGTCTCCCATTCAGTAGATTGCATTTTCTTGTGCTATGCAGAAACTTTAGTATTACATAGTCCCACCTGTTTATTTTTGCTTTTGTTCCCTTTGCTTTTGGAGTCAGATCCAAAAATCTGCCGAGACTTTTACCAGGGAGATTATAGCCTATGTTTTCATCTAGGTTTTCAGCAGGTCTTACATTCAAGTTTTTAATCCAATTTGAGTTAGTTTTTGTGTCTTGTGTAAGATAGTGGTTTAGCTTCATTTTTTCTGCATGTGACTGTCCATTTTTCTTAGCATCTTTATTGAAGAAACCATCGTTTCCCAATTGGCTATATATTTGGCTCCTGTGCATAAGTAAATAAATTATTTACACATGGATTTATTTCCGGGCTTTCTATAGTGTTCCATTGATCTATGTCTCTGTTTTTATGTCAATCCCATACTGTTTTGATTATTAGGCCTTTGTAATACAGTTTGAAGTCAGAGAGAGTCATGCCTTCACCTTTTTTTTTTTTTCCAAGGTTGCTTTGGATATTCAGGGTAATTTGTGGTCCATACAAATATTAGGGCTGTGTGTTCTATTTCTTTGAAAAGTGCCATTGTCATTTTGATAGAGATCCCATCAAATCTGTAGATTGCTCTGGGTAGGATGTGCAGTTTAACAATATAAATTCTTCCATTCCTTGAGCATGAAATATCTTTTCATTTATTTTATCATCTTCAAATTCTTTCATCAATGAGCTACAGCTTTTAGAGTACAGGTTTTTCACCTCTTTGTAAATGTATTTCCAGATATTTTATTCCTTTTTATGCAATTGTAAATGAGATTGTTTACTTAATTTCTGTTTCTGGTAGTTAATTGTTAGCATATAGAAATACAACCAATTTTTGTATATTTTGGCCCCTGAAAATTTACTGTATTTATCAATTCTAAGAGCTTTTTGGTGGAGCTGTTAGGGTTTTCTATGTATAAAATTATGTTATGAACAAATAGTGAGAATTTTACCTCTTCCTTTCCAGTTTGGGTATTTTGTTTGTTTTCTAATTGCTTTGACTAGGACTTCAAACACTATGTTGAATAAAAGTGGCCATAGTGGCCATTCTTGTCTTATTTCTAACCTTAGAGGAAAAAGTATTCAGTTTTTTTCACTATTGAGTATGGTGTTCGGTGTGGGCTTGTCATATATGATATTCATCATGTTGAGATATACACCCTCTAAGAACCGGCTTTGTTGAGAGTTTTAACATGAATGGGTATTGTATTTTGTCAAATGCATTTTCAGTGTTTTCTGAGAGGATTATATAATTTTTATTCTTCTTTGTTATTTTAATTTGTTCCATTGATTTGCAAATATGGAATCATCCTTGCATCTCTGAAATAGATCCACTTGATTGTGGTGACTGATGTTTTTAATGTATTGTTGAATTCAGTTTGCTAATATTTTGTTGATATTTTTATACATCTAAATTTATCAGGACTATTGGACTGTAATTTTCCTTCTTTGTAATGTCTTTATCTGGTTTGGTATCAGGGTAATGATGGTCTCACAGAATGAATCTGGAAGTTTTCCTTCCTCCTCCCCTCCTCCCCATCCTCTGTCATCATTGTCATTGTCACCATCCTCATCTTCTTCTTCTTTCCTCCTTCTCTTCCCCCTCCTCCTCCCCCTTCCCTTCTGCCCCCCTCTCCCTCCTCCTCTTCCTCCTCCTCCTCTTTCTTCTACTTCTTCAGAATAGGTTGAAAAAATAGGAATCAGCTATTCATATGTTGAGTAGAATTTACCTCTGAAGCAATCTGGTCCTGGACTTTTGTTTGTTGGGATTACTGATTTAATTTCATTACTGATAATCAGGCTGTTCAAATTTTCTATTTCTTCTTGATTCAGTTTTGAAATATGGTATGTTTCTAGGGATTTACCTGTTTCTTCTAGGTTCTCCAATTTGTTGGTATATAATTTTTTATTATGTTACAATCCTTTGTATTTCTGTGGACTCAGATGTGATTTCTCTTCTTTCATTTCTGATTTTATTTATTTAGGTCTTCTCTTTTTTTCATGATGAGCTTTCATAAATTTTGTTTATTTTTTCAAAGAACCAGCTCTTGGTTTCATTGATCTTTACTATTGTTTTTTTAAGTCTGTATTTTATTTATTTCTACTCTAGTCTTTCTTATTTTCTTCCCTCCACTAATTTTGAGCTTTGTTTGTTCCTCTTTTTGTATTTCCTTTGGGTATAAGATTAAACTGTTTAAGATTTTTATAGTATTCTGAGGTAGGCCTACATTTCTATATACTTCCCTATCAGAACTGCTTTTGCTTGGTTCCTCGCTCCTCAGGGGGAAGCTCCATATTTGTGAGTTCCCTCTATATCATAGATTACCATACCAGGGGTGAGATTTTTTACAAGACTGTATCTCTGTCTCTCCTAACCATTTTCATGTGACTCTTTTGCCCTTTGTTTTGGAGGAGCTGTTCAGCTAATTTTCAGGTCTTATTTAGGAGGAAGTGTCCTGTATGTGTGTCCATGAGAAGAAATAAGTTCAGTATTTTCCCACGCTGGCATCTTGAATCCCAGCCTGTCATCCAGAGTTCTTAAAATGTGTTTGGTATTTGCAGCGTGTGTGTGTGTGTGTGTGTGTGTATTTATACAATTGCCGAACAAGTTTTAAGAACTTTAGAAGAGAATAGTTAATATATGCATACACACATACAGTAAATGTATATACACACACATCTATAATGCAATGATAGGGTTTTCAATGTATGTAGATGTAATATATAATTTAAATATAGCTTAAAGTGAGGGAGGGTAAAGGGAACTCTAAAATTCATAAAATTTCACTTGAAGTACAAAATTGTTGATTTTAAATGGCTTATGAAAAATTAAGTATGAATTTCAAATCCTGGGGTGACAACTAAACATTATTCAAAGAGGTACGGTCAAAATCACAAAAGCTAAATTAAACTTCAACATAAAAATATTCAAATAACCCAAAATAAAAGGGAAAAATAGAAACAAAGGAACTACCAAGAAGGAAAAATAAGAAAAAACATACAACAAGAAAAAAATAGTACTTATCATATCAATACCAATCAATAATTACATTAGTGTAAATTATCTAAAAGCACCAACTTTAAATGACATGAATTGTCAAAGCGTGTTAAGAAAATATGACTCAACTATATGCTATCTTCAAGAAACTTCAAAAATAATGATAGAGGTACATTAAGATTAAAAACAACGGAAAGAGTTACGTCATACACAATCTAATCAAAGCTTGAGTAGCTATATTAATATCTGAAATAGATCTCAAAAGAAGGAAAATTTCTGACATGAAAAGATGAGTATATTGATAAAAGGGTCAGTTCACCAAAGCGAAATAACGAGCTTTAATATTTATATATCTAAAGATAGAACTTCAAAATACACAAAGCAAAAACTGAAAGAAATATAAGAAGAAATATATGAATCCACACTTATAGTTGAAGTCTTTAACATTTTCCTGTTATTAATAGAATTAGTAAATGAACAATCAAAAAGGATAGAGAGGATTGAATAAAACACCATCAAGCAGCTGGATCCAGTTGACATTTATAAAACACTCCATCTAATAATAGACAACACATATTCTTTTCTTTTCAAGTGCACTTGGAACACTTATATTAGTCCATGAAATAAAATTTAAACACATTTAAAACATTTGTAGTAATACAAACTATTTTCTTTTACAATGATGAAATTAAAATAGGAACCAATAATAAAATATAACAGGAAACTCAAGGAATACTTCAAAATATACAAAGCAAAACTGAAAGAACTGGAAGGAGAAATGTATGTGTCCACAATTACATTGGGTCTTCAACCTTTCTCTATAAATAATAGAACTAGTAAAGAGAAAATCAGATTGTTCTGCTTGATTTAAGCATTGGAGTACAGGAAGCCTACACATTCATGCCTGTGTCTGCCACCTCTCATTATGTCACATCATTTTTTTAAAGACTTTAAATTCTATAAGAAAGAAAGAAAGAAAGAAAGAAAGAAAGAAAGAAAGAAAGAAAGACAAACATTTATTTCCGTCATTATCCAGATATGCCATATTATTCCCATCTCAGTTAAAAAATATATTTGCTTGTCCTCACCTTACTCTAGAAACTACTACCTTTTCCCCTTTTCCAGTAAAACCCCAGAAAGAGTTGTCTGTTCTCCATCTTCAGTAGTACTCCTGAGGTTACATATTGAACACACTTTAATCAGACTTAAATCCCCATAATTCCACAAAAATTGCAGTTCTCAAGGTCAACATAGACCTCCAATAACTTAATCCAATTGTGATTCTTACTTGCTGCTCATCTCCCTTTCCTGTTGGCAGCATTTGACAATGCTGACCATTCTCTCCTGAAGTGTTTTCTAATTCTGCATCCTCCCATCTCACTGGCTGCTTCTTCTTTTCCCCCATTTCTAGTCCATATCAGATGACTAACCTGTGAACAAGGAAAGACTCTCCTCCCCCAATATCTGCTGTTTTTAAATTTTCTCAATTTGCACATATTCTAATTGCTCTGGCCAGCAAACCAACAACAAGAAACATGGTTCTATCTTGAATGTCTCTAGCTCATCTTTCACATGAAATTCGTTAAATCCAGTTTGAAATTCATTTCGATTCAGATAACATTTGAATAACTACTGTTTAGCCTGTGTTCATGGCACTATCATCTTCACTTAGATTTTTGCATTAGCCTCCTTTGAGTTCCTTCCTTTTATCTTTGTTTTTGCATCCACCCACTACATTTTCCTCATTTTACCTTGGGAGTGATCTTTCTTTTTTTTCTTTTTTTTTTAACTTTTATTTTTGAGAGAGACAGAGACAGAGTGTAAGCAGGGGTGGGGCAGAGAGAAAGGGAGACAGAATCCAGAACAGGCTTCAGGCTCTGAGCTGTCAGCACAGGGCCCAATATGGGGCTCCAACTCACAGACCGTGAATTCATGACCTGAGCTAAAGTCAGATGCTTAGCCGACTGAGCCACCCAGGTGTCCCATACCCTGAGAGTGATCTTTCAAAAATTGAAGCTAGATTATATCATGTCACTGTGGTTCTTTTCTAACAATAAAAGCTAAAGAACTTCCATGTCGTCAAGGCTCTCCATGATCCTCCCCATCCCGATAAGCTATCCGCAGTTCCTTCTTCTAGCTCACTCACCAGTACCATTTCAGCTACACTGGTCATACTCTTCTTTCAATGCATCAAGAATGTTCCTGCCTCACGTCCTTTGTAACTGCTTATCTTTCATCCCACTGAGCTTTCTTTCACTTGCAGTCCTATTAAAAACACTATCTGTCATCACTCTATGACCCTTAACCTTAACCTGTTTTTCCCCCTCATTCTTAGTACTTTATACCACTTACCATTTTATTTATTTATTTATTTATTTATTTATCTGTTTTCTTCCAGTAGAACTGAAGCATTATAAAAATAAGGACTTTTTCTTTTTTTTCTATTTTATTTTTTTGAGATAGAATTGACATACAACTATATTAATTTCAGGTGTACAACATAATTCCATATTTGTATATATTACAAAATGATCACAATAAATCTGGTTAACATTCATCACCATACATAGTTACATTTTTTTTTCCTTGTGATAACTTAGCATCTTTCAAATATACAATTCAGTACTATATTATCAACTGTAATCACTATGCTGCACATTATATTTCTGGGGCTTATTTATTTTATAACTAGAAGTTTATACTTTGACCATATCTCTTTTTTGTTGTTGTTATTATCTATACTATCCCTATTATTGAAAGTATAGACTGGTGTGTAATAGGTATTCAGTGGATATTTGACAAGTGAATAGCAGTGTATAAAGGTAACCAAAGTGCCTGAAACTTAGCGAATGATCAGAAGCAATAGCAGATGACATACAGAAGAAGAACAAAGGCAATGAGAAGCCACTCATGATTTGAAGAAGACACATGACATTAACTGCGTTAAAGTGGTAAGTGATCATTTTGTATGCTGTGGGAAGAATGGATTTTAGGAGAAACAGATTGGAAAAAAGTGAAGAGCCTAGTGAAGGGTCTAACTAAGAGAGAATATTGGCCTAGATATGCATAATAATAGATTCCACCATTGACAACACAGTGGATAGCAGTGCAATTCACTGAAAACAGAGATGTCCTCAGGCATCCGAGAAGGCAGTTTAACAAGGGCATAAAGATCAATGCTGGAGATATCCATGTGGGAAGCTACAGTGTGGTGTCTAAAAGAATCAGATGAGATTATTTAGATAAAGAGTATAGATAAGTACATGAAACAACACAACAAATAAATTTAGGTATTTGAAAGGGGCCCAAAAAACCACAACAGCCAGAACAAAAGGACTAGCCAACAGTATCAAAATGTAAGCCAGTGGTTGAAGGCATTAGCTAGAGGTATTGAAGAGGAGAGTGAGGAGAGTGGCAAGTCAATAGAAGCCAGTAGAATAGAAAGTGTTTCAAGATGGGGAAGAGTAGTTCCAGAGACAAAATATGTTGGTTAAGAACATTGAAGCAGCTATTAGATAAGCAATGTGAAATTTCATAAAGTTTGTAGAATTCATTCCATAATAGCAGCAATGACGTGGTCCAAACCAGTGTATTATACTTTGGAATGCATTCACTTTTATGAAAGAAAATAAAGTAACCAAGCTAATATATTCTAGTGGTCAACACAGATATTAAGTAATTGATTGCAAATAAATCATTTTATAATTTCTATTTTTCAAAGATGTCATTATACAATCATTTGACCTGGCAATCTTCATTCAAGGAATGGATTCTACAGATACATTTGTACATAGAAAATATATACAAGGTTATTTCTTGCACCCTCATTGATTGCATCACTATGTCTGATAGCAAAATAATATTGAAACAAGATGTTCATCCACTGGAGACTGGGTGAATAAGTTATGTTATGTCAATAAAGCTTGTATGTATAAAATATGAATGAGGAGTGTGTTTATGCACAGATGTTAACTGGCCAATATGATACACAGATATAAATTTATTAAATATATATGATATAAAAAAGCAGAGTACTGAATAGTGTTAATAATATAACATCATTAGTGTAAAAAGCAGAAAAAAGAGTACATGTTTTGATTTGAATATGTGTAACATTTTTTAGAATTTTCGTCAAAACGCTGTTCTTTTTTCTTTTTTTGATTTACATCTGGATACAGGACTAATTATTTGAGGGCACAAAGATGGAGACTAGACTTTTACAGTATATTGTTTTATAAATTTTAATTTTGAAAACAAGACATATCACAATATATATACAAAATAAACTTTTTAAAATTATAATTTTGAGAAGGGGGTGCAGAGTACTTTGTATTCATTTCCTTTTGTTGTTGTTTATTTTGTTTTTATTTCTTCCATCAGCGATCTAAAATATTGGAGACAATACGAGGCAGTACACCCTTGTGGAAGGTAGACAGAGAACCCCCTGTCATGAATCCTTCTAATTATATCCTCTCCCTCTACCTCATCATTACAGATTGTTTGTAGTGAATCTCTGGTCACTGATACTGATGGAAATGTATCATACCCTTAGGGGGGAAAAATACAATAGATAGGGTCAGAAACATGTTTAGAATAAAATACAAATTGCTTCCTAGAGAGAAGTCAATATTAGTTACTGTTAAATAAATTATATATTCTGAAGATTATTATTTTGCTTTGTATTGAACTCTGTCCTTAGCCAGTGTTAAGTCTTAGAATTCATTTTGCCTGTGGATAATTTAAGTACCTCACATTGCTTAGTTTGTTGTTATATAAATATGTAGATAAATAAATTCAGAAGTATTAAGTGCGACATAAACCTAGTAGCTCTACACATTTAGCAAATTTTAAATGTTGTCTGAAGGATTCAGAAAACTATATCTTACGTTTAAAGTATGTATTTTCTAAATGAGTATAGATTTTCTACTTGATATATGAGCAATCAATAGTTGATAGCTCTCTTCACAGAGTGGTTGGAAGAAACATAAGATTAAGTTTTGAGCTTCTGGGTGTGGAAGTGGTCCATTAGGACAAAGACCCCCAAATGAAAGTATCAATCAAATCTTCATTCATTTACTGCAGTCGTGTAAGCAAGAACAACAGTGTTTTATTTTTCCCCATGGACCACTATTAGGAGAGTGTCAATCATATGACATGTAGTACAAATGGGAGTAATCTTCTCACTGCTGAAGAGCCTTGAATGAGAAGCTCCTGCCATTTCATAGACATAGGGTCTCTCAAGGAAGGAAAGAGAAAAGGTGGAAAAGCACTGAGTCAGAGTGGAGAATTATCTTAGTCAAAACCCTGTCCAAAAGGTCTAAGGAGGAGCTCCTAAAAAGGGTTTCAGCCTGACTTCCTTCCATCCCCTCCACCAGGAAGCCTCTGAGTGGAGAAGCTTGGGCTAGGGATAGAGACATGTTTGTGAACATGGGAGGCCATGGAGGAGGAGGGGATTGGGGCTGGGTCCTAGTCTGCACTTCCTTCTAAAAAACTGTAATGCCCTGGATGGGCACTAAGTCTTGTGTGGGGAAGGCTGCTTTCTGCTTTAAGACTTGCTAGGCAAAGCGTTGTGATCTTCTATAGTTGGGCTTGAAAGATTTGTACATAGGACTTGGGCCTGGAACTGGACTCTTTAATAAGCTATATAACCATATTTCTGAAACTATAAAACATTATTTTTATTTCAGTCACACATATTAGTAATGCAATTAAAAACATAATACCCAAGTAATATTTCCTTATACAGAGAAAATAACCCTACAAAATATTTAAACCTAAGAAAAATGTTATTTTACCCTTGCTTTGACCTCCTTTTATAAGTGACTACTAGAAAGATTTTAATAGTACCCAGCAAATAAATTGTCAATACGATAATAATGTTAAAGAGTTAGACATGATAATTTTATACGGATTAAAATGCAGAGGAAACTTTTCTTAGTTGGGAATAATGAGGTTTGGCTGGTGATTTGACATCCAAATTTTCTGGGAAATTTGAAGTGACTCTATGAGCAGGTGTATATTATGGCATTTAAGATTTTAAGTACTTTTAATATAATTTTGTTTTGATTGACTTAATCTTCACTGTATTATGGATGTCTGATTCTAGTTGGAAATAGTGTTTGGCCTCCTCAAACAGCAGCAGATGCACTATTTGCATAAGTAGGATGCTTTATGTGGGCTTGTATTTTTTGATGCCTCTAGATTTATGACACCAAATAATGTTGTATGCAGATGGCGGAAAATCTGATGATGTAATGGATGTCAGTTAAAAAAAGAAAAGATTTAGTTTCCTTTAAAAATAGTAAATGTTTTTACAGTTGTTCTGGTATACTTTTGGATATATGAATTGATCGTTTCATTCATGGATATATAAATCTCAAGTAGAAAAAATTTTAAGTAAATAAGTGTCTTTAATATTTGGAAATAGTTTGCTTCCTTATTCCTAATTTTATTCCATTTCAATAATATGTTTGAACTCTTTAGTAAATATGTATTACTTTTTACTAAGGTTATGAATATTATCTGTCAACCCTATAATTATATATCAATTTAAATAATTTAAAGTAAGCATAATGACATACTTAAAAATTTTAGAATGTATAATAATTATATACTTTTTGGTATGAAAATGCTTTCAGTGTAAAAAAAAGTTGGGAAGTGAGTTCCCATTTTAAATATGATAGCCATTTATTTTATGAATGTTCAACTCATTTAATTCTAATATTTCAGTTGGAAACATGAAACATAGTGCAATGAGCATTAGTGTTCACTCAGGTATTATTGGGTTCAAATCTGTGTCCTATACATATATTGCTAGACAGACACAAATTAATAAGCTCATTTTCCTCAGTGACATTTAAGTGAGTAATAAAACCACCACATAGCAATGATGAACTATTTTAATTATATATTTATGTATATATGTGTATGCATTTATATGCAGTAATATATGTATATGTATATTCACATATTAAACACACACATACACACACACACGTGTATGTATCCCTGGTACTGAATGTGCAAATAAAACTGACAACCCTTCTTCAAGAAGGTAATGGAGACAAAGACAAAGTAGGTAGACATGTAGGGTATTATGGAGAAGAGATGAGAGGCAATCTGAGCTGAGTGAAGTATTTGGGGGAAACATGAGGATTAGATATAGCTAAAATCCAATAGAATTTATACAAATTTCTGGAACAAGTAGAATTTCTGGAAACAGGTAACAAGTTAGGAATAAAATTTAAATTTTTGTTCTTCCTATCCAGGAGCATGGAATATTTTTCTTTTTTTGTGTCTTCTTCAATTTCTTTTGTAAACTTTCTATAAACTTTCATAAACTTTCTATAGTTTTCAGTGTATAGATTGAAAAAGCCAAAGAGGTATCTTTGGTTAGATTTATTCTTAAGTATTTTATGGTTTTTGGTGCAATTTTAAATGGTATCAATACCTTGATTTCTCTTTCTGCTGCTTCATTATTGGTGTATAGGAATGCAACCGATTTCTGTGCATTGATTTTGTATCCTGCCACTTTGCTAAATTCATGGATCAGTTCTAGCAGTTTTCTGGTGGAATCTTTGGGTTTTCCATATAGAGTATCACTACAGGTGAAAGTTTGACCTCCTCCTGGCCAGTTTGGATGCCTTTTATTTCTTTGTCTTGTCTGATTGCTGAGGCTAAGACTTCCAATACTATGTTGAATAACAGTGGTGAGTGTGGGCATCCCTGTCTTGTTCCTGATCTTAGGGGAAAAGCTCTCAGTATATACTGGATACCAGTATATTCTTTTCAGTATATTCACACACACACACACACACACACACACACACACACACGATGGAGTGTTACTCAGCAATCAAAAAGAATGAAATCTTGCCATTTGCAACTACGTGGATGTAATTAGAGGGTATTATGCTAAGTGAAATTAGTCAGAGAAAGACAAATATCATATGACTTCACTCATATGAGCACTCCCGTATACAAAACAGATGAACAAAAGGGAAGGGAAACAAAAATAATATAAAAACAGGGAGGGGGACAAAACATAAGAGACTTAAACAAACAGAGGGTTACTGGAAGGGTTGTGGGAGTGGAGATGGGCTCAATGGGTAAGGGGCATTAAGGAATCTACTCCTGAAATCATTGTTGCACTATATGCTAACTAACTTGAATGTAAGTTAAAAAAAGAAAAGAAACAAACAAAAAAAAACCATGCTGCTTGCAATTTAACAACAACAAAAAGAATAAATTAAAAATAAAGACTATGGCAAAAGGGAATGTAGTCCACTTATACAGGAAGCATAAAGACACAGAAGAATGAAACAAGATTGTATAATGGGAAAGCAGTTTCTCTTTATTGTTGATGATGATTAAGCAAGCAATAAAGAGGTAAGATGAAGGTATAGATGAGGGACTGATTTGGAGTGTCATGCAAGGGACTTTGGACTTTGTTTGGCAGGACAATTACTATATTACTCAAATGATTATTTTTTCTTAAAAAGTTAGTTCCAGAAGCTAGGTGGGTAATGCATTTGATGGGTTAAGTTTGGAAGCAGGAAAATGGATTTGTTGATTATTATCATTTTTAGCAAAGGGGTGATAGAATTCTGAACAAAATATAATGCAGATGGAAGGTAGATAGAAAAAGAAAAGCATAAAAATATAAATTATCTTAAAGTTGTTTTTTAAATGTATCTCAGTACATTTTAAAACCTCACATTCTATATATTTTTATACTCTAAACAGCAAATGCAGTGATGTTTTGCATTTCTACACTGAATAATTAAGATTTAAAATATATTTTATATACATTTGTCTCTTATAATCTGGCCAAATATGTCAGATTTTAGATAAACCCATTATATCTCTACTCATCTATTTTTGTGTTTGTGTGTCTTATCATTTCTCTCTGTGTGTCAATTCTCTCTCTGCTGGAAAATCTAAATGAAAATTTTCATAATTTTTCTGAAATGCGTTTTGAACAAAGTCTATTCAGGCACTCTACCCATTTTCTTAGTTGTTTTGTTTGTTTTGAGGGTTTGTTTGTTTTGTTTGTTTTGGTGCTGAGTTGTGTTAGTTTTTATAATTTGGGTATTAACCACTTATAAGATATATCATTTGCAAAAATGTTCTCCCATTCAGTAGGTTACCATTTTGTTTTCTTGATAGCTCTCTTTGCTGTGTCAAAACTTTTTTATTTTGGTGTAGTTGCAGTTCTTTATTTTTGCTTTGGTTTCTCTTTCTTAAGGAGACATATTGAAATATGTTGCTAAAATCAGTGTCCAAGAGATTATTGCCAATGTTCTCTTTTAGAAGTTTTATGGTTTCAGGTCTTAAATTTAGGTCATATTCAGTTTATTTTTGTGTGTGGGGTAAGAAAATGATCCAGTTTCATACTTTTGTGTGTAGCTGTCCAGCTTTCCCAACACTATTTATTGAAGAGACTGGGTTTTCCCCATTGTGTATTCTTGCCTCCTTTGTTGTAGATTAATTGACCATGTAAGTGCGGATTTATTTCTGGGCTCTCAATCTTATTTCATTGATCTTTGTGTCTGTTTTTGTGCCAGTACCATACTGTTTTGATTACTATAACTTTGTAGTATACCTTAAAATCTGAGACTGTGATACCTCTAATTTTGTTCTTCATTCTTAAGAATTTTTTGGCTAATTGGAGTCTTTTTTTATTCCATACAGATTTTAGGATTATCTTTTCTAGTCCTGTGCAAAATGCTACTGGTATTTTGAAAGCAAGAACTTTGAATCTGTAGTTCATTTTGGGTAGTATAGCCATTTTGACTATATTAATTTTTCCAATCCATGAGCATGGAATATCTTTCCATTTGCACATGTCATCTTAAGTTTCTTTTATCAAGGTTTTAAAGTTTTCGGAGTACACATGTTTCCCTCCTTGGTTAAATTTATTCCTAGATATTTTATTCCTTTTGGTGAAAATGTAAATGGAATTTTCTTAATAGCTCTTTCTTTTTTTTTCCTTTTTTTTTTAAATACAATTTTTTGCCAAATTTGCTAACATACAGTGTGTAAAGTGTGCTCTTGGTGTTTGGAGTAGATTCCCATGGTTCATCACTTACATACAACACCCAGTGCTCATCCCAACAACTGCCCTCCTCAATGCTCATCTCCTATTTTCCCCTCTCCCCCACCTCCCCATTATTGGTGTATAGAAATGCAAAAGACTTCTGTATATAAATTTTGTATCCTGTAAGTTTACTGAATTTATTTATTAGTCTAACAATTGTATGGTGGGGTCTTTAGGGCTTTCTATATATAGTATCATACAAATAGTGACACTTTTGCTTCTTTCTTTCTATTTTGGATGCCTTTTATTTCTTTTTATTGTCTGATTGTTGAAGCTAGGGCTTCCAGTACTATGTTGAATAAAAGTGGTGAGAATGGACATCCTTCTTTGTTCCTCATCTTAGAAGAAAAGAAGAAAAGCTGTTTTTTAACCATTATGTATGATGTTGGCTATGGGTTTTTATATATGGCTTTTATTATGTTGAGGTATGTTCCCTCTAAATCCACTTTTTTGAGAGGTTTTGTCATGAATGGATGTCGAATTTTGTCCCATGTTTTTCCTGGATCTATCGAAATGATCATATGATTTTTATCTTTTGTTAATGCAATATATCATATTGATTGATTTCTGAATATTGAACCATTCTTGCATCCCTGGAAATAGTCCCATGTGATCATACCTTTAAATGTGTTGTTGAATTTAGCTTGCTTATATTTTGTTGAGGATTTTTGCATTTATGTTCATAAGGGATATTGGCCTGTAGTTCCCTTTTTCTGTAGTGTCATATCTAGTTTTGGTATTGAGGTAATGCTGGCCTTATAAAGTGAACTTGGAAATTTTCCTTCTATTTTTAGAATAGTTTGAAAATCGGTATTAACTCTTTTTTCAAAGTTTGGTAGAATTCACTTGTGAATCTGTCTGGTCCTGAAATTATGTCTGTTGGTATTTTTTTTTTTGTTGTTGTTTACTGATTCATTTTGTCACTAGTCATCTTTACAGATTTTCTATTTCTTTCTGATTCAGTTTTGGAAGATTATATGTGTCTGGGAATTATACATTTCTTCTAGGTTTTCCAATTTGTTGACATATAATTTTTCATAGAGGGACACCTGGGTGGCTCAGTCAGTTAAGCATCTGACTCTTGGTTTCAGCTCAGGTCATGATCTCAGTTTGTGAGTTTGAGCCCCGCATTGGGCTCCACACTGACAGTGTGGAGCCTGCTTAGGATTCTCTCTCTCCCCCTCTCTCCGCCCCTTTTCCACTTGCTCTCTCTCGAAATAAATAAATAAACTTATAAAGAATTTAAAAAATTTTTTCATAGTAGTCTCTAAAATATTTTGTACTTCTGTGTTGTTAGTTGTTGCTTCTCCTCTTTCATTTCTGATTTTATTTATTTAGACTGTCTCTTTTTCCTGATGATTCTGGCTAAAGGTTTATCAATTTTATTTCTTTTAAAAATCAGCCCTTGGTTTCATTGATCTTTTCTATTTCTTTTATTCTCAATTTGTTTCTTCTCTAATCTTTATTATTTAATTCCTTCTACTGAGTTTTTTAATACTACTTTGACTTTCTTTTTTTTTTAGTTTCTTTTGGTGTAAGTTAAGATTGTTTATTTGAGATTTTTGTTGTTTCTTGATGTAGGTATGTTATGTTATTATGTTATAACCTTCCCTCTTAAAAACTGCTTTCTCTGCATCCCAAATATTTTGGACTGTTGTGTTTTCATTTTCATTAGTTTCCTTGTTTTTTTGATTACCTCTTTGTTTTCTTCACTGACCCATCAGTTGCTTAGAGGACTGTTTTTTAGCCTCTATATGTTTGTGTTTTCCCCATTTTTTTTTCTTGTAGTTGATTTCTTTTCTTACAGTGAGTTGATTTCTAGTTTCACATATTTGTGGTCAGCAAAGATGCCTGATACCATTCCAGTCTTGTGAAATCTGTTGTGATCTCTCCTGGTTAATGTTTCATGTGCACTTTGAAAGAATGTGTATTCTGCTCTTTTTTAATGGAATGTTTTGGACATATGTGTTTAAGTACATCCAGTCTACTGTGTTGTTTAAAACCACTGTTTTTTTGCTGATTTTCTGTCTGGGTGATCTATACATTGATGTAACCAGAGACTTAAAGTCTCCTATTATTACTGTATTACTATCAATTTCTCCCTTTATGTCTGTTAATGTTTGTATTAACATGTATTATGTATTTTGGTGCTCCTATTTTGAGTATGTAGATATTCATAATTGTTATATCTTTTTGTTGGATTGATCTCTGTCATTATATAGTGCCCTTCTTTGTCTCTACTACAGTCCTTGTTTTAAAGTATATTTTGTCTAATATAAGTATTCCTACTCCAGCTGCCACCATTGCTGCTTCTCCTCCACCTCCTCCCCCCTCTTCCTCCTTCTTCCTTTTTGCTTCCATTTGCATGGAATATCTTCTTCCATTTCTTCACTTTTAGTTTGTATTTGTCTATATGTCCAAGTGATTCTCTTATAGGCAACATATATTTGGTCTTGGTTTTATTATTTTTTTTAATCCATTCCATTAACCTGCATACTTAGTCCTTTTACACTTAAGGTAATTATTGATAGTTACGTACTTATTGTCATTGTTGTTCATTACTTTATGATTATTTTATAATTCTCAGTCCTTTCTTCATATCTTGGCTCTCTTTCATTGTAATGGATAACTTCCTTTAATGTTATACTTGGGCTTCTTTCTCTTTATTTTTTTCTATGTTTATCATGTTTTTGGTTTGTGGTTACATGAGGTTGATATATAATATCATATGTGTAGTATGGCAGTTTATATTAAGTTGATGGTCATTTTACTTTGCGCACATTCCGGCAGAGCTTCATTTTTACTTCCACACTCCATTTTTTATGTATGTGTTTCCATATTTTATGTCTGTTTATTTTATGAAGCCCTTTAACTAATTTTTTAGATATAATTGATTTTATTACATTTGTTGTTTAGCCTTCATACTAGCTTTATAAGGTTTGATCTGCTACTTTTACTGTATGTTTGCCTTTACTTGTACATTTTTTTCTTTCATAATTTTCTTATTTTTATGGCCTTTTCTTTTCCATTTGAAGAAGTATCCTTAACATTTCTTTTAAGGATGGTTTAGTGGTGATGAATTTCTTTAACTTTTGTTTGCCTGAGAAACTTTATCTCTCCTTCAATTCTGAATAATTACTTGGTAGAGTATTCTTGGTTGTAGTTTTTTTTGCTTTTTGTGTTTTTTGTTTGTTTGTTTAATTTCCACACATTGGATCATGCCACTGCCTTCTGGCCTATAAAGTTTCTGCTGAAAAAATCAGTTGATGGCCTTTTATGTAACTAGTTATTTCTCTCTTGTTGCTTTTAAAATTCTCTTTATCTTTAATCATTGTCTTTTTAATTATTATGTGTCTTGCTGTAGACATCCTTGGGTTCACCTTGTTTGGGGCTCTCTGTAATTCCTGGAAACAAGTGTTCATTTTCTTTCTCAGGTTAGGGAATTTTTAGCTATTATTTCTTCTGATACATTTTTGTTTGTTTGTTCGTTTTTGCCCCTTTCTCTTCTCTCTATGGGACTCATAGTGTGAATGTTCATTTCCTTGATGTCTTCCAAGAGATCTTTTTACCTATTATCATTTTAATTCTTTTTTCTTTTTGCTGTTCAGCTTGGGTGCCTTCCATTACACTGTCTTCCAGATCACTAATCTGTTCTTCTGCATCCTCTAATATCCTGTTGCTTCCTCTACAGTATTTTTCATTCCAGTTTTTATGTTCCTTAATTTTTTTTTTAAATCTCTTTGTTGAAGTTCTCACTGAGTACATCCACTCTTTTGCCTAATCTGGTGATCATCTTTGTGACCATTACTTTGAACTCTTTATCAGATAGATTTCTTATCTCTATTTCATTTGATATTTCTGAAGTCTGGTCTTATTTTGGTTTGTTTGTTTGTTTGTTTCTTTGTTTTTAGCATATTACTCTATCTCCTCACTTTGTTTGACTTTCTGTGTTTGTGTCTATGAATTAAGCAGAACAATGTCTTCTCCTAAACTTGAAGGAATAGACTTGTGTAAGAAATCCCTTTTGTAGACTGTGTTTGCTTGACAGTTTTGGCTGGCTGGAGCTGTAGTGAGCATAGGCTGGGAGTCCCTTGGTACTCCTAGCTTGGGCTACCCTGGTCAGAGAGCTGAAACTGAAGTGAATACAGCTAGGGCAGGAGTCCTGAGGCTCACTACACAGAGGGAACCCTGGCAGATCAGTTAGAGTTAAAGTGGTTGAAAGTTGGGGTGTTCTGGGTCTTTTTGAACAAGGGGCACCCTGCAGTAATGGTTGGAGCCAAATTAGGCATAGGCCAGGGGTTCCTTGGGTGTTCCACACTGAGGTTGTTTGGAGCAAGGGCTGGAGCTGAATTGGGCATAGGCTAGTGAATCCTGGGGTTCTTTGTGCAGGGGTCCTCTGGTAGCACAGGTGGCACTGAAGCAGTTATGGTGGGAAGTCCTAGGGTACTCCACACAGGAGGTACCCTAGAGAGTAATCTGGAGCTGAATGGGTACAAGCCTGGGGTGTCCCAGGGTGGTTGTGCCTGTGTCACCAGGTGAGATGATTAGAACTGTAGTGGATACTGTCCAGGGATGTCCCAGTGTGATCTGTACTGAAGCTGCCTTAAGGGGATGGCTGTGGACTAGGAGCTTGTCATTCAGTGGGGTAGCAGGCCAGCTATGGCATCCAGACCCTGTTCTTATCAGTGTCATCAAGATGTAAAGGAAGCGAGAAACATGGTAGTCACCATCCCCTCCAACCCTGGATTGAGTTTCAGCAGTTCCCCTGCCATTTGGCAGAGGGCTAGTTCCATAATATTCTAGTTGCCCTTTTAAAAATGACTTTTTTGTGTGTCTGTGTCCCCCAGACAAATCTGCTCCCAGTACCTCAGTGTTATTCTCCCCACTGCATTTTGTGGTGTTGAGGTTGGGGGTTCCCCTAGTTACTGTGCCTCTGTCTCTCCTGCTGTTGTCTGTGTGATCTCTCTATCCTTTGTTGTTCAGAAAAAGCTTAAGGTCCACCCTTATTCTTCAGGAGAAGTTGCTCTGTACACAGGTGTTGATTCAGTGTGTTTGTGGATAAGGTGAGTTCAAGCAGACATCTGTAGCCTTAGCAGCCTTGCCAGACAATTTTGAAGCACAGATTGAGAATTACCACTCAAAGCAACCTATCTGATCTTACTGTGCCTCTGTTGCTTGTCATCATATAAACATATTATTACTGATAACCACTGAACATTTTCTGTTTATTTTTTAAAAGATTTTTGAGACATAATTGACATATAACATTGTGTAAGTTTAAGGTGTATGTACAATGTGTTGATTCGACACATTTGTATATTGCAATATGATTATCACTACGACATTAGCTAATACCTCTATCATGTGACATAATTGTTTCATTTTGTGGTGAAAACATTTAAGATTTAGCAGTCAGTACTACAACATTGTTGACTGTAATCACGATGCTGCACATTAGGTCTCCAGAACATAGTCATCTTCTAACTGCAGGTTTTTATCCTTGACCAACAACTCCCCAATTTCTCCACTTCTTAACCTCTGGTAACCACCATTCCATTCTCTGTTTCTATGAGTTTGACTATTTTAGATTCTGCATATATATTATAACATACAGGATTTGTATTTCTCTGATTTATCTCACTCAGCATAATGCCTGCAAAGTCCATCTATGTTGTCACAAATGCCAAGTATTCCTTCTTTCTCATTTTCCTTAAAACTTCTTGGGGATACAAGGCTTGGAAGTATTATGATAGAGTTCTGCAAATGATTTTAAAATATTACAAAATTAAAGATTATTTTTTCATAATTTTGTTTTGTTAGGATATACAATTTATTATTTTCAAAGCTAGATATTTTTTGAGAGTCTCAGTTAAATCCACTATTGGATTTGGTAGGCTTTTTATGTTATTCTGAGTAATTCTGAAGGTTTTCTGTGTTCTGAGAATCAGAAGATATTTAGAAATATTCTTTCTAATGTTTAATCTTTTCTTACAACATAAGTGATGAAGTGGGAAATTGTACAGCAGATTATGGATATGGACAGACAGATATACATATTTTTATTTGAGTATAGTTGACACACAATGTTACATTAGTTTCAAGTATACTGGGCAGGTAGATTTTCATTACATACAATAATAACCACATATTTATATAACGAGTGATGAATTAAGTCCTTCCAGAAATTGGTGGGCAAACCAGTTCTCTGTAAGAGAATCACTTTTCACCAAATATGCCAAAATAAGGGTTAATAATAACATTTTAATAAATAAAATTTACTGTGATATTAATAAGTGAGTACTCTTACATGGAACCAAAATAATTTCACTGTATGTGTGCATTTATTTTTCATATTTAGTATTTGTTTTTAAAATTCATGGTTTTTAGAGGTTCAAATTAATTAAAATGACTTAAAGCAAGCCATGTAATATTCATGATATAAAATGTTATATAAGATTATGAAGATTCTATACATATTTTATACTTTATATTTGGAAAGGATTTAATATTTTAAATTTAAATTACAAAAATTTAAAGGATATACACCATTTTGCATTTCAAAGTACTTGACCCTGTCGCACCTGAGTGGCTCAGTGGGCTAAGTATCTGACTTCAGCTCAGGTCATGACCTCAGAGCTTTTGAGTTCGAGGCCTACATCAGGCTGTATGCTGACAGCTCAGAGCCTGGAGCCTATTTCAGATTTCTGTGTGTGTGTGTCTCTCCCCCTCCTCAACTCGTGCTCTGTTGCTCTCTCTCTCTCTCAAAAATAAATAAACATTAATTTTTTTTAAAGTATTTGACCCTAAGTCTAGCCTACAAATTTTTCTACAAACAAACATTTTAATACTACATGTCTCGTTTTTAGAGATTTGAGTAGTATACATTTATTTTTATATTTTTATACAGATGTTTTGGAGCATTTTTTTCCAGCTTCAAACATTTTCACCCCAACGGTTAAAAATGGGATGGATTTATAACTGACATATTTTTACATCTTGCACACACACACTCACACACATACACACAAATGGTTCAAAAAGCAATCTCACCATTGATACGTGCCAGTCACTCAGATATGAAGTGATTTTGTTGCTGTGTTTTACCAGACATATAAACAGTCTTCATTTAGCTCTCTGAGAGCTGCTTCCATTAGAGCTGATGTGTAATTGGCAAGAGTAATTTTCCTCTTTGAAACCCTAATTGTAACAACTTCTAATAAGCATATGAAATACAAAATATTCTGGGCCAGTGCACACAGTATCTTTTATGAGGTCCATCTAGTTCCACTTGATGAAGCAATTATCAAAAGGCAAATCTTATGCCAAAGATTTATATATATTAGTGTGTTTAAAACATATTTTGTCCTTAAATCATTTCAAAGAGTATCACATTTCTATACCTACAAACTTTTTGTTTAACATTTTTGTATTGTAATTAACTTCCATGCTAAAAAAAATATAATATCAACTTCAGTTAATTAGTTTATTTTTTTCCAAGTGCCTCTAGCAGAAATGTATGATAGATGATTATCAGGCAAACACAATCATTTGCAATTGATTACTTTCACTTCTCTTACATTGTTCTTACATTGTTCACTTCTCTTATTTGTTCTTACATCCATACATGGTTGGTTACCACACTGACCCATTCAACAATTGCTGAAAGCTCAAAAAGATTCTTTGCTGATCCATTGTAATTCTGGAATTCATATGAGCAAAATCTTAGTTCATTAACCTTTTAGATAAATGTTGGAATTTTGATCTTAGCATGTTTATCTTGAATATCATAAAATAATGAACTTATTGTTATTATTCCATAGTTTAATTCTATACTCAAACAAGCAATTCTAAGACAATTAGCATTGCAAAAATATATCATTTTTATACAAATGCACACCTAAATGCATAAAGCACTTCAGTTCTGCTAAATTTTCCAAAATACAAGTTTTTCTTGTAACAATTTGTTGTGGTTTTATCAATGAAAGTCCATTTTCATTTGAAAACAGAAGAATGAGGCTGTTCAAAACTACATTTTTGCTGTGTTAATGAAATAGTGTCTAATTATACATGATATACTAATGAAATATGAATTCTGAAGAAATGCAAAGAGTATTAATCCTTATTTTATTATAGATTACCTTTAAACAACACAGCACATTTTACTTCAGTCTATGCAATGCCAATTATAATATCAAAATTAACCTCAAGATCATAAGCTTAAATGAAATTTTCTGTAGAGATTTCCAGATTCTTTTGATGGAAAGTTACATATGTTAAAGATTTTTAAAGTCAGTTTTCACCACAATAGTTTTAAATTAAATATCTATATGTTGTAAATTAAGCATGAATATTTGATTCCATAAAATGGCTCAGACTTATTGAAATACACATACAGACAAGGCTAATGTTTTGAAAAAATAATTAAAACATTCTAAACAAATGACATTTAATTCCAAAGCATGGATGTTTAATCTACAGCCTTCTTTGTCTACTTAACTAAATACCCTTATATTCATGAATAAATATAATCACATATAACCAATGGAAATTTTTTTAAAAATGATAAATTTATTTGTTCTTACTTTGAGGAAATCCTTTCTCTCCCTCTCTCTCTCTCTCTCTCTCTCTCTCTCTCTCCCTCCCTGTCTCTCTCTCTCTCCCTAAATCACTAGACACATGGATTAGAATTGTAAGGAACTTTTGAGTCTCCACACTCTATCGTTTGCATTAATCCCTACTTAGCTATTATTAGTCTTTTTTTCACTAATGATTCAAAGTCAGAAATTAATTTCAGATTGCCTAATGGAGAGAACAAAATAATGAGTTACTCATATAACCTGATTAATTCTGGAAAATCCCCTAATATGGCTATAGAAGTAGCTAAAAAGTTTGACGAAATTCACCTTTTAAAAAAGTTGGAATGTGGTTTTATGATTAAAGAAATAAACCTTTCAAAGGAATAGAATTAAATTCACCTCTCATGTCCCTTTAGTGTGATACATTCACTGATATTGATGTATTTTTAAAAATTCTTCTGGCATGACTGTGAGACCAGTTCCAGTGAAAAATTTTGCTTGCAGTGTAGCGTCCATTTCTCCTACAATTTTGGAGTTTTAATATCTATAATATTACTTCTAACTCTATCCATTGACTGGCAAATTAAATAGCACATGAAAAAAAATGTGTTATCAAATAGTCTCAGCAGGGAGCTGTTTGTTTTCCTAAAGGATGACTCTGCATTCAAACAAAATGGTAAGTTCCATAACTGTTTTTACTAGATTAAAATTAGAAATGATAAATATTGAGCAATGCTATTAATACACTCTCATATCAAGAACAAAATTAAAAAGACAGTTTTAAAATCTACTGTACTCCTTCCAAATGCAGGATACAAGTGGTAAATTTTTAGAGTAGAATATCTACTGTGTCAGCAGTTATTAAACTAGACTCCTGAAAAGTGTATTCTAAATATTACCATACTCACACATAATGCTTAATTAGAATAGGAAGCCATTTTTTCTGTTTAAACTGTGATATGCCTTAATAAAAAGTTCAAGTCTCACTCCTATAAAGACTCATGTTTAATGCTGGGCATGGGATAGTGTAGTATCTTCTGGATCCTTAGTCTTCACCTTCTATCATTACCACCACCATTATCCCTAGGAGTTACCAACTGTATGATCTTGTGTCTTCAGAAAAGCCAAGTGAATAAGTATTATGATTTACATTTTATATGTGATGAGTCTCCGAGAAATTATGCTATCAGTTATCTTCCAGATGGAATTTATCCCCAGAATACACAATCTTCAAGGTAAGCAAGCTTTGACCAGTTGAACATTCTTTGCAGCTGCAGAAAGAAGAACGAAGAACATACTTTTTTTATGGCCACACTTGTTTAAGAAGAAGAGAAAAGAAAATATGCCAAATAGCTTCATATAAATATGAAAGGCTGGATATTGAGCTAGTGTTAATGAGTCCCTGTGAATGGATTTGTGGGAGGAAGAGAATGTTCTTTGGGAATTATCTCCTGCTATGGAAGTGAGACGAATGCATACCAACCAGCTCTTTAGAAATATGAGGGCTGTATGGAAGTCCATCAACACTTGAGGATGTCCAAGAAACATGAATAAAATTCAGTGACAGTTCATTTTTCCTCAGTACTGAAAACAGACTACTCTTTATAAATAAGTATTGTCAGAAGTTACACCCACTTTTATTTCAGACCAAGACTTCTCAGTGAATATAATGGCTCAAGACCTTTTGTAAAGGTTGCAAGGAATTTAGCAGGAGGGGTAAAAGACTAAATATTGTTGCTAGGTTACAAATAATATGACTGGGTCTGAATGAAATACACACCTAGAAGCTGAATCTCAGTAATAACAGAAACCCATTTAAAAATGTCATCCAAAATTAAGGTATTAAGCTACATCCACTGTCTAGTTCAATTTGAGTCTATAACAGTAACCCACACATGGGTCTATGGTGTGGCCAGAATTACCACAGTCCTTATTAGCTTAGAGGAATAAGTTCTTAGCCTACATTTGGTTATCTTTTTTGGAAGCAACTTGATTTTTGGTTGGGAAAGAGTGTCTTTCTTTACTGATGTCCATCTCCCTTTCAGGGAAGGGTTAGCACTGTCTTTGTGTAAGCCCATTGTTGTAAATACTGATGATCTTTTAAGGGAAGGAGGAAGCAATGATGATCATCAATGATACTTGTTAGGTATCTATTACATTGAAATTTCCAATTTTTCTTCCTCAGACCGAACAACTATATCATATATTGAAACTTGAACTATGAAAATGAAGGCAATATGAAAGCATACTACTTGTCTTGATCTTTAAATTGTTCTCTATGTGAATCCACAGTTACCAAGTGGATACCATTTTCTAAAACATCTCTTTGAAAAAAAAACTATCTACCTTTAAGGCATATAACTAGTTTAATAAACTTAAATATGAAATTAAGATGAATATATCTTGATAATAATTAAATAGTTTTTATGAATTAAAATTCATGTATAGGGAAAATTCAGATTTTTTGGAAAGCCAAATATGCTACTTAATTTATGTAGTATTATTTTAGATCTCTGAAAATTAACTTAAGTAGGGAGAAACATGCACAAACTGTAATCATACTCATAAAAAATGAAGATTTGAATTGACTTTCCAGGGGTGCCTGGGTGGCTCAGTTGGTTAAGCAGCCAACTCTTTGTTTCAGCTCAGGTCATGATCTCATCGTTCATCTTTCAAGCCCCACATAGGGCTCTGGGCTTCCACTGACAGTGCAGAGTCTGCTTGGAATTTTCTCTCCCTCTCTTTCTGCCCCTCCTCAGCTCACTCATGCACACACTGTCTCTCAAAATAAAAAAATAAACTTTAAAAAATAATATAAAATAAAATGACTTTCCAAATTTATGAAACACAAATGGATACACATATGAAGAGCATTATGCTGTGTTTAAATTACATTTAGGGGAACTTGGGTGGCTCAGTCAGTTAGGCATCTGACTTCAGCTCAGGTCATGATCTCTTGGTTCCTGGATTTGAGCCCCACATCGGACTCTGTGCTGCCAACTCAGAGCCTGGAGCCTGCTTTGGATTCTGTGTCTCCCTCTCTCTCTGCCCTTCCCCTGCTCGCATGCTGTCTCTCTCTCTCTCAAAAATGAATAAATGTTAATTTTTTTAAAATTACATTTCAAATTGTGTAAAACTCCTGCTTGTAAATAAAGAAAAATAATTATTTGAAGATGTTTAATATTTTGAATGTATTGTGTTACATAACAACTTGTAGTTTATTAATAAAATATAAACAAAAGTGACATATAATTATTTTAGTTTTCAACCAAATCTCTGGATGATCTTATCTCTTTTATGTTGTGTACTGAGTACTCACAAATGAAAGCAGAGACATTTGATTCCTAATCTTTACTCTGTAAAGCAGTGTCAGTTTTGAATAATATCTAGGATCATATCAGAGAGTAAACTTACATCTTGTTAAAGATGCATTTTTCTCCTCTGGGTATTAATATCTTCCAACTATTAGTAATGTTAATTACCCTTATTAAATAAGCTAAGAATGCACTAAATGTTATCAGGTAAGTGTGTGAAGACAAAATAAAACAACACTTCATATATTCTGACATTTAATCTCTCCCCTTTAACATAACACAAAAATAATTATAAAGTTTTATTTAAGTTTTCAGCTAGTTAATTTTGAGATCTGATGTTTGTGCAGCTGAATTAATGGTCCAAATGTATTGCATGCTGGGAAAAAATAGGATATACGTAAATTTGTCTAATGTTTCCATTTTGAAGTATGTTGAAAACCTTTCAATTTTTTATTCAAATGCTAATATACTGCTGGTTTAGAATATGGTAGTCTGGCCATTAATGAGTTTTAATGCAGACACACTTTTATTCAAAGCAGGGAGTGCCTTTCTGTTCTTTAGGTGAATCCATTTCCTAAGAGAAAGCAATGTAAGAAGCCTACTAAACCTATTTGGGAGGAATTGACCAAATATAAAATACTTCATCAGGTGCTCATCATTAGGTAGAAACATATTTATAAATTACATAGAGACTGAAAAGATGTATTTTAAATTCTTTGAGATTTGCTCTAATTCCTAATTTGGTGCATTTAAATAATTTGAATTATTTGGTCTAATTCTAAGTCATACATTCAATTTCGTCTCAGAAAACTAACTCCATGGCAGGGAGTCTCTAATCAAGATTAGGATCTTCATGGTTCTGAGCCCTAAATATTCTAATTTTCAGAAGCTCTTATTGCTACTCCATGTGCCAGGCACAGGTAATTAACATGATACAGTAATAGGGAGGCATGGCTTCTCTTTAAAATGCTTATTGAGGGAGATGGGTTGATGGATACATAAAAACGTAGGTAAAGAGGTTGCATGTATAACAGTAAAGATGTCCTTCAGTTTTATTTAAGCACAAAAGGTTTTTGGAGGAAGTAATGCTATGGGGAACACTAGTTCTTACTGTGTTCTAGAAACTATATGTGTGAAAAATAGAATGTGAATGAAAAACTACAGTTATAATATGATGAGTCAGAAATCTATCATAGAGATCCAGCAAAGATGATAACTTCTTAAAAAGGGATCATGAAAGTGGAGAGGGAAATAAAATTTGGGTGGTAAACTGTAAGAACATGTTAGTGATTTTATTGGTAATAGAGTTAAATTCTATTTTGATGTTTGACTGTAAACAGCTTTCAAACCTCATGGTTTCTGCTTCTTGAGCCCCACACCTGGGCAAGGTGGTAAGGGAGCCCAAGTGTTTCCCCTTTAGCACCTGCAGGAGATTCAGACCACCCAATTTCCTGCCTTCCTATGGGAATCCTCACCCAGCGCCCCTCCCCCCGCCCTCCCCACCCTGCCCCTGACAACAATATAAGCCCCAGCCCAAATGCTCTCCTTGCTTTTATTCAAGCTTTGTGGACTTTCTTGAGACTGCTCATCTGTGAGACCTCAATTATTTAAGGATGGTAAATCTTTTTGTATCTTTTCAATGTGTTTATCATCATGTGTCTTTTTATTCAAACCAAAGTTGGGTGGAGGTTCCTCCTGTTTTTAAAAGAGGTCAGGGGGTGCCTGGGTGGCTCTGTCAGTTAAGTGTCCAAATTCCACTCAGACCCCTATCTCATGCTTCATGAGTTTGAACCTCACGTCTGGTTTTCTGCTGACAGCTCAGAGCCTGATGGGGATTCTTTCTCTCTCTTTCTCCATCCTTCCCCCTCTCTCTCCCCAAATAAATAAAGTTAAAAAAAAAAAAAAAGTCAGGCCACAACAGTGTTGAAGAGCATTTAATTGAGCATGATTTCCAGGTATTTGCTGTAAGTTGCAAGGTGTTGGTAGAAGGGTCCAAGGCATAATGAAATGCATTAGAGGTCATTATGACTTTTCAGTTTTATACATACTGAATTTATGGTGCCTATATAGATGCTTAGTCCATTTTCAGCTTATGAAATCAGAAGAGGGAACACAGAATTCAAGGCCAGTTTAATAAAAAGCATATGAGACTAAAGAAAAGTGTTCAGCCAAGAAAAGTGTTCTTGGAGTAAAAGAACAAATCCTCCATAACTCATAACTTAGTTTTTATATGAAATGTACTTCATAAAAATAACAGTGAAAGCCACATGTCCACTTTTACATATTAACTTCAGCTGGCATTACCATCCAGTGTTAGATTAAAAGAAATAAAAAGTCCTAGTAACAAATGCTCATTATATATATATATATATATGCATTTTAAGTTTCTTTAAGAAAACGTTAGAACTAAACCAATAACTTCTAGTAATTTCTGAAGCTAATTTCTACAGCATATACTAATTGCAAATATTCTTTGGCATTTAAAATGTCTAATAGCATGGATTTATGCAGAACTAGATACTGGTTTCTTCTAAAATGCATGTATGTGTATACCTATTGTTGACCTCTAATAAAAAATCTTCGAGAACTGTTCCCTGATTCATGGCATACCTAGCCTTTATTTTACCAACCATGTGGAAAAACCCAAAATAAAAATTGGGTTTCCTGACCTTGCACTGCTGTATAAGACTATATCTGGAATAGAGAGCCCTTCTCCATGTTGAGTGAACCTCTGCTCAGCTAATCTGATTCTCCTTTATTTTGGGCACTTACAAGTGTTTTGTTTCAGTTACCATTATTTGAGTATTTCTGTATCTGAGCATATCGTCTTCAGACATTCCTCTGTTCGTGTGTCCGAAATTCTATCCTCCAACTTATTCAGATGGACAGGTGATTCAGTTTTATTTGGGAACCAAGGTTATTTCAGCAACCCAGGGAAGCACAAAACCACAATCGAAAATAAATGTATCATTTTAATCTTGTTACTTAAGACAAATATTTCTAAAAAACTATAAACATAAAATTGGCTTACTCTAGGAAGGGAACAAATCTTAAACAGTTCCTGTCAATTATTATAAATCTTTAGATAACTAATAAAATTCTTAGCCTTATAACTAACAATACATTTTCCTATATTTAAAATGTTAGTCCTGTTTCTCTATTTATATGAGAGGATGTTGAAGTTCAGAGAATTCAAATGAACTATTCTTGTCTCTTCCTTGGACTTACATCTTAATTGTTATAAACCCATTGCCTCTAATTGTTTTAATCTGAAACACTTAGAATGAGCTTTTCACAAATAAAATCATACAGCAATTAAGCTAGTAGATTGGAATACTGAACTCTGATCTAATCAAAGTAACTATTTTCACCTGGAGCTGCATAATCTCTGCGATAGTAAGGGCTTATCTATGGAATGTTTCACTCCATTGGTATGAGAAAAGGTACTTGAGTTTAATTAAGACAATGCACCTGTTACTAATTACTGAACATGATTACCAGTTGATATGGGAAGCTGGTCCATGTATCCTGTATGAACTGAAATTAAAGTCTATTGAAAAAAAAACTTTGGGAACTATTGTATTAGAACTAAAATCATCTGGTAATATAGTCAAGGGAAACAGTATAACGAAAACATCATATAGATGTAGTGGTTTTGTTCTGGATAATTAGTTTCTCCTGAGGGCTGGCCTTGTTAAGAACAACGGAGTGCTCTGCTGTATTTCAGAATGGTTGCCTTCCCCTTTTGCCTGCTGGAAGCACAGAGGACCTTACTCTAATAGTTATTCTAGGAACCTGGTAGCGGTCCTGGAAATAAAACTCACAAATGTGTGGAGAATCCCCTGTCACTGTGTACCCTTTGTATTTTGAGTTGTCCATCCTGAGTCACCAGCAATTTGTCATCGTTCGGGTTTTCTTATCCTGGCACTGATTACCTACCTCCCAGGCTCTCCACCACGTTCTTACTAAATATCAGGAAAATTCCCTTGTGCTTCCAGCAGGGGGAGGGGAAGAAAAGGAACCATCTTGAGATCTACCAGAACACTCTGCTCTCCTTAACAAGTTCTGTCCAAAGTACAAACTAACCAGAGCCTAGCCTTTGAGGGTTCTGTCAGTCTAACTGAACTGGGAGAAGTGATCCGACCAATTCCAGCCTCCTGTAGCAATCCTGTCTCACCTAATGGAGGAAAGAGAAAATGAGACTTGTGGTCACAGACCAGAGACATAAACTCATTAAAAGACTGAGATAATTATAGGACTATTGTATGTTTCCCGTCCCACGACTGACCCCCCCCCCCACCCCCACCACCACATTATTAAAAGCCTATTTAAAGCAGTTCTTTTTACCTGATACATCAGGTCTGGCTCTTAGGAAAAAAGATTGCAAGGCCTAACAAAAGGAAAAAAACAAATCACAATTTGGATAGACAGAGCAAGCATTAGAGCCAGATAGGTCAGGGAGGTTGCAATTATCAGACTGGGCATTAAAAAAAAAATGATTAATAGGCTATATGACAGAATTCCAAAGGATAAAGTAAACATACAAGAATAGGAGGGTAGTGTAAACAGATCAAAATCCTTAGAATGAAAACAAAACCACAACAACAAAAATAGAGGTAAAATACACCAATGAAGAATGGCCTTGGGTTTAATAATACATTAGTCTTGGCTGAGGAAAGAATCTCTGAGCTTGAAGGTCCATCAGTAGAGCTCTCCAATACTGGAAACAAAAGAACCTCGATGGGGGCAGGAAGACTGTGGAACATCTATGGAAGTTGTAACATAGACCTAATGGGAATATCAGAAGGGGAAAGAGAAAAAGGAACATAAATACTTGAAACACCGACTGAGTTACCCCAATTTAACATCGGATACCAAACCACAGGTCCAGAAGTATCAGGAAAAAAAAAAAGCAACACAAATGTGGGAAAAAAGTTACACTTTGGCATGTCATCTTCTACTAGAAAATAAAACTTTAAAAGTCAGAGGAGGAAAAATAACCTGTAGAGAAACAATAGGAATTACATCTGACTTCTCTTCAGAAACCATATAAGCAAGAGAAGAGTGAAAAATGGTCAGAGGTGACGTCCACTAACCTAGAATTTTGTACACTGTAAGATTATACTTCAAAATGAAGGAGAAATGAAGGTGGTCTTAAACACTGAGGAAATTTAACTGTGGACCTTCCTTGCTAGGTAGTTTAAAAGCAACTCTTTAAAGAGGAAATATAGGTCATACTCTAGATAAGAAAGCAAGAATATCAAAGAAGGAATAAGTGAAGGTAACAGACTTTTTGTTGATTGATCTAACAGAAGCTTGCTTAAAAAATAATAGTTTACGATGTACTTGGTGACAGGTTGATACATCTGTCTATAAATGACAGCAATAATATAAGGGCTTGTAGAAAGATTATTTTGTAATAAGGTACATTTACTACTCTTGAAGTGATACGGTGTTATATGAAACTGGACTTGAATTATCCATTAACATTTATTGCAAATTCTAGGTTAACCATTTTTTTAAATAAGTAGAATCAAAGTATAATTTATATGCTAAAATGAAATTATATAATCTTCAATAAAAATCACAAAACACAGTGGAAGATAAAAGGAACCAAGAACAAGGGCAGCCAAAGAGAAAACTAATACAACTGTGGTAATCTAGCTGTACGAATAATTTTGAATATCAATAGTCTAGAAGAACCACATGCTCTTCTGACTGAACCAGCAAGTGCACCTGTGAGCAATATTTTTTTAATTCCCTACTGAAGAAAAATTAACACTGAGTTTATTTCCTAACATTTTAAGAATATGCTCTTTTCTGTGTATATCACTAATATGTTCAAGGCAGAGAGAGAGTACCCCTCAAGCAGATCACCACCAAGCAAGCCTTCTCTCAAGTCTATGTCCATTCCATCACATACATGCCTGTAAAGATGAAAAGAACAAAAAAAAAGTCCCATCTGTCAGTAAATGAACCAGTCCCGCAAATCCAACCTATGTAAGTGGTTTGTAAACTGTGCTGAGAAAAAGTTTTCTTTTAGCCAAGCAAAGGATCAATTTGGTAACACAGATGTGATCTTACTTAATTGGAGGGCCTTAGTTTAATTAACAATGACACACATAGACCTATTGAATGTTTGTGGCTGGAAAGTATAAAGCTAGCTTACCTCATGGTCCTGTTCATCTGGGTTAAAAAGTCTTTTTTTTTTTTTCCACTTTTACTGTGTATGTCAAAACTTTGGTTTACTTTCCAACCAATTTACATTGAAAATTATACATTTTCAGAGGATGTTGACCCTGCTTCTAATCTATACAATGCCTTGCACTTGCAAACTAAGCACAAAGTGGCATTGAAAAAATAGTCCTAGGATGAATCAGTGGATCAAAGTGCAAAATAAACACACTAATAATGACTAGTAGATTGAATAAAAAAGGACAAATTGAGACTACATGTTTCATTTGGAATATACAGACTTAAGAGCTTTGGCTGAAACAGACAATAGAAAGACTGATTAATTATAAGAAAGTAAAACTAATGGATAGCTTAAGGGCAGATTTGTCCCCCCACCCTCCCCCCCACAACATGTTTTTGTCTTTTTCTTTTTCTTTTTTTTTAACACTTATATTTTTTTCTCTGAAACATAAAACTTCCTTAACATGTTTTTCTTTGAATATCCAATGAAAAAGGTCAACTTATTTACTGTCCTTTTAATTTTTTTTTTCAAATTGCTTTGCATTAGAAATGTGTTTTCCCTACTCTTAGTGTTCAGGTTTTCCCTGAGGATGTTCTTAGATTCTCTTCTCCTTTACCCACTTTATCCTGGCTTACCCGGTAACCTGAGAAGGGCATTCGGACATGCCAGGCTCACACCCTCCCTCTAGAGCCATCCTGCTTCACAGAGTAGTCTCCTCCTCCAAGCCAGGCATTTGTTTGTGCAGGAGCTCCACCCTTGTGAGGGTAAGTCCTGCAGCTTTAGCCTGTCTGTATTCTTCTGAGTAAGTCGGCCTGATTTCTGGGTTCAGTATGAGACTGGCTTGACAGGCAGCTCTGAAGGCTTAATATCCAATGGCTTCTAAAAGGAAGAGAGTGGAAATTTTAGAATAAGTGTCCCTGTTTAGATTCCTCTCGACTTATTCAAAACACAACAGGGATGGAGTGTGTATTTTAATCAAGTTGTGTGTTTCCTTCAATAGCCAGGCACTTAACTAAATCTTATTCTCTTCCTTTAGGTGATTAAGCTATATATTATGCCAAGATTTCTGTTGTTTTCTCATTTGAATTCTAACAGGATTATCAACTTTCAATTTCAATATAGTATTGATTTTCTTAAAACCCTACTCTAATTCATACTTTCTTTCTAGTTAAGCATGTGAAAAAGATTTTTAAAGTTACAGATGTCAAGCTTCTATACTTTCAGGTAGGATAGAGTCTCCATAAGTACTAGACATTAAATATCCACCAGACATATAACCTAACAAGCCAAAGTCTAGTCCCTGACAAAGCCTGGTGTGCACCAATCCACCCCGGTACTGTTTTAACTAATACTTGAGGAAATGCTTTGGACACTTAAAACTATCCAGTTTTATATCCAATACATGTGGTCCCAAAATGATCCTGTCCTGTTGTGTTTTGTCTCCCACACTATCATCCCTTCTAAGCCTGTGGTTACTTGGCTTTACCCAAAGCCCTCTCTTCCATTCCCAAATCATATCACTGCACTCTGGGAACTCTTTCTTTTGGTATGTGTATTGGGAAAGCAGATTCTCATTCTAACTTATCTCTTCCACATTCCCTTTGTCTGAAATTGGAAACTTCTTCTGCTATTCTCTCTGTTAAATATTGTTTGTTCTCCATTATCCTTGGCTCTAAAAACAAGAAGTTGGGAACTGAGACCTGTGTGATGGTGTTTATCTGCTGCTTGTAAACCCCCTAACGCTGACTTATGGTCTTCTTCCACTGACGCCAAAAACCATAAGCTACACTACTCTCTAGATCTTCTTATTTACAAGTAAACGTAAGTTCATTTAGTGCTGATTTTACAACATAGAACACACTTAAGATTTTTGCTGATGTTGGTTTTGTTTCTTATATACAAGATGATCTAGTAATTTGGTTGCTTGATACCCTCCTATCCATTGAGTTCCTTTGCTTAACTATTTCAAGGATATATTGTGTTCTTTTTTTTTAAATATGACATTTATTGTCAAATTGGTTTCCATACAACACCCAGTGCTCATCCCAAAAGGTGCCCTCCTCAATACCCATCACCCACCGTCCCCTCCCTCCCACCCCCCATCAACCCTCAGTTTGTTCTCAGTTTTCAAGAGTCTCTTATGTTTTGGCTCCCTCCCTCTCTAACTTCTTTTTTTTTCTTCCTCTCATCCATGAACTTCTGTTAAGCTTCTCAAGATCCACATAAGAGTGAAAACATATGGTATCTGTCGTTCTCTGTATGACTTATTTCACTTAGCATAACACTCTCCAGTTCCATCCATGTTGCTACAAAAGGCCATATTTCATTCTCATTGCCACATAGTATTCCATTGTGTATACAAACCACAATTTCTTTATCCATTCGTCAGTTGATGGACATTTAGGCTCTTTCTATAATTTGGCTATTGTTGAGAGTGCTGCTATAAACATTGGAGTACAAGTGCCCCCCATGCATCAGCACCCCTGTATCCCTTGGGTAAATTCCTAGCAGTGCTATTGCTGGGTCATAGGGTAGATCTATTTAATTTTTTGAGGAACCTCCACACTGTTTTCCAGAGCGGATGCACCAGGTTGCATTTCCACCAACAGTACAAGAGAGTTCCTCTTTCTCCACATCTTCACCAGCATCTATAGTCTCCTGATTTGTTCATTTTGGCCACTCTGACTGGCGTGAGGTGGTATCTGAGTGTGGTTTTGATTTGTATTTCCCTGATGAGGAGCGACATTGAGCATCTTTTCATGTGCCTATTGGCCATCTGGATGTCTTCTTTAGGGAAGTGTCTATGCATGTTTTCTGCCCATTTCTTCCCTGGATTATTTGTTTTTCTGGAGTGGAGTTTGGTGAGCTCTTTATAGATTTTGGATACTAGCCCTTTGTCCGATATGTCATTTGCAAATATCTTTTCCCATTCCGTTGGTTGCCTTTTAGTTTTGTTGATTGTTTCCTTTGTAGTGCAGAAGCTTTTTATCTTGATGAGGTCCCAATAGTTCATTTTTGCTTTTAATTCCCTTGCCTTTGGGGATGTGTCAAGTAAGAAATTCTGCAGCTGAGGTCAGAGAGGTTTTTTCCTGCTTTCTCCTCTAAGGTTTTGATGGTTTTCTGTCTCACATTCAGGTCCTTTATCATTTTGAGTTTGTTTTTTGAATGGTGTGAGAAAGTGGTCTAGTTTCAACCTTCTGTATGTTGCTGTCCAGTTCTTCCAGCACCATTTGTTAAAGAGACTGTCTTTTTTCCATTGGATATTCTTTCCTGCTTTGTCAAAGATTAGTTGACCATACTTTTGTGGGTCTAGTTCTGGGGTTTCTATTCTATTCCGTTGGTCTATATGTCTGTTTTTGTGCCAATATCATGCTATCTTGATGATTACAGCTTTGCATTAGAGGCTAAAGTCTGGGATTATGATGCTTCCTGCTTTGGTCTTCTTCTTCAAAATTACTTTGGCTATTCAGGGCCTTTTGTGGTTCCATACAAATTTTAGGACTGCTTGTTCTAGCTTCGAGAAGAATGCTGGTGCAATTTTGATTGGGATTGCATTAAATGTGTAGATAGCTTTGGGTAGTATTGACATTTTAACAATATTCTTCCAATCCATGAGCAAGGAATGTTTTTCCATTTCTTTATATCTTCTTCAATTTCCTTCATAAGCTTTCTATAGTTTTCAGCATACAGATCTTTTACATCTTTGTTTAGGTTTATTCCTAGGTATTTTATACTTCTTGGTGCAATTATGAATGGGATCAGTTTAGTTGTCTTTCTGTTGCTTCATTATTAGTGTATAAGAATGCAACTGATTTCTGTACATTGATTTTGTATCCTGTAACTTTGCTGAATTCATGTATCAGTTCTAGCAGACTTTTGGTGGAGTCTGTTGGATTTTCTATGTATAATATCATGTCATCTGCAAAAAGTGAAAGCTTAACTTCATCTTTGCCAATTTTGATGCCTTTGATTTCCTTTTGTTGTCTGATTGCTGATGCTAGCACTTGCAACAGTATGTTAAGAGAGGTGAGAGTGGACATCCCTGTCGTGTTCCTGATCTCAGGGAGAAAGCTCTCAGTTTTTCCCCTTTGAGGATATTAGCTGTGGGCTTTTCCTAAATGGCTTTTATGATATTTAAGTATGTTCCTACTATCCCGACTTTCTCGAGGGTTTTTATTAAGAAAGGATGCTGAATTTTGTCAAATGCTTTTTCTGCATCAATTGACAGGATCATATGGTTCTTATCTTTTCTTTTATTAATGTGATGTATCACATTGATTGATTTGCTAATGTTGAACCAGCCCTGCAGCCCAGGAATGAATCCCACTTGATCATGGTATATATTCTTTTTATCTGGTGTTGAATTCGATTTGCTAGTATCTTATTGAGAATTTTTGCATCCATATTCATCAGGGATATTGGCCTATAGTTCTCTCTCTCTTTTTTTTTTTTTTTTTTGCTAGGTCTCTGTCTGGTTTAGGAATCAAAGTAATACAGGCTTCATAGAATGAGTCTGGAAGTTTTCCTTCCCTTTCTATTTTTTTGAATAGCTTGAGAAGGATAGGTATTATTTCTGCTTTAAACGTCTGGTAGAACTCCCCTGGGAAGCCATTTGGTTCTGGACTCTTATTTTTTGGGAAATTTTTGATAACTGATTCAATTTCTTCACTGGTTATGGTTCTGTTCAAGCTTTCTATTTCCTCCAGTTTGAGTTTTGGAAGTGTGTGGGTGCTTAGGAATTTGTCCATTTCTTCCAGGTTGTCCAGTTTGTTGGCATATAATTTTTCATAGTATTCCCTGATAATTGCTTGTATCTCTGAGGGATTGCTTGTCATAATTCCATTTTCATTCATGATTTTATCTATTTGGGTCATCTCCCTTTTGTTTTTGAGAAGCCTGGCTAGAGGTTTATCAATTTTATTTTTTTCAAAAAAAACAACTCTTGGTTTCATTGATCTTCTCTACAGTTTTTTTAGATTGTATATTGTTTATTTCTGCTCTGATCTTTATTATTTCTCTTCTGCTGCTGGGTTTGGGGTATCTTTGCTCTTCTGTCTCTATTTCCTTTAGGTGTGCTGTTAGATTTTGTATTTGGGATTTTTCTTGTTTCTGGAGATAGGCCTGGATTGCAATGTATTTTCCTCTCAGGACTGCCATCTCTGCATCCCAAAGCGTTTGGATTGTTGTATTTTCATTTTTGTTTGTTTCCATATATTTTTAAATTTCTTCTCTAATTGCCTGGTTGACCCATTCATTCTTTAGTAGGGTGTTCTTTCACCTCCATGCTTTTGGAGGTTTTCCAGACGTTTTCTTGTGGTTGATTTCAAGCTTCCTAGCATTGTGGTCTGAAAGTATGAATGGTGTGATCTCAATTCTTGTATACTTATGAAGGGCTGTTTTGTGACCCAGTATGTGATCTATCTGGGAGAATGTTCCATGTGCACTCGAGAAGAATGTGTATTCTGTTGCTTTGGGATGCAGAGTTCTAAATATATCTGTCAAGTCCATCTGATCCAATGTATCATTCAGGGCCCTTGTTTCTTTATTGATCCTGTGTCTAGATGATCAATTAATTGTTGTAAGTGAAGTATTAAAGTCCCGTGAAACTACCATATTCTTATCAATAAAGTTGCTTATGCTTGTGATTAATTGTTTTATATATTTGGGGGCTCCCGTATTCGGCGCATAGATATTTATAATTGTTAGCTCTTATGGATGGATAGACCCTGTAATTATCATATAATGCCTTTCTTCATCTCTTGTTACAGCCTTTAATTTAAAGTCTAGTTTGTCTAATATAAGTATAGCTACTCCAGCTTTCTTTTGACTTCCAGTAGCATGATAGATAGTTCTCCATCCCCTCACTTTCAATCTGAAGGTGTCCTCAGGTCTAAAATGAGTCTATTGTAGGTACCAAATAGATGGGTCTTGTTCTTTTATCCATTCTGATACCCTGTGTCTTTTGGAGCATTTAGTCCATTTACATTCAGTGTTATTATAGAAAGATGTGGGTTTAGAGTCATTGTGATGTCTGTTGGTTTCATGCTTGTAGTGATGTCTCTGGCACTTTGTGGTCTTTGCAACATTTCACTCACAGAATCCCCCTTAGGATCTCTTGTAGGGCTGGGTTAGTGGTGATGAATTCCTTCAGTTTTTGTTTGGGAAGACCTTTGTCTCTCCTTCTATTCTAAATGACAGACTTGCTGGATAAAGGATTCTTGGCTGCATATTTTTTTTTCTGTTCATCACATTGAAGATTTCCTGCCATTCCTTTCTAGCCTGCCAAGTTTCAGTAGATAGATCCATCACTAGTCTTATCGGCCTCCCTTTTGTTTGTTAGAGCATGTTTATTCCTACCTGCTTTCAGAATATTCTCTTTATCCTTGTATTTTGCCAGTTTGACTATGATATGTCATGCATAAGATTGATTCAAGTTATGTCTGAAGGGAGTTCTCTGTGCCTCTTGGATTTCAATGCCTTTTTCCTTCCCTAGATCAGGGAATTTCTCTGCTATGATTTCTTCAAGTACACCTTCAGCCACTTTCTCTCTCTCTTCCTCCTCTGGAATTCCTATTTTATGGATATTGTTGCCTTTCATTGCACCACTTCATTCTCTAATTCTCCCCTTATACTCCTGGATTTTTTTTATCTCTCTTTTTCTCAGCTTCTTTTTCCATGATTTTATCTTCTAATTCACCTATTCTCTCCTCTGCCTCTTCAATCCAAGCAGTGGTCGCCTCCATTTTATTTTGCACTTCATTTATAGCATTTTTTAGCTCCTCCTGTTTCTTAGTCCCTTGATCTCTGTAGCAATAGATCCTCTGCTGTCCTCTATACTTTTTTCAAGCCCAGGGATTAATTTTATGACTCTTATTTTAAATTCATGTTCTGTTATATTGCTTAAATCATTTTTTATCAATTTGTTAGCTGTTGCTGCTTCCTGAAGTTTCTTTTGAGGAGAGTTCTTCCATTTCATCATTTTGGGTAGTCCCTGGGGTGGCTCCCAAGTGCAGGGCACTTCCCCTGTGCTGTCTGGAGTAACTTGTGTTGGTGGGCGGGGCCACAGTCAGACCTGATATCTGTCCCCAGCCCACCTCTGGGGCCACAGTCAGACTGGTGTGTACCTTCTCTTCCCTTCTCCCAGGGGCAGGACTCACTGTGGAGTGGTGTGGCCCCTGTCTGGGCTACTTGCACACTGCCAGGCTTGTGGTACTGCTTTGATGGGATCTGGTGTATTAGCCAGGGTGGATCCGCAAGGTGCATAGTGGCAGAGGGGCAGGCTTGGCTGGCTTTGCCATCGGTGGTCCCCTGCAGGAGGGGCCCTGCAGCACCAGGAGGGAGGCAAACCCGTGGGAGGGATGGATCCACAGAAGCACAGTGTTGGGTGTTTGTGCAGTGGAAGCAATTTTGGTGACAGGAACTGGTTCCCTTTGGGATTTCAGCTGGAGGGATGGGAGAGGGAAATTGCACTTGCTAGCGCCTTTGTTCCCCGCCGAGCTGAGCTCTGTCTTCCGGGGCTCAACAACTCTCCCTCCAGGTATCCTCTCGCCCTCTGCTCTCCAAGAGCAGAGCTGTTGACTTTTAACATTCCAGATGTTAAGTCCCGCTGGCTGTCAGAACTCACGCAGTCTGGCCTCTATGCTTTTGCAAGTCAGACTCACGGGCTCTGCCTTGCCAGGTGGGCTGGCTGCCCCTCCACCACCCCGGCTCCCTCCCGCCAGTCCGTGTAGCATGCACTACCTCTTGGCCCTTCCTACCCTCTTCCGTGGGCCTCTTGTCTATGCTTGGCTCCAGAGAGTCCATTCTGCTAGTCTTCTGGTGGTTTTTTGTGTTATTTAGGTAGGTGTGGGTGGAATATAAGTGATCAGCAGTACGCAGTGAGCTCAGAGTCCTCCTATGCCACCATCTTCCTTCTAACCTCTCTATTCTTTTTAATAACATGGACTTACTACATCTTGGGCATCTCAAGTTCCAGTTGCACATTTTGGGTCCTTTTTACCATTCAGTTATTGTCACTATATTCTTTGGCTTTATTGAAAACCTGAATCTTGTAACCTCTAAGTTTTAGAGTTCTTTTAAAATGAGCTTTTTTCATTTGTCCTATCAGCTGTCCAGAAAGGTTTTATGGCATATTATTTCAGCTCCTTTTTCCTAACATTCTTTAAACTTCTGTAGGAAAACTGTAGTCTGAGAAACTCCAACTACTCCTTCCTATGCTAAATCTGAGGTGGCTGAATACTTCTGTATGAAATTGTAAGAACTCTGTGTTTCTGCTACTAATATAGAGGGTTCAACTCCATTGTGCCTTCACTGTTGCAGGACAGCCTTTCATCTGTCTCCTATTTTCGCATCAGCTACTTCAAAAATTTTCCACCACCCCCCCCCCGAAATATTTAGCCATCTAACTCTCAGCATAATTTCTTCAGGGAAAAGGAAGTCAACATCTTGCCTTACACTGATACTTTGAATATATCGTGATACTGTGATGGTAGTGTACAGAGTGAGAAAAGTTGCAACACTTCAAATCTATTCAGATCACTTTTTAACCTAGCAACATGTAAAATAGAAAAGCCTCTATAGGGAAGATTTTTGATAGGTAAAATTTTCAGATATCTATCAAAGTTTAACTTTTATTCCATTACTCAGTTGTATTTATTATTTTTTAAATTTTTTTAACATTTATTCATTTTTTGAAAGACAGAGACAGAGCACGAGCAGGGGAGGGGCAGAGAGAGAGGAAGACACAGAATCCAAATTAGGCTCCAGGCTCTGAGCTGTCAGCACAGATGGTCAATAAAAATTAAGGTGTAGAAAACATTTGTTTAATATGGAAGTCAATTTCCCTTCCAAATGATAAACTACTCTTAAAATGACATTTTCTTAAAGTCCATTCCAATATATTTAAATTTCTTGTCTCTTTTGGAATCTTGGTTTTTTACCTTGTTTAATTTTTGCACTAAATGTCAACTTTATTTTAAATTTTGATTTCTACAAGAATGTGCTCCTCTACCAAGCTTATGTACTTTCTTAGGATTTCTTAAATTCTTATTTATTTATTTATTCATTCATTCATTCATTCATTTATTCATTTATTGCATAACACTCTTCTAGATTCATACCATATATTACAGGCTTAAATTTTAAAAATATCATATAGTTTGTTTTGCTTTATTGTTTTTTCTAGACTGTATTTCTTGTGAGCAGAAAATGAACCAGCACCAATAACGGAACTTGGGTGACTAAATGCTCTGGAACATGTAGTTGAATGCATGACTACAAGGTATGGAATCTAATTAGTAACCAACTTGATGTTAAACAACATTCACTAACCTCTTGTCCCAATTTTTGCCAAGTAAGACATTGAATGTCCTTACAAATAGTAGCCAGAATTTCCTCTTTGCCCTTTTTCAATGAAATAGTGAATAATAGACATGAATATTCATAATATCGAAAGCTTATTTTGAATTTTCTTTTGCTAACATAATTTCACTTCTATTATGCAAACACTCTTCATAAAATTATTTTCCTCACCCTGGGTAAGATTATTTTGCTTATTATAAAGATAGAAGCTTCTCAATTTTTTCTAAATATAATTTATTGTCAAGTTAGCTAATATACACTGTATACAGTGTGCTCTTGGCTTTGGGAGTAGATACCCATGATTCATTGCTTACATACAACAGCCATTCCTCATCCCAATAAGTGCCCTCCTCAAAACCCATCACCCATTTCCCCTTCTCCCCTTAGTTCTCTGTATTTAAGAGTCTCTTACGGGTTTGCCTTCCTCTCTGTTTGAAACTATTTTTTCCCCTTCCCTTCCCCTATGGTCTTCTGTTAAGTTTCTCAAACTCCACATATGAATGAAATCATATGGTATCTGTCTTTCTCTGACTGACTTATTTCACTCAGCATAATGCCCTCCAGTTCCATCCACATTGTAGCAAATGGCAAAATTTCATTCTTTCTGCTTTCATTCCAACTAGTATTTTATTAGATATATAATAAATATATTTATATGTATTACAAATATATAATTATATATTGATATATAATATATAATATAAGTATATAATAAATATAATATATTACCTATTATATATATTGTATATATATAATCTTCTTTATCCATTCATCAGTTGATGGACATTTGGGCTCTTTCCATAATTTGGCTACTATTGAAAGAGCTGCTATAAACATTGTGGTACATGTGCCCCTATGAATCAGCACTCCTGTATCCTTTGGATAAATTCATAGTAATATATTGCTGGGTCATAGGGTAATTCTATCCTTAGTTTTTTGAGGAACCTCCACACCTCCACCCTGTTTTCCAGAGCGGCTGCACCAGTTTCCATTCCCATGCGACAGTGCAAGAGTGTTCCCGTATCTACACATCTTTGTCAACATCTGTTGTTTCCAGGGTTGTTAGTTTTAGCCACTCTTAATGGTGTGAGGTGGTATCTCAGTGTGGTTTTCATTTGTATTTCCCTGATGCTGAGCATCTTTTCATGTGTCTATTTGCCATCTGGATGTCTTCTTTGGAAAATTGTCTATTCATGTCCTCTGCCCATTTCTTCACTGGATTATTTGGTTTTGGGTTGTTGAGTTTGGTAAGTTCTTTATAAATTTTGGATACTAACCCTTTATCCAATATGTCATTTGCAAATATCTTCTCTCATTCTATCAGTTTACTTTTAGTTTTTTTTTTTTTGACTGTTTCCTTTGCAGTGCATAAGCTTTTTATCTTGATGAGGTGCCAGTAGTTCATTTTTGCTTTTATTTCCCTTGCCTTCAGAGACGTGTCAAGTAAGAAGTTGCTGTGGCTGAGGTCAAAGAGGTTGTTGCCTGTTTTCACCTCTAGGGTTTTGATGGTTTTTCTGTCTCAAATTTAGGTCTTTCATCCATTTTGAGTTTATTTTTGTGTATGGTATAAGAAAGTGGCCCAGTTTCATTATTCTGCATGTTGCTGTCCAGTTCTCCCAGTACCATTTCCATTGGATACTCTTTCCTGCCTTGTTAAAGATTAGTTGGCATTACATTTGTGGGTCCAATTCTGGGTTCTCTATTCTATTCCCATGGTCTATGTGTCTGTTTTGTACCAGTACCACTGTCTTGATGATTACAGCTTTGTAGTAGAGGATAAAGCCTGGGATTGTGATGTCTCCCGTATATTGGTTTTCTTTTTCAACATTACTTTGGCTATTTGGGATCTTTTGTAGTTCCATACAAATTTTAGGATTGTTTGTTCTAAGTCTGAGAAGAATACTGGTGCAATTTTCATTGGGATTGCATTCATGTGTGGATTGCTTTGGGTAGTTTTGACATTTTAACAATATTAGTTCTTTCAATTATGAGCATGGAATGTTTTTCCATTTCTTTGTATCTTCTTCAATTTCTTGCATAAGTTTCCATAGTTTTCAGCATAAAGATCTTTTACATCTTTTTAGGTTTGTTCGTAGGATTTTATGGTTCTTTGTGCAATTGTAAATGGGATTGATTTCTTGATTTCTCTTTCTGTGGCTTCATTATTGGTGTATAGAAATGCAACCAATTTGTATCCTGCGACATTGCTGAGTTCATGTATCAGTTCTAGTAGCTTTTTGGTGTAATGTTTCGGGTTTTCCAGGTTGGGTAAAATGTCTTCTGCGAAAAGTGAAAGTTCGACTTCTTTGCCAATTTGGATGCGTTTTATTTCATTTTGTTGTCTGATTGCTGAGGCTAAGACTTCCAACACTATATTAAACAACAGTGGTGACAGTGGACATCCTTGTCGCATTCCTGATATCGGGGAAATTGCTCAGTTTTTCCCCATTGAAGATGATATTAGCTTGTCAGCTTTTGATATATAGCTTTTATGGCGTTAAGGTATGTTCCTTTTATCCCAACATTCTTGAGAGTTTTTATTAAGAAACGATGCTGTATTTTGTCAAATGCTTTTTCTGCATCTATTGAAAGGATAATATGGTTCTTATCCTTTCTTCTATTAATGTGATGTATTATATTGATTTATTTGCAAATACTGAACCAGCCCTGCAGCCCAGGAATGAATCCCACTTGATCATGGTGAATAATTATTTTAATATACTGGTGAATTCTCTCTACTAGTATCTTGTTGAGAATTTTTGCATCCATGTTCATCAAGGATATTGGCCTGTGGTTCTCTTTTTTAGTAGAGTCTTTTGTCTGGTTTGGGAATCAAGGTAATGCTGGCTTCATAGAAAGAGTTTGGAAGTTTTCCTTCCATTTCTATTTTTTTGGAACATCTTGAGAAGGATGGGTATTAACTCTGCTTCAAATGTCTGCTAGAATTTCCCCTGGGAAGCCAAGTGTCCCAGGACTCTTATTGTTGGAGATTTTTGATAACTGATTCAATTTCTTTGCTGGTTATGGGTTTGTTCACATTTTCTGTTTCTTCCTGTTTGAGTGTGGTAGTGTGTGGGTGTCTAGGAATTTGCCCATTTCTTCCACGTTGTCCAAATTTTTGACATATAATTTTTCATTGTATTTTCTATTAATTGTTTGTATTTCTGTGTTGTTGGTTGTGATATGTCCTTTTCTGTTCATGATTTTACCTATTTGGGTCCTCTCTCTTTTCTCTTTGAGAAGTCTGACTAGGAATTTATCACCTTGGCTTATTTTTTCAAAAATAACTGCTCTTAGATTCATTGATCTATTCTACTGTGTTCTTTTTTTTTTTTTATTCTATATTGTTTATTTCTGGTCTAATCTTTATTATTTCTTTTCTTTTGCTGGCTTTGGGTTTCTTTGCTGTTCTGCTTCTAGTTCTTTTACGTGTGCAGTTAGGTTTTGTATTTAGGATTTTTCTTGTTCTTGAGATAGGCGTGGATTGCGATGTATTTTCCTTTGAGGACTGCCTTTGCTCCATCCCAAAGGGTTTGGACTGTTGTGTTTTAATTTTCACTGCTTCCATATATTTTTAAATTTCTTCTTTAATTTCCTTGTTGACCCATTCATTCTTTAGTAGGATGTTCTTTAACCTCCAGGCATTTGGAGGCTTTCCAAATGTTTTTCTTCTGGTTGATTTCAAGTTTCATAGTGTTGTGATCTGAAAATATGCATGGTATAATCTCAATCTTTTATATTTATTGAGGTATATTTGTTTGACCCAGTATATGATATATCTTGGAGAATGTTCCATGTGCGATCAAGAAGAATGTGTTTTCTGCTGCTTTTGGATGAGAAGTTCTGAATATATCCGTCAAGTCCATCTGGTCCAGTGTATCATTCAAGGCCATTGTTTCTTTATTGATTTTCTGTCTATATCACCTGTCCATTGCTGTCATTGGAGTATTAAAGTCCCCTGAAATTAATGTATTGTTATCAATAAGATTGCTTATGTTTGTGATTAGTGTGTATATATATATATATATATATATATATATATACACAGACAGCCAGATATATATATATATCTGTCTGTCTATTTATATATAATATAAATCTGGCTGTCTATTTATATATAATAATTTATTGGTTCTCCAAGTTGGGGAATAAATATAATTGTTAGCTCTTCTTGGTGGATATACCCCATAGTTATGATATAATGCCCTTCTTCATCTCTTGTTACAGCCTTTAGTTTAAAATCTAGTTTGCCTGATATGTTTGGCTACTCCAGCTTTCTTTTGACTTCCAGTAGCATGATGGATGGTTCTCCATCCCCTCAGTTCCAATATGAAGATGTTCCTAGGTCTAAAATGCATCTCTTGTAGACAGCATATAGATGGATCTTGGGTTTTTGTTTTTGTTTTTTGTTTTTTCTGTGTGTGTGTGTTTGTTTTTATCCATTCTGATACTCTCTGTCTTTTGATTGGGGTACCTAGTTCATTTACATTCAGAGTTATTATTGAAAAATATGGGTTTAGTGTCATTGTGTTATCTGTAGGTTTCATGGTTGTGGTGATGTCTCTAATCCTTTGTACTTTTTGCATAATTTCATTCACAGAGCCCCCCTTAAGACCTCTTTCAGGGCTGGTTTATTGGTCATGAAGTCCTTCAGTTTTTGTTTGTCTGGGAAAGCCTTTATCTCTCCTTCTATTCTTAATAACAACCCTGCTGGCTAAAGGTTTCTTGGCTGCATCTTTTTCCTTTTCAACACATTGAAGATTTCCTGCCTCTCCCTTCTGGTCAGCAAGTTTCAGTGGGCAGGTCTGCTACTACCCTTATGTGTCTACACACATAAGGCCCTTGTAGGTTAAGGCCCATTTGTCCCTAGCTTCTTTCAGAATTCTCTATTTTTGTATTTTGCCAGTTTCACTATGATATGCTGTGGGGAAGGACTATTGTTGTTGAATCTGAAGGGAGTTATCTGTGCCTCCTGGATTTGGATGTCTGCATCCTTCCCCAAATTAGGGAAGTTCTCAGCTATCATTTGTTCAAGTAAACCTTCTGCCCCTTTCTCTCTTCTTCTTCTTCTGGAACTCCTATGATACGGATATTATTAAGTTTCATTGAATCACTTAGTTTTCTAATTTTGCCCTTGTGGTCTTGTATTTTCTTATCTCTCTTTTTCTCAGCTTCATTTTCCATAATTTTATCTTCTATTTCACTTATTCTCCCCTCTGATTTCTCCATCCTTGCTGTCACTTGATCTAGTTTATTTTGCATCTCATTTACAGAATTTCTTCATTGTGACTGTTTCTTAGTTCCTTGATCTCTGTAGCAATAGATTCTCTCCTGTCTTCTAGGATTTTTTCAAGCCCAACTATTAATCTTATGACTATTATTCTAAATTCTTGATCAGATATATTATTTATGTCTATTTTTAGAAATTCTTTTGCTGCCATTTCTTCCTGTAATTTCCTTTGAAGAGAATTCTTCCATGTCATCATTTTGGCTAGTTTTCTGCCCTTGTTTTGATATTGTTATGTGTTCTTCACCTGTGAGCACTACTATATTAAAAAGGGGTCATATACTGTCCAGGGCCTGGCCCATCAGAAGGTGTTTTTGGAGTGTGTTGCATGCTCTCTGTTGTTGTGATGCTGGCTGCATTATCTCCCTACTGTTAGTGGTGGTTTGGACTTTCCACTAGGTGTGCTTTGATTTGTTCATTGAAGTAACTCTGGAAAAAATTTAGAAAAGGTATGGGGAGTGGTAGAAGAAGCCTTATCCCATACAAAGAGAGAAATTACAGGGGTGGGGGAAAAGAAAAGGAAAGAAAAAGAAAGAAAAAGAATTGATCAATCAGAGAATCAAAGGAATTCTATGACTTAATTCAGGGCGTGGTTTGGTATAGGTGGTTCCCTCCTTCACTGTGGGCTGGCTGTCTATTCCCTGAAACCCCACCTTGTTGGTGATAGGGAGAAAAATGGTGACACCTTAGTCTCTCCTCTCCAGACCAGGTGTCCCAGATCACTCTGTTCAGGCCATCCTCACAGTGCTGCGCAGGCGTGAGTGGCCAATTTGTCCCACTCCACAGTCTCCCATGCCTCCCAGATGCTCGACTGGGATTCAAACCCTGATGTCTTAAAGGATCCTGCTACACACACCCTGGTTTCAGGATAGTGCCACTCCACCCAGCAGACCAAGGGCCTCTGGCTGGCAGGCACCTACAGGGTCTTTTGTCCTTGGAGCAAGACTATTCCTTCTTCCCACAGCACTTGAGGGAGGGGACTGCTCTCTCTGACTGTGCCTCTGAGCTCACTACTTACCCTAGGGCTGGCTCCTCTCCTCCCCAGGCATTTGCACAGGATGGCCATCCGTAGTCCAGAGAAAGCCCTGAAACCCTGGATCCTCACTCTTAAGACTATTTGCAAGTTATAAATTGGTTCTTTCTCTATTTTTTCCATTACCCTGTCTGATCTGTGGTCTGGTGAGGTTTTGCTCTTGTCCAAGTACAATCCTACATAGCGTCTCTTTCTCTACCTTTTGTCTCTCCACAGAAGGGGATCTCTCCCCTCTATGTCTACACTGCCCAATTTTATCTCTCCTAATTCACAATCATGCACCTATGGCCTGCCAAGTTGTCCCCATGGGCCCCTTGAGATGTTTCTGTTGCTCTGTAGCCTGTTTCCTGGAATTCCAAGTCTTGTGGCCTCTATACTGCTGTGTTTGAGGGATGAGGGAACTTCAGGTGCCCTGACTTCTCTACCCTGTTGACTGCCTTCTCAGAAGTTTCTTAATTTTTAGAATGAGAAATTTTACATTTTATATTATTGTTTAAAATTTTTAAGTTGGTTTATTTTGAGAGAGAGAGAAAGAGAACAGGGGAAGGGAGGAGAGAGAGGGAGAGAGAATCCCAAGCAGGCTTTGTACTATCTGTGCAGAGCCTAATGTGGGACTCAATCTCACTGTGAGATCATGAACTGAGCTGAGATCAAGAGTCTGATATTTAACTGACTGAGCCACTAGGCACCCCTATATTACTGTTTAGTATATATTTTTAAGCCAAGCAATGACATAAACAGTTTTGAAATACTATATTAAAGTTGTACATATTTTATAAATCAGTATATTTATCACATGCAATTTAAATTTAAGAATATATATATATATATATATATATATATATATATATATATATATAGGGAAGCCAAGACTACCTATAATGAACTGTGTATGCTTGCTAATGACTCAATTTAGCCTTTTTAATTTATAATATAAGCGTTTTCTACAAAACTATTATGATAAAAGCTATATATCAAATGTGTAAATAGCAGGTGCTATGACAGACTGAAACTTCACTCCCCCTTTAACTAAAACTAGATACTCAAATCCAATATATTCAAATAAGGGTAAAGAAATATGTTTGTTTTGATACCTTTGAATTATGTTCTACAATTATAATATATAAAGCATTAACAATATAGGAGTTAAATATGTTGTATCTAAGTTTTCTTGATATGGAGGATTCATATAATCTCTAGCACTTACAGCAACAAACGGCAAATTTGTTTACATGATCACTTCATAACTTCACATACGGATAATGATCATCATCTTAATGAATTTCCAAATGGCTAAATGCCGATGTAGAATTTCTTTACCCAAAAGTTGGAGATACAAAGAATACATAAAATAATAAAGATATTTATTTTCTTATTTTTATAATTTTTATTTAAATTCCATTTAGTTAGCAAACAGTTTAATATTAGTTTCAGTATAGAATTGAGTGATTTATCACTTACATACAGCACCCAGTGCTCATCACAACAAGTCCCCTTCCTCATGCCCATCACCCATTTAACCCATCCCCACAATCACCTCCCTTCCTGTAACTCTCAGTTATGTTTAATCTCAGTTCTATTTTATCCCTATGTTAATCTGTTTTATTTCTTAAATTCCACATATGAGTGTGGAAATTCCATGTTTGGTATTTGTCTTTCTTTAACTTATTTCACTTAGCATAATCTTTTCTAGTTCCATCAATGTCACTGCAAGATTCCATTCTTTCTCATGACTAATATTCCATTGTGTGTGTGTGTGTGTGTGTGTGTGTGCGTGCGTGTACACAAACTAAAAGGCAGCCTTTGGAATGGGATAAAATATTTGCAAATGACATTTCTGATCAAGAGTTGGTATCTGAATTATAACTAACTTGTAAAACTCAACTCCCCAAAATGAAATAATTCAATTAAAAAAGGACAGAAGACATGAGTGGTAATTTTTTCCAAAGAAGACATCCTGATGTCCAGCAGACCTATGAAAATATTCTTACACACACACACACACACCACACTTCTTTTTTATCCATTCTTCAGTCAGTGGGCATTTGGGCTCTTCTCATAATTTTACTATTGTAGACAATGCTCTAAAACTCAGGGTGCATGTCTCCCTTCCAATCAGTATTTTTGTGTCCTTTGGGTAAATACCTAGAAGTGTAATTTCTGAATCACAGGGTAGTTCTAATTTTAAATTTTTGACGAACCTCCATACTGTGTTCCAGAGTGGTTGCACCAGTTTGAATTCACATCAGCAGTGTCAGAGGATTCCCCTTTCTTACAACCCTTGCCAATTCCTCTTGTTTCCTGTGTTGTTGATTTTAGCAATTCTGATTGATGTGAGGTGCTAGCTCATTTTAGTTTTTTCATTTCCCTGATGATCAGTGATGTTGAATATTTTTTCATGTGCCTGCTGGACATCTGGATGTCTTCTTTGGAAAAATATCTATTTATGTCTTCTCATTTTTTAATTGGATTATTTGGTTTTTGGGTGTGGAGTTTTGTAAGTTCTTTGTAATTTAGATACCAACCTGTTATCAGATATGTCATTTGCAAATATTTTATGCCATTCTAAAGGTTGCCTTTTAGTTTTGTTGATTGTTTCCTTCACTGTACAAAAGATTTTTATCTGATGAAGTCCCAGCATTTATTTTTTTCTCGTTTCCCCTGCTTCAGGAGATCTATCTAGAAACAAGTTGCTATAGACAATGTCAAAGAGATTACTACCTGTAATCTCATATAGGATTTTTATGGTTTTATGTCTCACATTTAGGTCTTTAATCTGTTTTAAAGTTATTTATTTATTTTTTATGTTAGAAAGTGATCCAGTTTCATTCTTTTGCATGTTGCTATCCAGTTTTCCCAACACCATTTACTGAAGAAACTATCTTTTTCCTAATGGAAAATTAGGCTACTAGTCATAAGGCAAATTCTTATCTAAAAGTATCAGTGTTAATAGAACATATGACAATATATACATGTTAGTATAACTGAAAGGAAAAAATCATGATTCTAACAAGGATCTAAGATCTTATTTGACTTATTAACTTAGAGAATATTATATACACACATAAAATTAGTTGAATTGTAAGCAGTGTGTGTATATGTGTGTGTGTGTGTGTATACACACACAAATTAAGATGAATGCAGGCATTTTGTGAGTTTTTATATTTACTACATGAAAATGCTTTCTCCTGCTGTCTGTATGTATGTGTCTTTCTCTCTCTCTCTCTCTATATATATATATATATTTATGACATTTATATATTTATATACAATACATTATATATATAATATTTAAATATATATAATATATATGTATGTAAAACACAGTATATAAATAGGTTATTTTTTATAAAGTTTTAAAGTCTTTTGGAGTTCCATTTACCTAAAAGTTCATCCTTCAGGGATGGCATGCCACTATTTTGCTGTGAAGGAAACTTTAAAGATACACTGATGAAGTAATACGAAGAGATACTGTGCATATATTTTTTTCTCAAAAAAGCATGCTTCTACACATTGCTAAATGGGATCTGAAAAAAGAGATCAGATAAGTAAACTATATCACTAGACGGATTTTGAAACATGTGTGGCCTGTGCCAATATTGAGTGACAATATTAATAATAAATGCACTTCAAATATGTAGTAAATATAAAAACTCAGAAAATGCCTGGGTTCATCTCAATTTGAATACTGCCATAGATAAAAGTTGATTTTCTGGATTAAAATATATCAGTTACACATAGAGTTAAATGACAAATACTTGGCAAGAAGTATTTTTGGTCCTAATTTAGAAATCAAAGTGATTAATTTGCATCATCTAAAACAATATGAGGCCGAGTTTATCTCAAATATTGATATTTCTAGTGTTTTCTAACTTGTTTTTCTCTCAAGGGTCACTGTCTCTTTTTCATACCAATGTATAAACATATTCCAAGAATATTCTGACTTAAGTGCCAGACCAGGAGATTTGCTTGTAAAAATAATTTCTCTTTTGATAAGCTAGATAGGAGTGAGTCTAGGAGAAGGAGACTGAGGAGTAACTGAATAAAAATGGAAGAGCAGTTATGGTTGTCTGGTTTGCAAAAAGAGGATCTTGTAATGGATCAGGGAGCAGAGTTTAAAACAAAACAGATACACCAAAAAAGCGTGAGATTTACTTTTGCATATGATGTAACTTAGGCATCCATGCATCGTCTAGTTAGGTAATAATCCCAATACTTTTCGTTCAAGTAATTCATTCACTGTCCCTGAATTTGGCCAACATCTTTATAATAGTTGAATTATCTTACTTATATCTGCTTGATTTCCCATATGTATCCTGTGATCTAGACCCTTAGGTCCTATTGAGCATACAGATGTTACCATGTATTCTGTTAGCTGGTAAGGGGAGATCTCTATGTAGTTAACATACAGTGTAATAGTTTCAGGTGTTCAATATAGTGATTCAACACTTCTTCACAACACCAAGTGTTCATCACAAGTGTACTTTAGATTTTAAGGTTTATTTCCAAGACCAACAGACAAATTCTAATTAGATTAGTTAAATTTAGATGAACAAAATGCACATAGAATACATAAATATGTTGTATCTCCCTCCTTGTTCAGACCTTGTTTTACGTTTGAATATCACTTCATATTCTTCCTATAGGTCCTGATACATTCTACTTACATTTCTTAGTGTTTATACTTATTCTCATTTTCATTTCTAAGTACTAGTTTTTCAAGTAGACAGACCTCTTTTCTGTAGAATGTGTTTGTATCCAGCCACCTTATCATATTTGAAAAATGTTGTGTTTTGTGTGTGTTTTGCATAAATTTGCCAGAAACTTAGACTTTGTTAAATGATGGTAACACAATATCTATCCCAAGTGAAATGGTTTCATTAATTTTTCTTTCAGTATTTAGTAACCTTTCAAGTTTCAAATTATACGTAGGATTTTACTTATTCTTTAATATAACATGATTCATATTTTTCAAATGCTGCTAGATATTTAACACATTGATGTTATTAAAAGTCGCATCAATTTGGAATGATGTATTGTCTTCATTATTGCTTTTATTTTACTTATTGTTATATAAGATCTTATTTTCAGTTAAAACATTTTTGCTTACGTTGTATTTGTGTTAGCATTAATCCTCTCAATTTCCTCTATAATCAGAAGAAACTTTTATACCCTAAAGTAAAATTGACTGTGTCACCATCCTGGATGACCCCATAGTCTGCAGGGTCCTGGTACCTGAGCACCCAAGGAGGAGCTCCAGTCTCTTCATTACTCCAGACAATACAAAGGCCTTAATCTGAGATTTTTTTTTTAATTAGCTCTCCATTTTCCTACACAAAAATTAGTCTCAGTCCTTGAATCTCAATCTGCTTTTCTGGAATCCCAGTGCATCAGGACTTGAGTTTGCTTGTGCCTCCTCCCAGGAAGCTGTGGTTTAAATCCTCAATCCATAAACTATTACTTTATTTTAGATAGAGTCAATTATCAGATCTAAAGCCTTTAGTAAACCTCCTCATATTCTGCCTCAACCTGATAATGAGAGCACTGTCTGTTCTCCATCTTCATCAAGACTTACAGATGATAAACCTTTTTTTACCTGTCATAGGAATAGAAAATTACCAGTTTGGAGGTTCTGTTTACTTAACCCAATTCATCTAGTCTTCTTTGACTTTTCCAGTAAAAATGTTTTTGAAGTTTCCAAAGGTTATATGTTGACAATGAGTTTCTATGAAAAGAAATGAAGGATTCTGAAGATTAAAAAAAATGCATAGACTTGTTTTACCTAAACAGAATAGTAAAGAACTCTGCCTCAAATATGTTTAAAAAACAGATTCTAACTCATGATTTACACATATTAATGCCTTGTATTAAGCACCTACCATGGGTCTTGCACTATTATTTCCTAGCAACTGATGTTATAACAGTGAATATCTGCTTTCATGATACCTAAATTGGGCAAGAAAGACATATTAGACATATCCATAGATAAACTGACATTTCAGATAGTGATGAATACCATGAGGACATAAAAATTTGGAAAATGATAGAGTGATGATGGAGATTTTTAGTTGGTCTACTTAAGGTTGGTTTCTACAAAGAAGTGACATTAGAACTCATACCAAGAAGCAGCCAAATGCATATAGATATGAGAACAAAGAACTCTAGGAAGAGGGATATCCAAGTTTAGAAGGAATCTAATAAGCATATTGCATATGAAAAACAAAATGACCAGGGCTAGAGTGTAGAAAAGAAGAGGAAACAGACCCACCCCCTTCAGGACACACAGGTCACAGCAGAGAATTTCAGTGTCACAGGTATTCTTTTTTTTTTTTTCAATTTTCATTAAAATCCAAATTAGTTAGCATATGGTGTAATAATGGTTTCAGGAGTAGAATTTAGTGACTTATTACTTACTTGTATATAACACCCAGTGCCCATCCCAACAAGCGCCTTCCTTAGTGCATATCGCCCAGTTAGCCCATCCCCCAACCCTACACCCCTCCAGCAACCTTCAGTTTGTTCTCTGTATTTAAGAGTCTGTTATGGTTGCCTCCCTCTCTGTTTTTTATCTTATTTTCCTTGCCTTTCCCTATGTTCATCTGTTGTTTCTTAAATTCTACATATGAGTGAGATCATATGATATTTATCTTTATCTGACTTATTTTGCTTAGCATAATACACTCTAGTTCCATTCATGTCATTGCAAAGGGCAAGATTTCATTCTTTTTTGACCGCTGAGTAATATATCACCATTGTGTATGTATGTGTGTGTGTGTGTGTATATATATATATATATATATATATATATATATATATATATATATATACCACATCTTCTATAAAATTCTATAAAGAACTTACCAAACTCAACACCCAGCAGTGTTGTTTCCTGTGTTAACTTTTGCCATTCTGACAGGTGTGAGGTGGTATTTCATTGTGGTTTTGATTTGTATTTCCCTGATGATGAGTGATGTTGAGCATCTTTTCATGTGTCTGTTTGCCATCTGGATGTCTTCTTTGGAAAAGTGTCTGTTCCTGTCTTCTGACATTTCTTCACTGGGTTATTTACTTGTTTTTTGGGTTTTGAGTTTGATAAATTCTTTATAGATTTTGGATATTAACCCTTTATATGATATGTCATTTGCAAATATCTTCTATCATTTCATCAGTTGCCTTTTAGTTTTGCCGATTGTTTTCTTCACTGTACAGAAGACTTTTTATCTTGATGAAGTCCCAATACTTCATTTTTGCTTTGGTTTTCCTGTCTTCCAGAGACATGTCTAATAAGTTGCTGCAGCCGAGGTCAGAGAGGTTGTTGCCTATTTTTTCCTCCAGGATTTTCAAGGTTTCCTATCTTAGATTTATGTCTTTAATCCATTTTGAGTTTATTTTTGTGTTATGGTGTAAGAAAGTAGTCTAGGTTCATTCTTCTGCATGCCACTGTCCAGTTTTTCCAACACCATTTGCTGAGGAGATTTTCCCATTGGATACTCTTTCCTGCTTTGTCAAAGATTAGTTGGCCATACATTTGTGGGTCCATTTCTGGGTTCTCTATTCTGTTCCATTGATCTATCTCTGTGTCTTTTTTTGTGCCAGTACAATACTGTCTTGATGATTAAAAAGCTTTGTGAAACAGCTTTAAGTCCAGAATTGTGCTTCCTCCCACTTTTTCAGGATTGCCTTGGCTATTTGAGATCTTTTCTGGTTCCATACAAATTTTAGAATTATTTGCTTTACCTCTGTGAAAAATGCAGGTGGTATTTTGATAGGGATTGCATTGAATATGTAGATTGCTTTGGGCAGTATAGACATTTTAGCAATATTTACTCTCCTAATCCATGAGTATGGAATGTTTTTTCCATTTGTTTGTGTCTTCTTCAATTTCTTTCATAAATGTTTTATAGTTTTCACAGTACAGATCTTTTACCTCTTTGGCTAGGTATCTTATTGATCTCCCCAAAAGAAAGATCAAGAAGAAATCACAGCCAGGGATTTACTCAAAATAGGTATAAGCAATATATCTGAACAAGAATTTATAACAACAGTCATAAGAACAGTAAATGGGCTTGAAAATATCATCCTATGCTTAAATCAGAGTACATTGATGTTTGCTTAAGTTCACACCCATTTTAAAAGCACATTTTTTTTTTACTTTCCACTCTTTTATATTATGTATATCATGCCATTTTTTGAAATTTTATGTATCACTTGACTAACTTTTGTAGATATAATTGATTTTACTATCTTTGTGTTTTAACCTGCATACTGGCCCTATAAATAATTATTCTACTACCTTTACTGCGTGTTTGCATTTACCTGTGAATTTTTCCTTTTATAATTTTCTTCAAGTTATGGACTTTTCATTCTACTTTTAAAATTCCTTTAACACTTCTTGGGGCACCTGGGTAGCTCAGACTGGTAAGTTCGGCTGAGGTCATGATCTTGTGATTCATGATTTCAAACTCCACATCAGGCTTGCTGTGGTCAGCAAGGAGCCTGCTTCTGATCCTCTGTACCCCTCTCTCAAAAAAAAAAAAAATTAAGGAAATTAAATTAAATTAATTTAACATTTCTTGTAGGGCTGGCTTGGTGGTAATGAACTCTTTTGACGTCTGTTTGTCTGGAAAACTTTTTCTCTCCTTTGTTTCTGAATAATAATCTTGCCATTATAGTGTATTCTTGTTTCTAGGTTGTATTTTTCTCCCACTTTAAATATATCTTGCCACACCCTTCTGGCCTGCAAAGTTTCTGCTGAGACATAAGCTGGTGGCTTTATGAGGTTGCCCTTATATTTAATTAGTTGTTTCTCTCTTACTAGTTCTAAGATTGTCTTTATTTTTAATATTTGGCATTTTAAGACATTATTATAACACAATATAATTATATAATTCTATGTCTTGGTATGGGATTCCTCTGGTTTATTATGTTTGGGGTCCTGTCTGCCTCCTGGACCTGGATATCTGTTTTCTCCCACAGGTAAGAAAAGTTTTCAGGTATTATTTCTTCAAGTACATTTTCTGCCACCTCCTCTATCTCTTCTAGGACCTCTATAATGTGAATGTTAGTTTGGTTGATGTTGTTCCAGAGATCCTTTAATTTAGTCTCACTTTTTAAAATTCCTTTTTCTTGGGCACCTGGGTAGCTCAGCTGGTTAAGCATCTGACTCTTGGTTTTGGCTCAGGTCATGATCTCATGGTTTTGTGGGTTTGACCCATATGTCAGGCTTTGTGCTGACAGCATAAGCCTGCTTGGGATTCTTTCTCCCACTCTCTTTTCCACTCGCCCTGCTCATGCTGTCTCTGTCTCTCTAAAAATAAATAAATAAAGTTAAAAAAATTAAAATTCATTTTTCTTTTTCCTGTTCAACTTGAATGTTTTACATTGTTATGCCTCCCAGATTGCTGATCTATTCTTCTGCTTTTTATAATCTGTCTTGATTCTGTCTAATGCATTTTTCATTTCAGTTGTATATTTCAACTCTTATTGGTTCTTTTTTTAAAGTATTCTGTATATCTTTATTAAAGTTTTCACTGAGTTTTCCCTCTCTTTTCAAGTCTGCTGAGTATCTTTATGACCATTACTTTGAACTCTTCATCAGGCATATTGATTATCTCTTTCATTTGGCTCTTTTTCCATGATTTTTCTTCTTCTTGCATTTGGGACACACTCCTCTGTCTCCTATTTTGTTGAACTTTCTGTGTTTGTTTCTAACTATTCAGTAGGCCAGCTACGTCTCCTGGTCTTGAAAGTAGGACCTTGTGTAGAAGAAGTCTTGTGGCGCCCATAGCACGATCCCTCCTGGTCACCAGAACCAGGCATTCCTGGGGTGTCCACCATATGAGCTGTATGTGCCCTCCTGTTGTGGTGAGCCACCATTGCCTTCAGCGCAACTCACTACAATAACCTGTTTTGCCTGCTGTGGGTGCACTAGGCAAGGTTTGCCCCTGTCTTCTTGAGAGTCCTGGGTGTGGTGGCCACTGGCCTCTTGGGGAATGGGGCTGGCATTCAGCCTAGCTGTCTACAATTTGCTCCTGACACAGTTGGAGGCATACGGAAGGGTAGGGCTTTCTCCCTGTGCAGCCAGCTAAGAAACCCAGCTGCAGGACTTCCAGGTGGGCTGGTATGTGGAGATCTCCACCAGTCTCCTCTCCAAGGCAGGAGTCTCCTTGTAGTGCTGCAGGGCATGACTGAGGCTGCCTGCTGGGTATGTATCTGGGCAGGAGCTGCTTTGAAAGGATGCCTGCTGTGGTGATCATTTTGAGTGGGGCAGGTCTGCAGGGGAATGCCTGGTGGGGCACATAGTGCTAGCAAAATATTTTCAGAGTGTTAGAACTGGCTTCTATATGTATCCAGCTGGCTAGCCTGAAGGATAGTAAGAAAATGACACCAGTCAGCACTTTTCTCCCAGAGATATCTTCTGCAAATCCATGCCTCTCCAGCATAGGTCCTAAGATTTTTCTATAAGTCTCCTTCATGTATACCCCAGATAATTTTCAAATTGCTGCTTCTGTGTTGGTTTTAGCTATTTAGTTTGCTGGATTTTTATGGGAAAGTACTAAGTTTTCTATCACTCTGGATCTCTAGGAGTTAAGTCCCACTGATTTTCAAATCTAGACATAATAGAGACTTGTGTTACCAGTGATAGTCCCTGTGGTCAGGAGTGCTTGGTGTGGAGCATGATTCCCTCACTCCTCTGTTCTTGGGATGTCCCTCCAGTTTGTGGTCAGGAGTATAGATTCTGACCACTTCTCTGCCCCTCCTATCTTTTTCAGCATGGCCTTTTCTCTATAACTAGCCATGGAAAATCTGTTTTACATTCTTCAGGTCATTTTCAGAGTTGCTTACATAGATGTAGTTGTTGCCTCAGTGTGTCCATGGGAGCAGTGAGCTTATGATTCTTCTATTCCACCAGTCTCTCTAGCTTTATTAAGGATGGCATTTTTGAACAAATTGTTTTTTATTTTTAATAAATAAATAAATTTAACAATATTTATTATTGTGAATATCAATTGTGTACTAAAAGTAAAATGTAACTAACCCAGAGGAGGGGGGCGGCACTCTTCTATAGCACCATCAAACCAAAACGAGTACTATTGTAATCAACAGGTTGTTATAAAAATTCAGAGGGAAATTTCCTATTAGTGGTTTCTGTAACATGTTTTAAAAGTTGAGACTTATCAAAACCATTCAGATAGTATGCCATAAATCTACCAGTAGGCTGTAAAATTAGTCATAATGAACTCACTATATGGAAATTTATTCTTTACTGTGCCAGCTAGAAAAATCTCACAATCCTGGTATAGAATAAGTTTTCTGCCAGAAATGATTTCCTGTTACCTGTGAATAAAAATTAATCTCCTGGATAATTTAAACAAAGTATATGTTTAAGAATATTAAATTCTAGCTAGAAATATTAAATACATTTGGGTTTCATCTATATCAATGTACATAGTTAATGTTTTCTCTATGATTTTAGAAGGTGCCTATTGTACATAATGCAGTGTGTCAGATCACTGAGCAGGTAGGCAGATTTGGGGGAAGAAATATGTATACTGATAATTTTCAAATTTTTAAAAATATGTCTCACTAATAATTTTTAGGGTTAAATCCTAATTTAATACCAGGGCCTCTTATCAACATTCATCTAGAAATAGTGTTCCTTTCACAAATGCATAATGTATAGGTCATTTTTGGCCAGCTATGTGGTTGAAACTTGCTTGTATTCATAAGTGAAATATGGATGGGGTGCCTGGCTGGCCGAGTCCGTAGAGCATGTGACTCTTGATCTCGTGGTCGTGAGTTCAAGACCCACATTGGGTGTAGAGCTTATTAAAAAAAAAAAAAAAGGGAAGCAGAAAGAGATTTTACTTTGGTTATACTAAATATAATATTAGAATTAGGGAGCATATATCAATTAGCTTAAAAACTGAGTTATTTTGATTGCAGTTGTGAACTAGATAAAATATAATTGTGAACTTTTAAATAAAGAAGCTTATAATAGCAAGATAGTTCATATTTTAAAAGCCTGTAAAAAGGAAGAACCAGAAAAATAGAAAAAACAAAAGAACTTTCAAAGGGTCTTTGTTGTGACAAAAGAGGCTATATACAGATTTTGTACAAATAAGGAGCTCTTATCACTTCACTTTCTCATCATTAAGCCATAATAAAATAAGAAGGATTTTTGTGTGTATGTGTGCAGCTGCCCACCTACCTATACATGGACGTGGAGAAATAAACATACCTGAATACATATGTGGGTATATGTGGCCAGTATAAATCCCCACACCTGAACAGCAAAATCTGTAAGCTTTCCCATCTACCAGCACTCTTTATGCTACAAAATAAAGAGGTAAAGTTCAGAGAAGGAATGAAGGAAAACATTTCTATGTGAATCTAATCAGATTATCCTAATGCTGGGAAGATAATGGATACCAGAAATCAGAAACTCTGGCCTTTATTTGCATAGCAGGAGAAAAAGTCTTAAAGATTAAGTCCATAGTTTAAAGCTAGATCAGCCTTCTTCTGGTATAAAACAATTAATTAATTCAACCTCTGTTATTGACGTTGTGCTAAACACTGCAGACAGACAATTAAGACAGAGGCTTTGCCCTCAAGAAACTCTCCTTTAGCATTTTAAAAACACTGTAGCTTCCTGGAATAATAGTGTACCTTTCTACTTTTCTTCCAGAAAATAAACTCTAGAATTTTCCTTGGGAAACCACCCCTTGCTGTTACCTCATTTCTTTTGAGTGGAATTGATCACTCCCTCTTTATTTCTAAGTATATCTATTATTTTCTTAATAAATGTTACATACATTGAGTCATGGTGGGTGAGTTACAGATACACATGTGTGAAATAATCTGTTTTGAGTGAAGTTAAAGAATTTTCATTATAATAAAAGGTACAAGTTACATCTTCCCTTTGGAATTGTTGGCATAAAGTTGTGAAGAAAGGAGTCAGCTTCAAGGATAAAGAGCTGCTAATGACTTTGGTGTTACAAAGTGAGTCCTATTGCCTCTGCTAAAGGTATTGTCTTTCCTGTGTAATATTAATTCCTTGAACAAACAATTTTTTTTGTTTAAGCCACTAGATGGATTTTTATCATGCACATCTAAAAGAACACTGACAATAAATTTTTAACTGGTAGCCTGAAGTTAAACATGCATAAAATAAGCAATTGAGTCACCCCACCTAGTAAAAAGTAGGGGACAGGATCATTGAACAAATGGAAAATATATGCTGATCTATAATAAACTGAAAATTTAGATAGAAAACACTATCTAAACTGTAATGATAATTTTTTAGGCCCCTATTAAAAAACAAAAGTCAGCTGAGTAGATTTAAAGATTGTATTAGATTTATTTAATGATTTATTAATTGGGCAGCAACCCATTAGCAGATGGAAAGGAGCCCTGAAAACTATACAAAATGAAAGGCTTATAGGCAAAAGAGAATGACACAAGGAAGTTACTAGAAAAAAGTGGATTGTTTTGGAAGGTCAACTTCCTCTAGGAGACAGCAGGAGGCTATCAGGCAGATTGTTTTACTAGTGCGTACCAGGTAGAGTTGAAACCATAAGTTAGGTATTAAGTTTTGATTTAGTGATGTGGGCTTCACATAAATGACTCTATTTTGTGTTTGTTGTCTCTTTTTACTTTTTAAATTTTTTTAAAGTTTATTTATTTTGAGAGGGAGAAAGAGAAAGGGGCAGGGAGAAAATCCCAAGGAGGCTCCATACTTTTAGCACAGAGCCTGATGTATGGCTTGATCTCACCAACCATAAGATCATGACCTGAACTGAAATCAAGAGTCAGACACTTAAACTACTGAGCCACCCAGGTGTTCCTGTTGTCTCTTTTTTTAACACACCAACATAGAACTGGATAGATAGTGGAAAAAACAACAAAAGAATTCCTACCACTGGTGCTGTAAATACAACAAGAAAGGAATGATGGGAAATACAAAAAAAAAAAATCAAGAAATAGATCACGTCTAAGTAGATCTACTAGTGCTCAATGCACAAGTAGATTTTGTTATTGAAATAAAGTACAATATCAGTGAGATAATTTCAAATTTGGAAAATTGTGGAAAACACTGAGATTGGTAATATACATGGAAGAGGAAAATAATGTTCCCTCTAACTTTCTAGGTTCTTAGCTGAGACCAACCTTCTTTCCCCCATTATAAAACACAGATTTATAGGGAAGAATTTTAATAGCATGTGTACCTCCTTATATATATGGGGGATGCCATTTATGGAAGGTTACCAAGAAAAGCACAGTAAAAGTCAAAAGTGTAGCTGAGGTATTTATATATAAGCTACAGTTTGTTTTTTAGGAAAGGTGTCATGAATACTATTATTAAAGTATTTAATGCAAGGATTTTGAAGAGCTTGCACAGTCTTTAAGAGGAGATAGGCTTATATGGTTGTCCAGGACAAAAACTTAGGAAACAGACACAAATTCTGTGTGTCTGTGTTTGTATTTATAGGAATTGTTATCATGTAGAGGGGTGAGATTTTAACTATGGGTAGAGTGCAGGAAAAAAATGAAAGATAAGCATAAAATGCTGCTTTGGAACACACTAACACTGAAAAGATGTATAGAAAAAAAAGACCTGTAAATAAAAATAGGAAATATCAAAACTTAGGAAGAAATATAGCTGTGATGTTTCAAGCAGATGTTGGCTAATATATTTCTTACTGAATTTCAAAACATGGGAACACAATGCAAATATGTGACTATAACATAATTGTCAATGTACTTGTTTATGAACCACCTAACTCTAAAATACCTTTTCAGACAACTCTATAGGCAACTCTGTAGAGAAAGGTTCTAGTATGTCATATATTACTATTGACTGAGATCATAGGGATAATTATAATTCAGATATAAAATCTCTCCTAGAATTTTAGGAAAATTTAATTGGAAAATTGTGAAGATTAAGAGATTTATCAAATTAGTTATATTTGCAAAATATCACATGGACATTGCATAATACTTAATGCAAAGAGTCTGGATTCTGATTATTAGCTATAATAGCACTATGTTCACTACCATCCAGAGAATAATTTTGATCTGACTTTTTATGATAAGGCACTTAAAATGAAATACACTCTCACAATGCTGTATTATGCACTCAATATTTTAACTATATGCACAATGTTGTAACACAGATCACTAAAAGGGATGCATCTTATATAACTTTAACTTTATACCCGTTGTAAAGCAACTCCTCATTTCTTTCTAGGCCCTAGCGACCACTATTCTATTCTCCGCTTCTATGAGCTTAACTATTTTAGATAACTAATGCAAGTTTCTCTTTCTGTGACTTTTTGTTTTTCACTTAGCATGATGTCCTCCAGGTTTAACCATGCTGTCACACAAAATATCCTTTCTTTTTAAGGCTGAATAGTCCATTGTATGTACTTATCACATTTTCTTTATCCATTCATTTGTTGATGAGTATTTAGGTTTTCTCACTACTTTGGCAATTCACATAATGCTTCAGTGAACACAGATACACAAATATTATCTTCAAAATCTAGTTTTCATTTTTTTAAGTGGGATTGCTGGACCATGTGGTAGGTTTACTTAATTTTGAGGAATCTCCTTAATGTTTTCATAGTGGATGGAATGTTAATCCAACAAACAGTCCAATGTCTGCTTATTTCAGTTACTAATTTTCATTTTTCAGAGATTTTTTGACATTCTGTTCCTTGATTTCTATTTTTTCATCTTTTATTCTTTGATTCATCTTCCCTTCTTTCTTTCCTTTCAATTCCAGTATAATTAATATACATTGTTATATTGGTTTCAGGTATACAAGTTAGAGATTCAACAGTTCTATACCTTACATAATACTCATCATGATAAGTATACTCTTAATGCCCTTCACCTATTTCACCCACAACCCCACCCACTTAACCTCTGGTAATCATTAGCTTTAAACATCCTTTCTTGAACCAAAACATTCAATAAAAGTTGCTCATGAAAAATTAACTTTTCAGATACTTTTGCAACTTAAAATTCAGATGCATGTTATTCAACAGGAACTCTGTATGTAAAACCAAATGTAGTTTTAATTTCTTCTTATAAACAAATAAATCCTAGCGCAGTTGTTTGCTACAGAACATTTTTGGCAATGAGAGTAATGCAGACATCTTCTAGTGCAGGCCAGCACAATAAGCTTCAAAGATAGCTCAAGACCCTGTTGGCTTGATGGCTTTACTCATGATAACCAGTTGTGATGTTTACCGTTCACAGAATGTCTTATTTGACAGCTTTTAGAAGACCAATTAGCCAGGCTTATATATGGTAACAAATACTGATTTCATGGAAATGTCTGATCCTCTTTATAGCTTTCCTCCTTCCAAAGAACATGTTGTGGAAATTAACAGGATGAAGTTTAACTACGGTAGAAGTGGACTGCCAGGCTTTTTCTGGTGTACCATTAAAAACAGAAACTACAGGTATATAACACTAGCAAAAGATTATGTCTTGATTACATTCCAAAAGGCAGATATGCTGCAAACCTGCAGATATTTCATGTATTATGTTTGGCACATGAAAACTAAATTTTGTCCCTAACTGTGTATTGCAATTTGCTGTGCAGATTTTCATCTTATTTTATTTATGGCAAGGGATATACATTTTGCAGGGCTGGATCTATCCATTTCTGCCTGTAACAAACACCCAAACATCCTAAAATTTTAATTATAAGACAGAAAAGTGTGAAGTAAAACTCTAGAGAACATCAAAGGAAAATGGCCATGCATCTGCTCTTTAATGTTTTCCTATGATATATTAAAATAAAAACAAAGTTTAAGTCTCTTCACAAGTAGTAATGTATATTCTTTGGATTTTTTTCAGCCACAACAACTGTATTCTCTTTTCTGATTTTTGCTTCATCTTTTGCTTTGTAATCATATGGACAGTTGTGCTTCTCGGAGTAATGGTGAAGTCCACAAAACAAATTTCCACATCAGCAGTCAAACCCTGTAAGGCCAAACTTTCTTTCTGCACATAAAACATCTCTTCTTTGGTTTCAGCAACCCAGGAGCTTTTCCTTCACTTTGAGAAGTACTGGACTGAGAAACTGATGGACTGGGCTGAGTGACAACTGGGTCTGATACCTCTGTTTTGGAGGTATTTATTTCGTCCTCTCAAAATGCTCATTTCTGTCATTTGGTGAGTTACAGGCAAGGCAGCCACCGCCCATTCCTTGATTTTTCAGATATGCTGCCAGCAGCACCTTCGCAGTTGTTTAAACTAGTCTCTGCTTTCTGTACAGTAGCAGAATCTGAGGTAGGACTGTTGGAACCACTAGACTTACTGGGCTCATTCTGCCACTATTTCTGCTGTCTCTGATGATTTTCTTTGTAGCAAACGGAATCTTGTTTTTTTATTATTATTATTTTAGCCATCCTGACAAGTATTAAGTAATATATCATGGTGGTTTTGATTTGTGTTTCCCTGATTATCATTTATTTGAGCATCTGTTCATGTATCTATTGGCCATCTGTATATCTTCTTTGGAGAAATGTTTATTCATATCTTCTGCCCGTTTTTTAATTAGATTACTTGTAGTTTTTGGTGTTCAGTTGTGTAAGTTCTTTATATATTTTGGATACTAAACCATTATCCAATACTACTCATTATCATTTGCAAATATCTTCTCCCATTCTGCAGGTTGTCTTTTAGTTTTGTTGATTATGGTTTTTGTTTTTGTTGTTGTTGATTACTTTCTTTGCTTTTCAGAAGCTTTTTATTTTGATGTAGTCCCAACAGTTTATTTTTGCTTTTGTTTCTCTTGCTTCAGGAGACTTCTCTAGAAAGATGTTGCCACAACCAATGTCAGAGAAATTACTGCCAGTGCTGTCTTCTGGAATTTTTATGGTTTGAGCTTTCAAATTTAGGTCCTTAACTCATTTTGAATTTATATTTTGTCTATACTAAGAGAAAATGGCCTAGAAAATGAAACTAGAAAACTGCATGTTACTGTCCAGTTTTCCCAATACCATTTGCTGAAAAGACTGTCTTTTTCCCATTGGATATTCTTTCTTGCTTTGTCAAAGGTTAATTGACCATATAGTTGTGGATTTATTTCTGTATTTTTTATTTTGTTCCATTGATCTAATTTTTATGCCAGTACCATACTGTTTTGATAACTACTGCTTTGTAATATAACTTGAAGTCCAGAATTGTGATGCCTCCAGCTTTGCTATTCTTCTCCAAAATTGCTTTGGCTATTTGAAGTCTTCCATAGTTCCATACAAATTTTAGAATTATTTGTTCTAGGTCTGAGAAAAATGTTGTTGGTATTTTGATAGGGATTGCATTACATGTGTAGATTGTTTGGGGTAATATAGACATTTTAATAATATTCTTCCAATCCATGGGCATAGAATGGCTTTCCAATTCTTTATGTCTTCTAAAATATCTTTTATTAGTGGTTTATAATGTTCAGAGTATAGGTCTTTCACCTTGTTAGGGATGCTTATTCCTAAGTATTTTATTACTTTGGTGTAACTGTAAATGGGATTGTTTTCTAAATTTCTCTTTCTGCCACTTCATTATTGATGTATAGAAATGTAACAGATTTCTATGCATTGATTTGGTATCCTGCAACTTTACTGAATTCATTGATCAGTTCTAGCAGGTTTTTGGTGGAGTTTTTTGGGTTTTCTATATATAGTACCACATCATCTGCAAATAGTAAAATTTTACTTCTTTCTTACCAATTTGGGTGTGTTTTATTTCTTTTTATTTTCTGATTGCTATGGCTGGGATTTTTGGTACTATGTTGAATAAAAGTGGTGAGAGTGTACATTCTTGTCTCCTTCCTGACATTAGGGGAAAAGCTCTCAGTACTTCCCCATTAAGGATGAGGTTAGCTCTGGGTTTTTCATATATGACCTTTATTATGTGGAGGTATGTTAACTAAGAGTATGTTAACTATTAACCTAATTTTTTGAGGGTTTTTGTCATGAATGGATGTTGTACTCTTTCAACATGCTTTTTCTGTATCTATTGAAATAATCATATGTTTTATCCTTTCTTTTATTGATGTGATGTATCACGTTGATTTATTTGTGAATAATGAACTGTTCTCTCATTCTGGGAATAAAACCAACTTGATCATGGGGAATGTATTGTTTTAATATATTGTCTTAATGTAAGTTTTAATGTATTGCTGGATCCAGTTTGCTAATATTTTGTTGAGGATTTTTCAAATCTGTGTTCATCAGAGATTTTGGCCTGTAGTTCTCCTTTTTTCTGTGGTGTCTTTATCTGGTTTTGGTATCAGCATAATGCTGCTTCATAGAATGAATTTGGAAACTTTCCATCCTCTTCTATTTTCTGGAATAGTTTGAAAAAAAATGGGTATTGACTTTAAATGCTTGGATTAATTCACCTGTAAAGCCATCTGGTCCTGTACTTTTGTTGGGAGTTTTTTGTTATTGATTCCATTTCATTTTTGATAATTGATCCATTCAAATTGTCTATTTTGTCTTGATTAAGTTTTGATAGGTTATATGTTTTAATAATTTATCTATTTCTTCTAGGTTGTCCAATTTATTGGCATATAATTTTCATAATATTCTCTTATAGTTCATTGTATTTCTGTGGTGTTGTTATTTCTCTTCCATTTCAGATTTTGTTTGAGTCTTTTTTTTTATGAGTATGGCTAAACATTTATCAATTTTTTTGATCTTTTCAAAGAACCAGCTCCTGGTTTCATTGATCTGTTCTTTTGTGTTTCTAGTTTCCTTTTCATTTATTTCTATTCTAATCTTTATAATTTCCTTCCTTCTGCTGGTTTTGGGTTTTGTTTGTTCTTGTCTTAGCTGTCTTAGTTTGTTTATTTGAATTTTTTCTTGCTGTTTGAATTAGACCTGTATTGTTATAAACTTCCCTTTTAGAGCTGCTTTTACTGCATCCCAAATATTTTGAACCATTGTTTTCTTCATTTGTCTCTTTTTTTTTAATTTCTCTTTGATTTCTTACCCATTCATTGTTTAATAGCATGTTTTTAATTTCCATGTAATTGTGCTCTTTCCAGATATTTTCATGTGATGGATTGCTTGTTTCATAGTGTTATGGTCAGAAAAAATGCATAGTAGGACTTCAGTCTTTATCAATTTTTGATACTTGTTTTGTGGCCTAATATGGGATCTATTATGGAGAATGTTCCATGTACACTTAAAGAGAATGCGTATTCTGTTTTAGGATGGAATGTTCTGAATATATCTGTTATCTGTCTGGTCTAATGTGTCTTTCAAAGCCACTGTTTCCTTGTTGATTTTCTGTTTGCATGATCTGTCTATTAATGTAAGTGGGTTGTTAAAGTCCCCTTACTATTATATTACTATTGATTACTTCTTTTATGTTTATTGTTAATTTTTATGTATCTGGATGCTCTCATGTTGGGTGCATAAATATTTACAATTGTTACATCTTGTTGTATTTTCCCCTTTATTATTATAGTGTCTTTCTTTGTCTCTTGTTATAGTCTTTATTTTAAAGTCTATTTTCTCCATACTTATATTGCTACCTTGGGTTTCTTTTGACATCCATTTGCAGGATAAATGTTTCTCCATCTGCTCATTTTCAATCTGTAAGTGTCCTTAGGTCTGAAATAAGTCTCCCACAGGCAGCATATAAGTGGGTCATGTTTTTTATCTACTCTGTCACCCTATGTCTTTTGACTGGAGCATTTAATCCACTTATATCCAAAGTAATTATTGATAGGTATGCAGTTATTGCCACTTGGTTTCTTGTTTCATTGTTATTTTTTTGAAGTTCTTCCCAGTTTCTTTTTTCTCTTGTTCTCTCATGTTCAGTTGACCTTCTTTAGTGATATACTTGAATTCCTTCCTATTTATTTTTTGCCTGTCTAACACTAGTTTTTGATTTGTGGCTACATCTTCTGCATATAGCAGTCTATATTAAGTTTACGGTCGCTTAAGTTTGAACGCATTCTTTACTCCTCTTTGCCCCCATGTTTTAGGTACATGGTGCGAACTCCACATTCTTTTTGCTTTTTGAGTCCTTTGACTGATTTTTATAGATGTACTTGTTTTTATCACTTTTGTGCTTTCTACTTTTATTACTCTTACTGTCTTTCCTTTCCACTCAAAGAGTCCCCTTTAATTTCTTGTAGGGCTCATTTAGTGGTCATGAATTCCTTTAGCTTTCGTTTATCTGGAAAACTTTATCTCTCCTATTCTGAATGCTTTCCATTACTCTGTCCTCCAGGTTGTTTATCTGAGCCTTGCAAATTGAATATTCTTGGCTGCAGATTTTTCTCTTTCAACACTTGAATATATCATGCCACTCCTTCCTGCCCTGCAAATTTCTGCTGAAAAATCAGTTCATATCTTTATAGGTTTCCCTTGTATATGGCTGTTTTCTTGTCTCTTGCTGCTCTTAAAATTCCCTCTTTATCACTACCTTTTGCCATTTTAATTACTATGAGTCCTTGTGTAGACCTTCTTGGGTTTATTTTTGGGGGGGCTCTCTGTGACTCCTGGATCTGGATTTCTGTTTTCTTCCCCAGATTTGGGAAGTTTTCAGTTATTACCTATTCAAGTAAATTTTCTGCCAACTTTTCCCTCTCTTTTTTTTTTTTTTTCTGGGATCTCTATAATGCAAATGTTATTACACCTGATGGTGTTGCTGAGTTCCCTAAGTCTATTTTCACTTTGTATTGTTTTTTCCTCTTACCTGTTCAACTTGATTGCTTTCCATTACTCTGTAATCTAGGTTTTTGATCCGTTCTTCCTTTACTCTAGTATTTATTTCATCTAGTGTATCTTTAATTTCATTTATTGAGTTCTTCATCTCTGATTGGTTCTGTTTTATGTTTATCTTCTTACCAGTCTCACTGAGATCCTCTATTCTTTTCTCAAGTCCAATGAATATCTTTCTGATTATTACTTTAAATTCTCCATCAGGCATATTGCTTTTCTCTGTTTCACTTAGGTCTCTTGCTGGGATTTTTGTCCTATTCTTTCATTTGGGACATATTCCTCTGTCTTCTCATATTGTCTAACTCTCTGTGTCTATTTCTGTCTGTTAGTAAAGTCAGCTAGATCTCCTTTATTTGAAAGTAATGTCTTTATGAAGAAGAAATCCTATAGTGTCCTGCAGGACAGCGTCCCCTGTTCACTTGAACCTGGAAATTTAGGGTTGTCGCCTATGTGTATTGTATGCACCCTGATGTTGTGGCCAAGCCACTTTTTCCTTTAGTCCATTGGTTTGTAATGGCCCTCTTTACCTGTTGTAGATAGTGCTTAGTCCTTATGTTGTTAGTGGGCCAGTCTGGGGCCACCCTGGGCTTGAGTTGAGTCACACCAGATAGGTGCAGAGATACAATATCACCAAATTACTGCCCCCCCCTCCGAAACTCTTATTTTTGTGGGTGGGGCATGTACTCAGACCAGCAGTCTGTACCCAACCCACTTCTGGGACTGCAGCCTGACTTGTGTATGGTTATCTTCCCATCTCCCCAGGGAGTGGGAGGAGGAGCCACTTTGGATAATGCTGACCCCTATTGGGGCTGCATGCACACTGCCAGGCTTGTACTGCTTTTGATGGACTCTGACCAAGAGTTTATTGAAAGGGGAAGATTTACAGAAGCTTATGAAAATAGGATGTGATATTAGCAAAGTTTGTGTGCCAGTCCTCTGTTGAGAGGATCACCATTCACAGAGACTAAGGAAAGGTCGTCTGGAACTTGGCGATTTGGAACCCCCAAAGCCCCAGAGGCAGGATGTGTAGTGCTAGCAAGTTTTGTGTGCTACCTATCCTCTATGTGAGTGGACCTGTAGCCAACAGGACTAGTGCCAGCTGAATTGGTGCTTGATTTATATTTTTAAACATGACCTCAATGTGACTTTCATCAATCTCCACCATGGACTCTTTCAAGGTAAAGTTATATTTTCTTCTCTGAGTTATTTATGTATTTTTTAAACCTCCACTCTCCTCTATAGGCAGTCCTTTAGATATGGTACATTAAACACATATATTCCCATATTTTATTTTTATTGTGAACCATAAAAATAAAACTGCCAGTTATTTTACTACTGAAAATTAGTTTATTTAGGAATAGTGGAGAATTGCAATTCAGGACAAGCAAGCTACAGCAAAACCATAGACAATCTGAAGAACAAAGGAGAGGAGGGCTCTTTTATAGAAGAAAGGGGACTTGAGAGAAACTCATAAACAAAAAGTCTATTGGAGGGAGTGAACTGGCAGTTTGAAGTATAGTGGCTTTTCATTGGTTGAGTTGTGACACATTCATTTGCTATTACTGCACAAAGGGGAATCTTTCTTCCTTCTTCTTAGGTAGTAAAGTGCAGGCTTATTCCTGTTAAGAATGTAAGGTACCTCTCTTCCCTGCAGTAGACAAGGAGGGGTAGTGTATGAGAGCTCCCCCTACTGTCCCCATCTCTAATGTGGTTTACTTTTATCACTTTCACACTATTAATTTGCCTTTTAATCATATTTACTACTTCCCTATAACTTGTCTGAACTTCTGAATCCCATCTTTGTATCCAAGTAATTAAAAGGAATACAAGTATTCAGTCCCAAGTTTCCTACATATGAACCTATTTAGCAAAATATTTTTTTGCTCTATACAAGGTCTTTACAAAATAATATCCAAATGGCTTCAAGCTGTTTGTTTTCTTTTTATTGAGATATAATTGACATATAATATTATATTCAGATGCACAAGTAATTATTTGATATTTGTATACATTGCAGCATGATTATAATAGTATAGTTAGCATCTATTACTGTACAAAGTTGAACTTTTTTTCTTGTGATCAGAAAATTTAAGGTTTATCCTCTTAGCAATTTCCAATATGCAATACAATATTAACTATAGTTATCATACTGTATATTACATCCTCATGACTTATTTTTTAACTGTACGTTTGTATCTTTTGAACCTCTTGACACATTTTGCCCATCTTCCATGCACAGCATCTAGCAACCAAAAATCTATTCTCAGTATCTGTGAGTTTGTTTGTCATATTCCACATGTAAGTAAAATATATATTAGTGTTCTCTTACTTAATTTTGCATAATGCCCTTAATGTCCACCCACACTGCCAGTCTGGAGCCTGACATGGGGCTTGAACCCACCAACCATAAAATCATGACCTGAGCCAAAATCAAATCAGATGCTTAACTGAGTGAGTGCAGGTGCCCCAGTTTTTAATTTTTTTGTTCATTTTTTTTTAAGAGAGAGGGAGTGAGTCCTAAGCAGTCTCCACGCTGTCAGTGCAGAGCCTGTTGCAGGGCTTGGATTCACGAACCATGAGATCATGACCGGAGCCGAAATCAAGATTTGGACACTTAACCAACTGAGCCACCCAGATGCCCCAGATTTAATTCTCTTTTATGGCTAATATTCCATTGTGTGCATATAGCATATATTTTTTATCCATCCACTGATGGACAATTAGGTTGTGTTCATATATTGGTTATTGTGAGATATGTTTTTGAGTTAGTGTTTTTGTTTCGTTCAGATAACTACCAAGAAGAGAATTGCTGGATCATATAAATACTTGTATTTTTAACTTTTTGAGGAACATTCATGCTGTTTTTCATAATGGCTGCAACCATTGGGAATTTACCTTCCCAATAGCATACCAGGGTTTCCTCTTCTCCAAATCTTTGCCTACACTTGTCTCTTGATTATTTGATAATAGCCAATCAAACAGATGTGATCTATTCAGAGCTATTCAGATCTTCCCATTTTTTAAATCAGTTTTTTATTTGCCGTTGAGTTGGATGAGTTCTCTATATAATTTGGATAATAACTCTTTATTAGATGTACAATTTGCGACTGTTTTTCCCCATTCATTAGTTGCCTTTGTATTTTCTTGATAGATTTCTTTGCTGTGCAGAAGCTTTTTAGTATCATGTAGTCCCACTTAGTTGTTTTTTGCTTTTGTTGCTTTTGTTTTTAGTGTCCAAGCCAAAAAATCACTGCCAAGAATAACGTAAAAGAGTTTTCTATATGTTATAAGATAGTGATCTAGTTCCTTTGTTTTTCAGATGGCTGTCCAATTTTCCTATCACTATGTATTGAAGAGACTGTCTTTTCCCCATTGTAAAGTCTTATCTCCTTTGTTGTAAATTAATTGGCCATAAATGGGTAGGCTTGTTTCTTATCTCTGTTCTGTTCCAAGATCTATGTGTCTGTTTTTATGTCAATATCGTACTGGTTTTGATTAGCTTTGTAACATACTTTAAAGTCATGGTATGTGATGCTTCTAGCTTTGTTCTTCTTTCTCAAGGTTCTTTTATCTATTTGGGGACTTTTGTGGTTTCATACAAATTTTAGAATTGCCACTGGCATTTTGGTAGAGGTTACACTGGATCTCTAAATTTCTTTGGGTAATATAGACAATTAACAATATTCTTCCAATCCATGAGTATGGAATTTTTTTCCATTTATTTGTTTCATCTTTATTTCATTAATGTCTTAAAGTTTTTAGCATACAGGTATTTTGTGATGGTTAAATTTATTCCTAGGTATTTTATTCTTTTTGATGGAAATGTAAATAGATTCTTAACTTTTTTCTAATAGTTTGTTATTAGTGTTTAGATACACAACAGAATTTTGTATATTGATTTTTTATACTGCATTTTTACTGAATTCATTCATTAGTTCTAAGAAATTTTTTTGGTGGAGTCTTCAGAATTTTCTATGGGTAGTGTCACTATCATCAGCAAATAATGACTGTTTTACTTCTTTCCCAATTTGTATGCTTTTATCTCTTTTTGTTGCCTGATTGTTCTGGCTAGGACTTCCAATACTATGTTAATTAAAAGTGGCGAGAATAGACATCCTTGTCTTCCCGATTTTAAAGGAAAAGCTTTTAAACTTTTTACCATTGACTATGATGTTAGTTGTGAGCCTGTCAAATATGGATTTTATTATGTTGAGACATGATCCTTCTATACCCACTTAGAATTTTTACCAAAGACAAGCATTAAGTCAAATGCTTTTCTGCATCTATTAAGATGATCAAATAATTTTTAACCTTTATTTGTTACTGTGATGTATCACATTGATCATTTTCAGGATGTTGAACAATCCCTGCATCCCTAGAATGAATCCCACTTAATCCTGGTGTACAATCATTTTAGTGTACTATTGAATTCAGTTTGCTAAGGTTTGTTGAGGTTTTATTTTTTTGATTCTGTGTTCACAGGATATTTTCCTGTAATATTCTTGTGATGTGCTCATTTGGTTTTGTTATCAGGGTAATGCTGGCTTACTCATAAAATGAGTGTGGAAGTATTTCCTTCTCTTGCATTTCCCCCCCTCCCCCTTGGAAGAGTTTGAGAAGGATTAGTATTAATTCTCTGAATATTTGGTAGAATTCACAAGGGAAGCATTTTGGTTCTGGAGTTCTGTTGATGGGAAGTTTTCAGTTATGGATTCATTTTCCTTATTGGTAATCAGTATATTCTCATACTCTATTTCTTCATGATTCAGTCTTGACAGGTTTTAGGTTGCTAGGAAGTTATTCATTTCTTCTAGGTTGTCCAATTTGTTGGCATATATTTGTTAATAGTAGTAATCTCTTCTGTTTTGTATTTCTGTGATGTCAGTTATAATGTCACCTATTTCATTTCTAGTTGTGAGTTCTCTTTTTCTATGTGAGTCCAGCTAAAGATTTGTCAATTTTTTAATCCTTTCAAAGAACAA